>NC_058386.1:42960833-43263863 GCF_018350175.1 Felis catus | reverse complement strand
TATTTTTGAGAGAACAAGCAAGCGAGCAGGGGAGGGGCAGAGAGAGAGGGGAAACAGAGGATCTGATGCGGGCTCTGCGCTGACAGCACCAAGCCCTATGTGGGGCTCGAACTCACGAACTGTAAGATCATTACCTGAGCTGAAGTCAGTTGCTTAACCTACTGAGTGACCCAGGCACCCCTTAGCATTAAGCTTTAACAAAACCACAGCCCCCCTAAGCCCCCTGGCCATGATGATTCCCTGGCAGCTTTCAGAGGCCCTTGATTTGCCCAGACTCTGCCTCCTATACTTCAGACCTGACCTCTCACCTCAGCCATTATTATACCTTTTATTTCTTAGAATAGCATCAAGAAAAGAATCAAGTGAGGTACAGGTTTTATTCAAATTTTATTACCTAAAGGCATTATAGCTTGTTGTAAACAAGTCAAGCAATATAGAAAGGTATCGGGTGAAAATGAAAACCCCTACCCCTGCCAATGCCTAAACTCTAAGGTAACAACTGCTGTTTTTCATCTATCATTCCAGAAAATGTCTATGCATATGTATATACAAACTCATATCCATCTACCTTTTACCTCCCCCCTTCTTTCAGTTGTACAGATGGGATCATACAATACCATTCTGTACCTTTTTTTTCCATTTAAAATGTATCTTGGACACCACTCCCTATCATTATCTATAGATCTACCTCATTCTTTTTCATAAAATGCACAGCATTCCATTGGGTGCATACATACACCATTATTAATATAACCAGCCTCTCATGACAGACGTCAAGACTGTCAGTAGTGAAAATGGAGCAACAATGAAATGACTAGCATCCTCGTAAAAAGTGACTTTTGTGCACTTCCTTCTTAGACTAGATTCAGAGACAAAAGGTATACACATCTTACATTTTCATAAGAACTTCCAAACTGCCCTCCAAGTGGGCTCTAATACTTCCTCTGACTCTGTACAGAAAGGGGCTTTAAAAAAAATTTTTTTAATGCTTATTTATTTTTGAGAGACAGAGCATGAGCAGGGGAGGGGCAGAGAGAGAGAGGAAGACACACAATCTGAAGCAAGCTCCAGGCTCTGAGCTGTCAGCACAGAGCCTGACACAGGGCTCAAACCCATGAACCGTGAGATCATGACCTGAGACAAAGTCAGAAGGGGGCTTTTAAACCAATCACCTCGTCTGAAGTTTCTGTAGCTCAAATAAGGAACTAGATATTTTAACACAAAAATAGCAAAGCCCTAATGATTTTGTTACATTTTTTATTTTAACATACTCTGGAAGCCAAATGCCACAGTTGGTGGCAGCCTCACCTTGCTGTGATTAACCTTGCCCTTGTCCAAATGCAAATTCAGAGGGTGCCATTCCACAGAATTAATCCAGCTCCTAAATAATGCATTCCTTAGGTTCGGAGATTTACTGAGTGAATTTAGCACAGAAGAGAAACATACACTGCTCCTGGTAATTTATCTCTAACATATAATGGTGTCACATAAGGTGGTTTTCACTCACCCATAATTAAAGTCACTGGCAATGCAGGCACACTTTGAATATGTACACCTCAGTATATCAGAATATTCATGGTATGGGATGATCTGATTGAAAGATTTTGCTACTTTAACAGAGAATCAGGTTTTTTCCAATGATAGTGAACATCTGTAAGCGTCACTGCACAGAATCTAGTGGACCACATCCAGAATAACACTTGTTTAACATTGTGTATGTTGCAAAGCACCTTAGCATATTTTACCCCATTTAATCTTCATGACAATCCTGGTAGGAAGGCAAGGCAATTATTACTCATTAAACAAAGATTCCATGAGCACATAGTATGTTCTGGGTACTCTCTGTCAGGTAGCTGGGATGCAAAGATGAATGAGGCCCTCCCCTCATTCACTGTTGCCCTGCCCCATGCAATCTATCCCTGAAGCCCTAACACTGCACTTAGGATACTGAGTAACACGGCCTATAAACCTTGTGTTACCAGAGCACTGCCCACCCTTACAGTTCATCCCAATCCCCTGTATATCTCATTCACGATTGTCCAGCCACAATGGACCACCACACTGGAGAAGAATCCAGGTTCTTGCCACCTCAGGGATTTCCACTTCATTTCCTCTCCCTGGTATGCCCTTCCACCAGCTCTTCACCTAGATAGCTCCTATCCATCTTTTGGCCTCTGCTGAACTTGTCACTTCATTTCAGACCCCTTCTCCCAATAAATTCTGCCTCACTTATTCTTTTTTTTTAAAACTTTACTTCATATCATAATACTTCATACTGAAATGTTTGTGCATATGTTTGAATACCAGCTCCCCCACATGACTGCAGGGCTCAGGAGGGCAAGAATCATGGCTTTTGTGTTCACTGCTCTAACCCCAGCACCTATCCAATGCAGTGCCTGGCACACAGCAGACATGAAAACAAATGTACTGAACAAATACAGCCAATGCCCTCAAGACGTATACGAGAGAGCGGGGAAACACGCAAAGAAGGGAAAGGCTAATTTTACCAGAGGGTGGGCAAGGTTTCAGGAAGGACTACAAATAGAGGACCCTTAGCTGATGGCGGAAAGTAGACATTTGCTAGGAATACGATCTAGGCCATCAGGAGGCGACTGCAAGCAGAGAAGGGCAAGGGCTGTGCAGTGCGTCTCAGACTTTTGGCTTTGATATCTGGGTGGATGGTGCACATTCAATGGAGTGAGGCTCTATTATTATTATTTATTACCAGGGTACAGACCCAAGGAAAAGAAGGCCTTGGCAGAAAATTGAAAATTCGGATGGTAGTGATTCCTCTGCCCACCTGCTTCTTACCACTCTTAAGCTAAATAGGAAAAACCATGACTTCAACCTGAGAATATTCAGTGTTGAGCTGTAGGTGGCCGCAGGCCAGACCAGGGCAGTGGAGGGTGGTGTGAGGACCAGAAGACTTAGCACACACAGGGCCAGGAGAGCTCTCTACATCTGAACACCTTTTTTGACCAGAAGATGTCAATAATGTAATGTATGGAACTGTCAAATCACTATATTGTACACCTAAAACTAATATAACACTGTATGTTAACTAACTAGGATTAAAATAAAAACCTAAAACAAATAACAGTAATAATAATAATGGAATTTAGTGTGCTTATCTTTTTGTAGGGGGGTGCAGAAGAAGGAAAGAAAAAGATTCAGTGTCCTGAGTATCTCACATGCTTGGTAATACCTATTTCATTTCCACCAGATAGTCCCTTTCCTGAATTTATTTCTAACTGCTCTGTTGCAATTTCTGGGTTGCTCTTCATGGAAGTAGTCAGGGCAGAAATCCTAAATACATATAAGAAAATGCTACCTAATGCCTGAATGGTATCGGGTTGAAAAGCATCAAAATAAGCCATTACTTAAGGGGGTCACCTCATCCTATTAACTCAACAGCTTCTCTGGTTTGGCCACAGGTCTATAACAGAAAGTAGGAAACATAAGAAGAATCTGGCATTTGCTGCCACCAATAGTGAAACTTTCTAGTCCCCCCTCCCATCCTGCCACACACAGAACAGCATTACATGAAACAGGAAGCTTTGAATCATAATTCTGGTTAAAACATAACCTATAGTTTATTTCAAAAATGCCAAGAGTGACAGGAAAAAAAAAACCACCTTGGAAGCCTCAGTGAAAAAACAGTTCTTTGGGAAGAAAAAAACCCTAAACTTTTCAAAGTAGCAATAATGCATAGTAGGGAAAGACTAACATTTAGCAGAAAATTATAAAACAGCCAAGCCTAGGGGAGGCAGTATAACTGCAGTAGGGCTAAAGAGGCAGACAGACTGGCAGAGAGAGCACACTAGGCAGCACTGATTATCAGTAGCCTGGGGCATCGTCCTGGCTCAAAGCACCATATGACAGCTGTGATACTCACAGTTTCCCCGGGCCTCAGTTTCCTCCTTTGTAAGATGAAATGTTTGAAATGGATCACCTTGAAAGATCCTTTCCTGTTTAAAAACATCCCTTTAAGGGGTGCCTGAGTAGCTCTGTCAGTTAAGCGTCCGACTGTTGGTTTCAGCTCAGGTCATGATCTCATGGTTTGTGAGTTCGAGCCCTGCATCGGGCTCTGTACTGATAGTGGGGAGTCTGCTTGGGATTCTCTCTCTCCTTCTCTCTGCCATTCCCCTGCTCACTGTCGCTGTCTCAAAATAAATAAACTTAAAAGAAACTTTTTTTAAATCCCTTTAAGAATATATCGATTTTTTTTTCTGCTGCGATTATAATACAGTCAGAACAGCTACAACAGGTGAACATTTTGGTGATTCTCATTCTCATCTACAATCATGTGAGGCAAATATTATCATATACTTTTGCATATTTTAATAGCAAAGGTCAACATTTGTGAGTGCTTAACCTGTGCCAGGCAGTGTTCAAAGGCTATATATGTATTAACTCATTCCATCTTCCCAATAATCCTATGAGTAGGTACAATTATTATTAACCCATTTTGCCGATGAAGAGAGTGAGGCACAGTATATAAAATAACTTGCCCACAGGTAGCAGTGACAGCAAATACACAAACCCAGGGAGTCTGTCTCCAGAGACCGCACTTGACCCCTGATGAGACAATTGAGGCTTTCAGAGTTTAGGTACTTTGGCCACCACCTGGCAGGGCCAGGTTCAGATTCAGGTGTATCAGATTCCACGGTCCATGCTCCTTCCACAACTGTATGCTTGAGAAGGAATGGCTGGCTCTTAGAGAAACAGAAATCTTCTGAAAGATCATGTTTGTTTACCTCCTATTCATCCCCACCTCTTCTGCCCCACTGAGGAGTCGTAGAGGCAATAGTGAAAAGAGATGAAGAATTCTTTTCTTGTACCTACCATAGTTGAGACACTATGCCAGATAAAGAAAAAAAAGGGGAGGGTGGGTGCTCTGCTTCCTTACTCCTGCTCTAACAACATGATTTTTGTTTAAGAGCCGTGCAGATACTAACAGTTTTGGTCAACAGGCAGGAGCAGATGGCTTTTCCTAGATGATGGTGGTCCAACTATCAAGCCACACAGCTATCCAGATTTCACACTGAAACTCTGTCTCCAACTCACTAACTGCTTTGTGATGCTCCCCCAGCCCCATGTGTTAGCTAAATCACCAGAGTGTTTAAAGATACACTGTGATGTGCTAAGAAAAAAAATCTGTAAGGTTGAAATGTACTTCCTTTAAATCTGAGTTTCTCGTTGCAACTAAGTTTTATTACAGTTTTCCTCTGTCTTATTTTCATGCTTATCCTGGCATATTTTGCCGCCTCACCTCATTATGTAACCTCCACACGACAGTAAGTGTAATTTCCCAATTTTTGCATAATCTCTCTGCCTGTCCCCACTCTCACTCCCAAAAGAGTTTCTGGAGTCAATAGGAGAGATGGCCAAAAATTACAAGAGGACTTGAGGAAGTATTAATAGCAAAAAAAAAAAAAAAAAGAAAGAAAAGAAAAGAAAAGAAAGAAAGAAAAAGAAAAGAAAAACTGCTCTGACCAAACCCTTGGGGTCTTGGTTTCTTTTTTTTTTTTTTTTTTTTAATGTGGAGGAGGGGCAAGGGGTACAAAGTGACTGAAGCAGTTGTCCAGAAGCCCACACAATTCACTCCTTGTTGGTGGCACTATCATTGCGTATCTCATTTTCAAATAACTCATTTTTATTACAAAAGTAATACATATTCATCATATAAAATTTGGAAAATAAAAGAATGAAAAGGGGAAAAAACAGAAATGCATCCTACTGTCTTGAGATAGCCACTTTAACAACTTTGGTTCCTTTCCAGGGGCACCTGTGTGGCTCAATCAGTTAAGTGTCTGACTCAGGTCATGACCTCATGGTTCCTGAGTTTGAGCCCTAAATCGGGCTCTGTGCTGACAGCTCAAAACCTGGAGCCTGGAGCCTGCTTTGGATTCTGTGTTTCCCTCTTTCTCTGCCCCTCCCCCGTTCATATATTCTCCCCCCCGCCCCCCCCCCAAAAACAACTTTGGTTCCTTTCCTTCTATTCCATATTTATCATCACATCCACAGGTATACATGTAACATGTAAACACAGAGACACAAAGAACTGCACACTTAAATTACAAAGATGGAAATGGCATCATCCCATATACTCTCCCACTGTATCATAATGATTTTCCTCAGCATTGGTCTTCATATTTAATGGCCCCATATTTTACTATATGGACCTTCCATAATTTACTTACATTCCCCTACTATAGAAACTGTGTCTTCAGTTTTTCACTATTATAAACACAATAGCATATAAAAGCTGTGCACATATATTGGATATTTCCTTCAGAAGTTACACTTTTCAAAAATTAGTGAGGAATCCATGGTATTTACAGAGAAATTGGAAGATACAAGTAAGCAAAAACAAAGTCAATTCTAATTTCTTTTTTAAACACTTTTGTGCACATCCCCTCAGGTTTTTCTTATTATACATACATGGACACAAACACATATATTAAAATGGGGTCATATTATTAATAAAAAAAATAAGTTACTAATAATAGTTACCACATATTGACTACTTACCACATGCCAGCCACTGTGATTTTCTCATATTTATAACCACCTTATATGTTAGCTCAATGGTTCCCAAACTTGTCTACACACTGAAGTCACCCAGGGAGCTTCAAAAACCGTGAGGGCTGCATCCAGTCCCTAAGGACTGAGGATTTTAATCAACTGGGTGAGGCCTGGCCTTGAGAGGGTTTAAGAGATCTCCAGGTGATCCTACTGGGTGTTGGGAACTATTAGGTTTGCTGCTATTTTATCCCTCTCTTACTAACATGGAAGCTGAGGAACACTCAGGTAATAACTTCCCAACATTACCCAGTTGATAAGGCTAGGATTTCGATCTAACCCTAAGCCCAGAGCCCAGACTTTTTTCTTTTCTTTTTTAACTTTTTGATGTTTCTTTATTTTTTGAGAGAGACAGAGCTTAAGCAGGGGAGGGGCAGAGAGAGAGGAAGAGAGAAATCCTAAGCAGGCTTCGCACTGTAACTGTTAGGAGATCATGACCTAAGCCGAAACCAAAAGTCGGACACTTAACCAAATGAGCCACCCAAGGGCCCCTCCCAGACTTTTTTTTCCTATTTGAGTATAGCTGACACACAATGTTACATTATTTCAGGTATACATTACAGTGATTCCACAAGTCTATACATTATGCGCTGTGCTCAACATAAGTGTAGTTACCATCTGTCACCATGCAATGCTATTACGATACCATTGACTATATTCCCTACAATGTACCTTTCATCCCCAGATCCCAGGCTTTTAACTACCGATAATCTGGGATATGATTCCCCCCGCCCACCACTCATATAACATCATATTATGAACCTATTATTTTTTTTAACATTTATACATTTTTGAGAGACAGAGTGTGAGCACAGGAGGGGCAGAGAGAAGGACACACACACACAGAATCGGAAGCAGGCTCCAGGCTGTGAGCTGTTAGCACAGAGCCTGATGCAAGCTTCAAATTCACAGACTACAAGATTATAACCCGAGCTGAAGTCAGACGCTTAACCAACTGAGCCACCCAGGCACCCCTGAACTTATTTCTATGTAGAACTCGGCACTAATCATTTTTAGGAATGATTATACATTTATAGGAATGATACATTTATAATCATTTGTAGGAGTGATATACTATTCCACTGTATTACTACATCAGAATGCAAGTGTTACCAATTTTTCCCACTATAGAAAATGCTGCCATGAATACCCTTATTGACACACTTTTGTGTACGTCCTTAATTACTTCCTTGGGATAAATTCCAAAAAAAATGCTGGGTCAAAAGGTAAACGTGTTTTTTAAAGCTTTTGATAATGCCAAACTGACATTCCCACCAGAAGTGCAAGAGAATGCCTGCTTCCTCATGTCCTTGCCAACACTGAGTTTTGTCATTCCTTTTATTTATTTATTTATTTATTTATTTATTTATTTATTTATTTATATTTCTTTTAATGTTTATTTTTGAGAAAGAGAGAGAGAGAGAGACAGAGCATGAGCAGGGGAGGGACAGAAAAGGGAAACAAAGAATCTGAAGCAGGCTCCAGGCTCCAGCTATCAGCACAGAGCCTGACGCGGGACTCAAACCCATGAACCATGAGATCATGACCTAAGCTGAAGTTGCAGGCTTAACCGACTAAGCCACCCAGGCGCCCCTGTCATTCCTTTTTAATCTTTGCAAATTATATTGGAGAAAATGGTATGCCATCTTAAATCTCCTTTCGACTACCACTGAGATAGAACATTTTTTCACATTTATTGGCCACTTAGATTTCTTCTTTTACGTATTTTCCTATTCCCAACCTTGGCACATTTTTCTAGTCAGATACTTGTATTTTTCTTATTGCTCTGAATAATGAGTCTTGTTGCAACTGCTTCCAGTTTTGTCATTAACTTCACGGGTTTTGCAGGATTTTAAATTTGCATATAGTTGATTATATTATTTTATTTATTACTTTACCTTTGATATTATGCATACAAATACCTTCCCTACCCCAACACTATATACTCTCCTATCATCTCTCTTTTTCAAAGTTTTCATTCTTCAATGTAGCAGTGTACATGTAATCCAAAAAGGATTACACATCAGAACTGCTTACAGAGTTTTGTTTTTTTGGTTTTGTTTTTTTTAATGTGCAGGTCCTAAGACTGAATTCCAATTTGGGGAGTCTGAGACCTGAGTAGGAATAGTTTTTAAAGCCCCATGGACAACTCTGATGCACCCTCTCCTTTATTAAGAAACAGTAGTTTAATCTTCTAAATTTATATTGGTGTCATTTTTTTCCAAATTACTTCAGCACATTTGTTAAATAAATGATTTTATGAATTTGAAATGCTACCTTTATCCTAGTTGGCAAGCTCCATGAGAGTAGAGACCATACCTATTTTTACTAACCATTGCACCTCTAGGGCTCAGCACTGTGCCTGGTGCACAACTGGTACTTAATAAATGATAATTGGGGAGCGCCTGGGTGGCTCAGTCAGTTAGGCATCCGACTTTGGCTCAGGTCATGATCTTGGGTTCCAGCCCCACATTGGGCTCTGTGCTGACAGCTCAGAGCCTGGAACCTGCTTCGGGTTTTGTCTCCCTTTCTCTCTGTTCCTCCCCTGCTCATGCTCACTTGCTCTCTCTCTCTCCCTCAAAAATAAACATTAAAAAAAATTTAATGATAATTGAATAAATAATACCTGATAATATGTGCCCAACCTCATCCAACCCCAAACTGGCTAGTTCTCTTGTCAATAACTTCTTGACAATTAGATCAATAAATCTGATGGTATTAATGATGACCCTGAGTTATCAAAAATACTAAATTATGCCCAGGAGGCTATGTTTAAAGCGGCCAGGAAATATGTTACAGGGCTTCATCAAATGAAGTCAAAATAATAATGTTGGCCATGTTTGAGGGGTATGGGAGTTCTGATAAAACTCTCTGTGGAGGAACTAGATACCACTGACCCAAGAGACTAAGGAGGATTGGCTTCTTCTAGCTCTTAGAGTTCCTTAACTACCTCCAGAAACTGACTCCAAGCTTCCTTGAGCTGAGGATAAACACACCCATTCCCTCCTCCGAGCCCATGGAAAAACTGGAATAGGAAACCAGGACACCTGGGTTTTAGTCCTGTCACCACCATCAACCTGTTTGAGCATGGGCATGTCACTTTACTTCTAGGGGTTGGGCTCGATGTTTTCTAAGGATCTCTTCAGATCTAAGCCTCTACCTAAAGACTCAAACAGACTACCACAGGGTAGGGCTTCCAAGGACAACCTGAAATTCCCTCAACAGAATAGGGTCCCAGGGTCACCCCAGGATATAGCAAAGTAATAGTGACAATAATAATGGTGGTTGTATAAGTAGTAGCAGTAGTAATAGTAACAACAGCAGCTACTGATAAATTTTAATGAGCACGTATTATATGCTGGGCAATATTCTAAATGTCTTACTAACAATAAAGGCACACATTTACATGGCACGTACTATGTCCTAAGTGCTTTGTATATATTAATCTTCAAAATGACCCTATAAGGTGAGTTTTATTATTATCCTCATTTTACAGAGGAGGGAACTGAGACACAGAGAGGGTAAGGGACTTGTCCCAGGTCTCACAGCTACCAAGTGATGGACCCATCAGAGTTGAACCCAAATCTGTATTTTTAACTATTCTACCATAGTGCCAGCCAAACTATCATTGTCACTATTGCTTGTCACTTTAGATGTTGCACATAACAAAAAATAAGTTGCAATTACTTATATGGAATACTCCGCTATTCACTAATGCTAAGAAAATGTGGTTTTACTCCAATGTCATTTTAAGCAGATCCGATTTTAGGGCCTGAGAGAACAAAATATATGATTTATTAAGAAAATACGACAGGGGCAAAAAATATATATGACAGGGATACCTAGGTGGCTCAGTCCGTTAAGTGTCTGACTCTTGATTTGGTCCCAGTTATGATCTCACAGTACATGTGATTGAGCCCTGCATCGGGCTCCATTTGCTGAGAGCAAAGAACCTGCTTGGGACTCTCTCTCTCCCTCTCTCTCTGCCCCTCCTGGGTCACACATTCTCACTCTATCATTCTCTCTCAAAATAAATAAACTTTAAAAAAGAAGAAACTATGACATTTTATTAAGAATTGGTATTCACTAGAATGTTTTTATTAGAAAATAAATAAATCATTAACTACTAATGGTGTTTCCACTAAAGAGAAAAAACACAAGCTCTTTATGCATCATTAGGAACTAAATTTTAGATCCCCACCTTCACAAACTTCCATTCCAAACTTCCAGCACCACCTTTTAATCATGAACCTAACAGCCCATAGATGTCTCAAGCAAAAGAAGCCAAACCAAAGTCAGTACACTAACTCCCCACCACCCATCCCCATATGCTCTTCTCACATCTTCCCGAGGCTAGGTCCGCAATCTCGGGGACTGGCACCACCCGCCCCAAGCACCCAAACTGGGTGTCAACCCGGGCCCTGTTCGCCCTACATCTGGTCACAGAACATTTGTAGAATTCATCCTGTGCTCTCTATCCTTGCTGCCCCCGCTTCTGCTCAGACTCCCAACTCCTTCCCTCAAGTGCTCTACCAGAAACCTCCCAACCAGCTCTTGGCTTTCTTTCTCTCCAGCTCCAACTCCACCTCAACACTGCGGCCAAAGTAATCTTTCTGAAACAAAATCTGATTATGTTACTTCCCTGTTTAGAATCTTTGTCTCCCGGATAAAGTGTAAAATCCTTCCTAGAACATACAAGGTCCTTTATTATCCGGCTTCCAACTACCTTCCCAGCTTCATCCGAGGTCGTGGCCCACACATCTCACACGAGGCAAACGGAGCAACTTGGAAGTTCCCAAACAGTGCTTCTCTGTCTGCCCAGAATGCAATTCTCTCATTCGCCCATCTGGCAAACTCCCACTCATTTTTTTTTTTTTTAGACCAGCTCAAAACTCAGAATTCATCATGCCTTTCTCTGGGCTTCCATCGCATTTTGCACCTCTCCCTATTCTAACACTTAATTTAACCTAACACAATCATTTGTCTATATGTCTGCCTTTCCCATAAGAGAAGGAACCCTCTAGGGCTCTGTGTCTTATTCACCTCTGTATTATGTTTGTTGAATGAAAGAATACCTCGCGATTTAAACAAGAATTTCCAAACTGCTCCTGATAAACGTCCAAAGCGAGTGATACAAGCCAATTCCCATTTCAACAAACATCTTCAAAGTAACAATCATCATACATCAAAAATACATGTTGCATTTGTGTGCCTTCGTATTTGAAGCCATAACCAACAGGAGAAAGTTTTAACAGATACATTAGCAACCAACAAACCTACCTGATGAATACCTATAGCTATATAACTTCTTGCATTCGACTCCAAGTGGTTCTTAACCTTTTCTGGGTCACAGACCAGTCTGGGTAGTGTTTGTCTATCATTTCTTAAACCCACGCTCCTTTTTGAAAAACATAAAAATCCCACACAGCCCCAGAAATTCTGATACTCCCCCAAGGACACGACCCTGAACCCCACCAAAAATAAAAATAACTTTGCAGGTGGTAGGAATTCCTAGGTTCACAAGAGATGTAAATCCATCAGGTAAGACACCACCGTTGAGTTTTGCTCTTGGGTAGTTCATACTATTAAAACGGGCATTTTCCTTCCATCACCAAATATAAACACTATAACATTAAATATGCTTTAAAGTCTTTACTGGGAAGAGGAAGCCAGGGAGGTGCTGACATCTGTCTCCCCCACCATTGAGAACCCTATGATAAGGAATTTGCAGGAAACAAATGAAAAACACAAATATGAAAAAAAAATCGTGTTTCCTCACACATAACCCCCACAAGCACATGTTCGAAAGAAGGGAGTTCTTTCAAAAGGCTTCTGGCATTACATTTTCTTGCTACTACCGTCCCCCTACCTCTCCACCCCTACTTTAAAATAGGTGAAACTTCTAGGTAGCAGCAACTTCTTTTTAATTTTATTTTTTATTTTTTAAAATTTACATCCAAATTAGTTAGCATATAGTGAAACAGTGATTTCAGGAGATTCCTTAATGCCCCTTACCCATTTAGCCCATCTGCCCTCCCACAACCCCTCCAGTAACCCTCAGTTTGTTCTCCATATTTATGAGTCTCTTCTGTTTTGTGCTCCTCCGTTTTTATATTATTTTTGTTTTGCTTCCCTTATGTTCACCTGATCTTCTTTTAAATTAATATACTTTTGTCCTTGTGGAGACAAAGGGTTAGAGAAAGGGTTGGCTGGTTGCCTGCCACCAGCTTGGGGGGTTGGGTTGGGATGGAGGAAAAACCAGTTAGAGAAATAAGTTCTGATTTCTTACCCTGCCACATGGCCATCTTCAGCCTTTCTTCTCCCACGCTGGTGTCACACACTAGTTTTCCCAAAGCCCTCCAGTTTTATAAGAAGGCTTGAATGGGATGTAGACAGACCAGCCGCTGTGTGGCCTTGTTTTCTGCAAGAAGTTCAAGCCCTCAACCTGAAAATGTGAATAGCAAAATGAATATCGAAATGAAAAAAAAATTCAAATCTTTAAGAATTACCTCCTGTCCCTCTTTGAACCTCTCCTTCAAAGACATGCAGACATGGGTAGTGCCGAGTTTTTCCCAGCGAAGTACTGCTTTAGAAACATAGAATGGTAAGATCCAGAGTCAGTTACTATTGCCACTGAGTGCTGTCCAATTCTGCGTGAATCACTGGATCTTCAGTAAATGGGTTTCAGAATCTCAAAGGATGCGTGGTTGGATGAGATAACCATTAAATGTCTTCCCTATATTCACATTCCACAGTTTGGGGAATGAAGAACAGCATAATATCTATTGCCCTCTCCTACCGCCCGCCCCAGCACCCAACTTGCCATTTAAAACTTAGTAGAAAGGAGAACAACTTTTGTAATATTTAAAGTTTTAAAATAGACCCTGTATAGGAATGGAGAAGCAAGCAAACATAATAAAAAGTTAAGAGCAATGCCCTTTGGGTCGTGGTTCTTTCTCTCTGCTTCACTATACTTCCCCACACTTTGCCAATGTTCTAAAAGAAGCATATATTGCTTTTATAATCAGGGGTAAGAAGAAGAAAAGAAAAAAATAAAAATAGAATACTAATTTAAGTACTACCAATTAATTCAGCTAATTCCTAAACTTAAAAAGTCAAATTCCGTCTTAGGACAATACTATTTGCAAGGATATGAAAGAAGCTAGGAATCAGGGGGACAAAAACATAATGTCTGACTACTTCGTTTGATTCAGAGGCTTAATATATTAAACGCTGTGCTGCCCATTTAAACAAGTTCTTAATAAATTGGTCTTCCTTATTTAGCACCCAAGTCATCAGCTTTTTCTAAGCAAAAGACCTCACGTTTTTGACTTGGTCAACATGAAAGTAGGTTGCTATTTCCATAGCTTGAAAGCTCTAATGCATGCATGAAGACTAATACGAACTTGAGAGTCATCATTTGGGTCTTCCTTGATGACTTTTGTTTAAGGAAAAGAATGTAAATGTGGACACTAGCCCCAACAGCACCAATAGAGGGGGGGAACCAATGCTTTGGATAAGCAAAGGTTTGCGAAAGTCCAAGAAAACTTAGGAAGTCCCAAGTCCAAGGATGAATTCACCAGGAAAAAGCGCTCCGATGACTTGTCTAGAACCCCGGACAGTTTGTTTTGGTTTGCCCTTTTCTTTCTCTCTCTCTCTTTCTCTCTCTCTCTCTCTCTCTCTCTTATTTCGCGTTAAGTAGTGGTCCGCGCCTCGTGGGACCAGGAGAAATTTAACATCTCTGAAGTCAAACCCGGGTAGTTGCTAATAAATGTATGAAGTTTATGTAAAGCCAGTAAGAATCTCACTTACTCGGGGTAGCTTACACTGACTTTATCACACGGGCACACGTACAATTTCGCTTAGCACTCCAGGAAACTGATTTGCTCTGAAATGTTAAGAAACGTAAACGTGCATCAATGTGAAGGTAAAGCTTTCCCCTTCAGGGTGAAGGCGCTCAAGCGCAAGCCTGGAATGTCTGGAGAGAACCAGCCACCCGCGCTAAGTGGGAAAAAGGAAAACTCGCCACAACGACTTTTCTGAGAGTCTGGAGTCCACTTCGCTAAGACCCACACCAACCTGCGAGTCCAGAGCGGGAGGAAGAACAGCGGGGCCTCGAAAGAGCTTCACCAGACAAAACCACTCTGCCCTAGTCCTGGAAAGGCGACGCCTGCAGCCAGCCTCCCCCCCATTCAAAAGCGGGACGGGCTTGGCGCCGCTCCGCGAGAAAACTTCGCTGGGACAGCGCAAGGACCCTGGCTCGGAGAATAGGGCAGGGCTCCGGGGAAGATGCCGCCCTGCACTGGCTGGAACTAGCCGGTCTAACTCCTCCGAGTGCCAGGCGGCGGCGGCCGGGCAACGGGAACCCCCCTCTCCGGGGGACCGAGCCATCGGGGGAGCGCTTCCCCTGTGTCGCTGCGCCCAGGGGGTGCTCCGCGGGTGGGCCGGGGGCCGGAGGCCCGCCAAAGACCTGTTGGGGAAGCGACAGCCCATCTGTCTTTACCTGTCGCCGAGGTCAGGGGCGGCGGAGCCCGTCTCGGCCGCCGGCGGGCCGAGCGCTCAGTCGGCTCTGGCGTCCAGTACACCAAGCCGAGCTAGCGCCCCACGTAGCCGGCAGAGCTTCATTCACAGCCCAGCCGGGAGGAGGGGGAGCGGAGCGGGCGCGCGGCTCATGTGACAAGCGCCTCACAAGTATCGGCCAAACACAGCCAAAGTCTGCGCTTGCGCGTCCTACCCGGCCTTCTCCCGGCACCTCTGCCCTGGCAGGGCGGGGGTGAGGCGAGGTGGGAAGGAGGCCGGGCGGAGAAAGCGACGTAGGAGGAGTTCCCGCGTGCGCAACCGCAGTAAGTCGGCCCTGCTCGCTGCCATATTTAATGAGGACTGGGCGGCCCCTAACCCTGTGTTGGGCGTGCCGATTGCTTTTGAAAAAGAAATGCTCCCATTATGCTTCACTGTTAATAACCTGGAGTACGATTCTTTGGGGTTTTGTCCTTAGAATGAAACTGTTTATGCCGAGCTTCTGGCCGACAGAATAGCCAGTAGTAATCTAATACTAATTACATTAGCTGACATATTTTGAGCCTCTAATTACGTGCCAGGCACTGTGCTAAACCCTTAACTCACTTTCATCTCATTTAGTGCCCACAATAATCGCACTGGGGTACGTACTATCATTCTCCGCTTTTATTCATGAGAAAACAGACGCACAGACAGATTAGGTAACTTCTTTGAGCTCACATAACAGAAGTAGGAATAGTGATCAAATATAGTGATGCTTATAACAGTGTACTTGAGCCTCGTTGCAGCACTGGATAATCTACATGGCACTTTTCCCTATTATCACCATTTTTTAAAGTTTATTTATTTATTTTGCAGCACTGGATAATCTACATAGCAGTTTTCCCTATTATCACCATTTTTTAAAGTTTATTTATTGTGAGAGAGAGCATGAGCAGGGGAGGGGCAGAGAGAGAGAGAGAGAGAGAGAGAGAGAGAGAGAGAAGGAGGGAGGGGGAGAATCCCAAGCAGGCTCCCTGTGGCCAACGCAAGGCTTTGGATATCACAACTGTGACATCATGAACTGAGCCTAAATCAAGAGTCCCACACTTAACCAACTGAGCCGCCCAGGCGCCCCAGTATTATCTCACCATTTTAATAATTTACTAAACAGAGGCTTGGAAAAGCAAAAATCATAGGTTTTAGTAAGTGGTAGAACTGAGAGTCCAAAATAGACCTTCCTGACGCCAAAGTGCTTACCGTAGGATTGAAAGAAAGGCCCCTCATTTTACAGAAGAGGAAATAGGCCAACGGAGTGCATTGACTTATTTAAGATGATCCTAATTAGTTATCAGCAGAACTGAGACCAGAATCCATATAGTCAATCCAGGCAATCTAAAAGTCAGGCTTTTTGACCATTGCAATGAAGAAGACCACGCACAAGAGAAACCATGGGGCATCTAACCAAAGAAAAACAATCATTACAGAATTTGAGGGTAGAGTGGAGTTTAAATAAATTTTAATGAAGGACTGTTTTCTGTAAGCTCAAAGCAGCACTGTGTGAAGGGGTCAACAACATCCAGTCTGGGCTGTGAAATGAACCCAGACACCGGTTTCCTTGGGAACCCAAAGTAAAAAATAGATGTGGAATGTTGTGTTCAGATAGCCCTTATCCGAAGTTCTGCACCTGGATAGGAATTCCAGGCTGCTTCTTTGTTTCCAAGAACCTTATGTCCTCCACACAAATGCGGGATGTTTTATTCTCACTGGCATGATTTCAAGCAGCAAAGTCTCTGATAGTCTATGTTTGTAGAGAACAAAGTTTCTCAGGGAATAAAAAAAAGTGGTGGTCACTCAAAGGGAGTTGTTATCATTTTATAGCTGTAGCGTGTCTTTGAGAGACACGCTGTTCCCTGTTATATTTGCAGCTGGCGTTATCTGTGTCTGATACTCCAGCCTGATGAATGGCCAGATTTTTGCTTTCTCAGTCCAAGCTTATTTTTACTTTATCTGGTAACATTTAGTCCCTCCTTGCCTTCAGGCACTCATAGTGTAATGGGTGGGAGGGTGGGAGACAGCCACAAGTTAACTAGAAAAAATCCAGGGAAAGTTATGCGGACTCCTCTGATAAAGGTAAATCCAAGTGGAAATAATACCTTGTGCAAAGGAAATCACCTATGAGGACGTGTGTGAGTACTCCTGTGTGATTGAAGCTTACGGTAGGGAAGTGTATGGGGGATACAACCAGAAATTCACCCCGAATTTTAGAAGATCCTGAATGTCATACTGAGATTTGTCCTTCATTCAGAAAGTGATTGAAAAAGTATTAAGGTTTTTGAGCAAGGGAATCCCGTTATTGGAACTCCTCTTTAAAAGGGTGAACCTGGGGGGGGGGGGTTCCTGGGTGGCTCAGTCGATTAAGCATCCGACTTTGGCTCAGGTCATGATCTCACTGTTTGTGGGTTCAAGCCCCACATCGGGCTCTGTGCTGACAACTCAGAGCCTGGAGCCTGCTTCGAATTCTGTCTTCCTCTCTCTCTGCCCCTCCCCCCCCTCGCGCGCGCGCGCGCGCGCGCGCGCTCTCTCTCTCTCTCTCCCCCTCAAAAATAAATAAACATTAAAAAAAACTGTAATGGGGTGATTATTCAGAGAAATGTTCATTATTGTTTTTGTCATTGCAGGGTAGAAGAAACCAGAGTTTATTTGCAGGTTTAGCAGGAAGAGCCCCTGGTGAAACAGAAATTGAAGAGGCAAGAAAAGGAGGGGATAGATAGATAATGGAGTAAAATACATGGAATATAGAAATGAAATGCAAGAGAAGCTAACCTTGGAAAAGATGTATTTTCCTCTGAGACCATAAAAAGAGAGGTTGAGGGATAGCAATCTGGTTGGAAGCAGACTTGTCATGAAGCTACCTTAGAACATAAATTTATTTGGGAAAGCTTGAGCAGGAGTGATAATTACGTTGGAGTCGGAGAAGGCTGAAGTACATGCATATTACCACTTGGTGTCGCCACTGGCCGCCGACAGGTTGGAGGGCTCCCATTGGGGACTTTAGGAGAACATTTCAAAAAAAAGAGTATTTCACCTTTTGTGAAATGCAAAACAAAATAGTAATAGCAGTGGGCTCTGGACCCAGACTTCCTGAGCTCAAAACTAACCAGACTCAGACACTTAATAGCTGTGTCATCTCGTTCAAATTACCTAATTTCACTCTGCTGCGGGTTTCTTACTTGTAAAATGGGATAATAGGATAAAATGTACTAAAAGATGCAAAATAGAAAAGACTAACACTCAGTAAATGTCAGCTAGTATTACTATTGATGATGATAATGATGAATTCTCTTTCAGCCTTTGGATCCCCGAGTTTTGCAGGAGCTATTCAAGTGGTGAGTAATAAATGCCTATACAGTACCTTGCCGAGTGAAGTGGTTAGAATGTGGTGCTCATGAAGCAAAGTTAATAATTTAGTCAAGAGTTATAGATTCTGGGGCACCTAGGTGGCTCAGTCAGTTAAGCATCCGACTCTTGATTTCAGCTCAGGTCATGATCTCACAGTTGTACAATCAAGCCCTGCGTCAGGCTCTGCACTGCCAGTGCCCTGCTTGGGATTCTCTCTATCCCTCTCTCTCTGCTCCTCTTCCCCCCACTCTCAAAGTAAATAGCTAAACACCTTTTTAAAAAAAAAGTTATAGATTCTGTTAACTCTGTGTTCTCTTACCCTTATCCTTAGCCAGGCGTCCTACAAGTGTGTGTACATGGTCACAAGCGAATCTGGCCAAAAGAGTGTAGATAAATCAACATAAATACGTCTTCTGCTTTCCCCCCACTTGCGTGGAAGAAATTGAAAAAAAATGTTCCCACCCTACCTCCCACAACGGTCAACAGACTTTTGATCAAAAGCCATTTCAGGTCTTATAAAGCAAAGAGTAAACACAATGTACTCTTAAAAGTTAACTATAACGAAAGAATAAAACTGTAAACTTCTCTATATAATAAAAGGTAGCACTTGAATGTGAATTTCGCAAAAGCAAAGGCCCCAGAGCAATAGCTCACTGTGGCACCTAGAATGTCTAAAGCAGCTTTATCTTTAATTTTGAAATTGTCATTGCAAATGTAGACAAATAATTACATGAGTACATAGCCATACGAAGTAGCGAGTGGATGATTATGGTATTGTTCTTATGTATTTGTTCCACATTTTGTTTGAACCCTTCCTATTGTGCCAGGCACTGTGTTAGCCCACAGGGATACTGGCTTTAAAATAAAATATCTGGGGTGCCCAAGAAATACCTGGGATCATTCTAGAAAAATGGGGGCAGAATCAAAGGAAATGAACAAAATTCTCTAGTTTAGGGGCCCTACTGAAACAGGTTAGGAAATTCTGAAAAGAGAGTGATCTAGGATCATTTGTTTTTATTTTTAATTTTTTTAACATTTATTCATTTTTGAGAGACAGAGCGTGAGCAGGGGAGGGTGGAGAGAGAGGGAGATACAGAATCTGAAGCAGGCTCCAGGCTCCAAGCTGTCAGCACAGAACCCGACGCAGGGCCCGAACCCACAAACCGTGAGATCGTAACCCGAGCCCAAGTCAGAGCCTTAAACCGACTGAGCCACCCCGGCCCTGACTGGAGGGCTTTCTTAGTGCTGTTGCCCCAAAATGCGGTAGGAGTCACAGACCAAATTTGGGCTCTGACACTAAGAAGCTGTTTCACATCAGGCAAATCACTTAATCTGCATGCCTCAACTTCCTCTTCTGCCAAATGGAAGTGATAATATCTGCTCCACTGAATCCTGAAAGTGGTATGAGGATAGAAGGGGGAAAGGGATATGAAAACACTCTGCAAAATAGGAAACACCATAAGAATGATGTATGGAACCTGGCATTTATCAAATGCCTACTATGAGCTGGGCGCTGTGGTAGTGCTGTAAGGCAGTACTACTCAAAGTGTGGTCCATGGCTCAGTGCCAGTCCACAAACTGTTTATTACTGGTTCACGACAAGAAATTGAGAGTAAAAGTTTCAAAACCTTAACAATTTGACAGAGTAATTCTATGTCTGTTGGATATAATCATCAAAACATTGAGCTTATATTTTGTCTGTGTTTGTTTTGATTTGAGTTTTCTAGTAATTCATTTGTATTGTATTTTATAAAAGTGTTAGTACACGATGGATTTGGGGGAAAATGGTCCTTCCTGTCACAAATGGGTTGAAAAGCACAGCTGTGATGAATATAAAGGATATATGGGACACGGGCCATGCCCTCAGGGAGCTCTCATGCTAGTGGGTGAACAGGTATCACAGTGGTTCTGAGAAATCACTGCTATTTCATGTGCTCCAACTCCCTCATGGAACAGTGGGCTATACAGAGCTGGATGAATTTACAGATTAGAGACCTGCAAATCCTCAAAGGAAACAAACTTTCATATTTGCCCCCCCTCAGAATACTAGCATCTCTAATCTACATAGAATTGGACTTCTCTCCGATTGAGGGCAATTTGACATGTGATTTTCTAAAAGTAAAATTTCTTGGGGCGCCTGGGTGGCTCAGTCGGTTGAGCATCCGACTTCAGCTCAGGTCATGATCTCACGACTAATGGGTTTGAGCCCCACATTGGGCTCTGTGCTGACAGATTCCATGTGGATTCCATGTCTCCCTCTCTATCTGCCCCTCCCCCGTTTGCACTCTGCCTCTCTCTCTCTCTCTCAAAAATAAACATTAAAAAATTTTAAAAAGTAAAAGTAAAATTTCTCAGGGAAACCATCTGTGAAAAATTATGCTGGAACCAATTAGAGAACAGTAAAAACTGGGTTTTTGCATATCATAGACTTTCCAGTATATGCTCACAGGCTAATGGGATCTTTCTTTAGCTGATACTAAGGCAGTACGCTGACTAACTGGCTTTTCAATCTAAAAACTGTTGACAGGCTATCCACATTGTTTTTCTACATTACCTTTCAGATATGTCATTGAATAGTTAAAACACTTCCATGGCATAAAATTGAGAAAGTACACAGCTCCCACATCTTGCTTTTTCATAGACTTTTACATATAAGTACATAAAGAGTTTTCTCATTGGATGGATGTACCAGTATTTATTTGGTCAGTCCTCCATTGATGGACATCTGGTTGTTTCTCATTTTTTGTTATTACACACAATGCTACAGTGAATAACCTTGTACACACAACAGTTTATACCTATGAAAACATAACTGGAGGAGAAATTCCTAGAAATGGAATCTTGGTATGAAAGTCTCATGTATGTGTACTTTTTATAGTTATTGCAAAATTGCCCTCAATTGGTTAGTTACACTCCCACCAGCAATTTATGAGAGGGCTCTCCCTCATCCTGGCTTTATCAACACAATGTATTATCGATGTTTTTATATTTGATCAATGTTATCCCACTGTAGTATTCATTAGTGTTTCTCCAGTCATGAGGTTAGTTACCATTATTGGCATAGACGCCATTTGTTAATTTTGAAGCTGTCCATACACAGGGCAATTACAAATGAGCCTAGGGGCGCCTAGGTGGCTCAGTCGGTTGAGTGTCCAACTTCATCTCGGGTCATGATCTCACGGTTCATGAGTTCGAGCCCCACGTTGGGCTCTGCGCTGAGAGCTCAGAGCCTGGAGTCTGCTTCGGATTCTGTGTCTCCCTCTCTCTCTCCGTCCCTTCCCCACTTGCACTCTGTCTCTCTCTCAAAACTAAATATTTAAAAATTAAAACAAGAAAGCCCTCCAGTCAAAGACAGCTTCCCAAGAGCTCCACCCATTAGAAAAAAGAAAATCTGCCTTAGACTCTTCCAATGACAGCAGGTTGACAGGGTGGCGTGATAGAAAAAGCAGAGACTCTGGAATAAGAGCTAGTTTGGAATCCAGGCTTGAGCAAGAGATTTTACTTCTGAGACTGTCTCCGTATCTCTAAAGCGGGGATAATAACAGCTTCTCCCCAAAACCGCACTAAGAAGTAAATGGTGTATGTAAATAGCCAGGTATGTAATTCAGAAAGAATGGTTGTTGTTATCTATATCAGGCTGAGTTTAGAAGGCCCCTATTAAAGGGCTTGCTCTGTAATCTAATCACGTGAAGTGTACGCCATCTACTGGTGGACTCGGCAACATTGCTCTCAGGAATGGGACCAGTGTGGATGGTGCCGTTTTTGTCTTTCTCTTTTTGCCTTGGCTACTAGATAGCCGAGAGCCAAATGTTTGGCCCACCCTAGTAAGTGAACAGAACTTTATAGATTGTATTTTGTGTTAACCTCACCTTGAGCTATGTTCTATTTTTCCTGTCTGTATGTTCCCTTCATTATCTCATTGTTTATATTTTTTTGTAGGCCATTTTATTTTTTATGTAATTCCAGTATAGTTAACATACAGTGTTATATTAGTTTTCAGTGTACAACATAGTGATTCAACAGTTCCATCTATTACTCAGTGCTCATCAAGATAAGTGCATTCCTTAATCCTCATCACCTGTTTCACCGACCCCCCACCCCCCCAACCCCCCCCCCCGTAACCACCTGTTTGTTCTCTATAGTTAAGAGTCTGTTTTTGCTTTGTCTCTTTACTTCGCTTTGCTCATTTGTTTTGTTTCTTAACTTCCACATATGAGTGAAATTATGTACTATTTGTCTTTCTCTGACTTACTTCACTTTAGAATATGCAGAATGGTGATTTATTGGGGGACTTGGGTGGCTCAGTAGTTTAAGTGTCTGACTTCGGCTATGGTCCTGATCCTATGGTTGTGAGTTCAAATCCCGAGTCAGGCTCTCTGCTATCAGCACGGAACCTGCTTGGGATCCTCTGTCTCCCTCTCTCTCTCTCTCTCTCTGCCCCCCCCCACTCTCTCTCTCAAAAAAATAAATAAACATTGGGATGCCTGGGTGGCTCAGTTGATTAAATGTCTGACTTCTGTTCAGGTCATGATCTTGCAGTTCATGGGTCCAAGCCCCATGTCGGCCTCTGTGCTGACAGCTCAGAGCCTGAAGCCTGCTTCAGATTCTGTCTCCCTCTCTCAATGTCCCTCCCCCATTTGTGCTTGCTCTCTCTCTCTCAATAATAAATAAACATTGAAAATAAATAAACATTAAAAAAAGAATATGCAGAATGGTGATTTATTAATGTAGATAAAAATATAAAAATATG
Source organism: Felis catus (assembly GCF_018350175.1). NCBI lineage: Eukaryota > Metazoa > Chordata > Mammalia > Carnivora > Felidae > Felis > Felis catus. The sequence goes on along the minus strand of NC_058386.1, from coordinate 43,240,630 downwards.
ACAAAAATACATTCTATTTTTTTGTTACTATTGGTCCATTATCCTGGCAACCTCCAGAATCTAACAATAGCTACAAAAATAGATAAGTTGACTCTAAGATGTAATGGAGGTAAAAACAAATAATACTAATAATTCGCATTTATTTTTAATGTTTATTTTTGAGACAGAGAGAGACAGCACAAGCAAGGGAGGGGCAGATAGAGAGGGAAATGAAGAATCTGAAACAGGCTCCAGGCTCTGAGCTGTCAGCACAGAGCCAGACGCGGGGCTCAAACCCATGGACCGTGAGATCATGACCTGAGCTGAAGTCAGATGCTCAACCGACTGAGCCACCCAGGTGCCCCTAATAATTCAAATTTAAAACAAAACTTTAAGACTCTAAGCCTGCAAAACATGAAATGGCCATTACCCATTAGAACTGGGATGCTACAGCCAAAGTTCGGTGATATATTCATTTGTTTATAAACTGAGTACTTACCATGTGCCATACTGTTCCAGGTACAGAAAGTACAGCACTGAACAGAAAAACAAAAGTCCATACCCTCATTAAGCTTATACTTTTTGGAAGGAGGTGAAGACACACGGTGAACAAGATAAATAAGAATACTATGTGGTATATGTAGGAGGTAAGGTGAAAAAGAATCTTCAGGGCATCTGGGTGGCTCAGTTGGTTAAGTATCCAACTCTTGATTTCAGCTTAGGTCATGATCCCATGGTTGTGGAATCGAGCCCCACATCGGGCTGTGTTGACAATGCAGAGCCTGTTTGGGATTCTCTCTCCCCCTGCCACCCTTCCCCCTCTTTCTCTCTCTCTCTCTCTCTCTCTCTCTCTCTCTCTCTCTCTCTCTCTCTCTCAAAATAAATAAATAAACATTAAAAAAAGAATCTGCAAAAGGGTATGCAGAGATCTGGAGGGTGGGTTACAATTTAAAATAGAGTTGTCAGAGAAGATTTTGAGAAGAGGTGACACTTGAGAAGAACTTGAAGCAAGTGAGAGAATAGCTCATGCTGGAACATAAAGGAGTTTTTCCGGCAGAGGGAAAGCAAGTGTGAGGCTCTTAGATGGGAGCATACCTGATGTGACTGGGGACAGTGAGGAGGCTAGTGTGGCGGAAGAGAGACACTAGTTGGTGATGAGGTCAGAGAACTCACCGTGGGCCAGATTATGTAGGCTAGCATAAGGACTTTGATTTTGCTCTTGCTTGAGCCATGGCTTGGGAATTATGGGAGGGTTTCAGAAGAGGGGTGATTTGATTGACTGCTCTCTTAAAAAGATCGCTCTGGTTACTGTGTTATGTGGGAGGGAGAAGCACAAGTTAGGAGGCTCTTTCGACAATCCAGACAAGACATAATGGTAGCTTGGACCAAAGTGATAGCAGTGGGGATGATCAGAATTGGTCAGATTGTGCATTTATTTTCAAGGTAGCACCATCAGGATTTGGTAATGGATTGGATGTGAGGTGTTAGAGAAAGAGGGAAGTCAAGAATGATCCCAAAGTTTGTGGCCTGAGCCATTGGGAATAATGAAGGACAAGCTGGTTTGGGGAGGGTGGAAATCAGAAATTTAGTTTTTTATATTTTACATTTTGAAATACGTATTATATATCCAAGTGGAGATATTAAATAGGCAGCTGGATATACTACTATGTAGCTTAGGGCAGAGGTTTGGACCAAAGATACAAATTTAAAGGCTGACAGTAGATGGCGTTTAAAGCCATGAAATCAGATAAGATGACCAAGAGAGAAAGTAGAGATATAGGAGAGAATAGGATAAGACTGAACCCTGGAGTACTGCTACATGAAGAAATCAGGAAGCCAAGAAGGAACTGAAAAGAAAACTAAGAAAGAGAAGCCACATCATAGAAGAAAATCCAGAGTGGTATGGTGTCCTGAAAACAAGTGAAGAAAGTTTTAAGAAGGATCGAAGGAGGTAACTAAACTGATGGGTCAAGTAAAATGAGGACAACATTGGATTTGGCAATGTTAAAATTACTGGTGACCTTGACAAGGCCAGTTTTGGTAGAGCCATGGAAGATGGAAGCTTGGTACAAATGGGTTTAGGAGAAAAATGGAAAAGGAGGAACTTCCAGTTGATATGATGAAGCAAACACACTTATCCCTACTCCTCTCACTAAGCAAAAATCCTGGACATTAGATATAAAATAAATCTAAGATTTTGAAAGAAAAAGAGAAATAAAACCAGCTAGGGACCTTGGAGCCTGAGGAATGACACAGTGCTTGAGTGGTGTCATTGGAGGCCTAGTGTGGAGCTTGAATTTTCACCTCTTCCCAATTGTATGCACGTGCCTTTCCTGCACCATAGGGAAAAGAAGGTAGGAAACATGGTCTTCCACTTCCAACTGGCAGTAACAATGTGGCATCCCCTTCTTCACATGGTGTCAGAAAAGATCAGCTAAACAGAAGACTTAAATAAGATCCAAAGACTCATCACATAACATCTAAAATGTCCAGGTCACAAATGAAAATCACTTCTCATAACAAGAAACAGGAAAATCTTACTAATAAAAATCAGTCAACAGACACCAAGACCTATCCAACACAGATGTTGGAATGACATTACAAGGATTTTAAACATTCAACATAAAAATGCTTCAAAGAGTAGTTCAGAACAGGTTTGAAATAAATGAAAAAGTATAAAGTCTCAACAAAGAAATAGATGACATAAAGGAGAACCAAATGGAAATTTGGGGACCAAAAGCTACAATAACTAAAAATTTCCAAAATTTGGGAAAAGATATCAACCTACAGGGGCGCCTAGGTGACTCAGTCGGTTGAACATCTGACTCTTGATTTCAACTCAGGTCATGATCCCAGGGTTGTGGGATTGAGCCCTGCATTGGGCTCATGCTGAACAAAGAGCCTACTTAAGATTCTCTCTCTCTCCCTCTGCCCCTGTCTCTCTCTCTCTCTCTCTCTCTCTCTCTCTCTCTCTGTCTCTGTCTCTCTCTCTCTCTTTCTCTATCTCTCTCTCAAATAAATAAATAGACATCAACCTACAGACTCAATGGCTGAGCAAACCACAAACGAAATAAACCCAAAGAAATCCATGCCAAGACACATTGTAATCAAACTTTTCAAAAGTGAAGAGAGAGTAAAAATCTTGAATCAAGTGATAAATGACACCTTACTCAGGGAGACAAAATTATTTGAATGAAGCCATTGTTTCTCATCAGAAACCATGGAGGCCAGAAGGAAGTGGCACAGCATTTTTCAAGGCCTAAAAGAATGGAATATATAAAGAACACTCAAAGTTGGACATTAAAAGAAAACAAAAAATCCAATTCAAAAATGAGCAAAAGACACCAAGAAGCATTTCACTGAAGAGAATATACAGAGGGTATATAAACATACAAAAAGATACTCAATAGTACTAGCCTTTAGGGAAATGCAAATTAAGACTATGATGAGCTATCTCTACATACCTACTAGGACTGCTAAACTAAGCAAAATACAGTGAAAATACTAAATGCTGGCAAGGATATGTAGAAACAATGTTTCATATACTTCTGTTGGAATGTAAAATGGTCCAGCCACTGTGGAAAATAGCAGTGTCTTAATAAACTAAATATACACATACCATATGACCTAGAAGAAGTTCAAGGTCATATACGAGAAGGAAGAGAAGGGGCCATGATTACTCTGTGTCAACTGACACCTGATGGCCATCAACCAGAAGAGCTTCCCATGGAGCCTGCAGGCCAGTGAGCTGAGGGACTTGGGCTTCACTGAAAACTAGCTATACATCTACCAGCTGATCAGCATGAAGCACTCCATCCGGGCCAAGGCTGTCATGAAGAGCATCTCCTTGCTATGCTACCAAGAAGACAGCAAGATGCTGAACCTCCGGTCCTGGGACCCCAAGCCCCTTGCGGTGTTCAGCGCGGACTTCCTGGTGGACAAAGCCCATCTGGGCTTCAGGGTGTCTGCTTGAAACAGTAACTTCATGGTCCACATGTACCTGTTGGGAGCTTAGGAAGTTTGGGGACATATGCCTGCCATGCTGGGCAGAATTCCACGTGGGCACCCACATGAACATGTTCTAGAGGATCTCTGCAGGGAGGAAGAGTGGGCACTGAGGGGCCCAGCAAAAAGTCAGTGGTGTGGGAGAAGAAGCACATCTCATGGTTCATCACACTGGAAAGCGGCATCGGGCCCTCACTGCCCATGCAGGACAAGACCTACTGGTGACTCCTGATACTGCAGAATGCGCAGGCCACAGTGCTGCTGGCCCAAACCCCCTTGCTGGACAGATGTGGCATGTGGACTGTGATGTCCCACAGAACTCCATGTAGACTAACCTCACCCAAACTTCAATCTTCACTTTTCCCCTGTGGAGCACTGCAACCTGGACAGAAAGATCAGCACCAAGCCCGACTTAATCCTGGACCACCTGATGGAGACCCACAACGGCACCACCCATTTAATCCAGCACCTATGAATGCTGTCACCACTGCCCTGGTGCACTACCTCCCACCTCCTTTTTATGTAACACACATGGAAACAAGAGGGGAGGAAAAAAAGATTGATGCATGTAATAACTTAAATGGATCTCAAGGACATTATGGTAAGCATAAAAATGCAATCTCAAGGGGTCTTATAGGATTCTGTTTACTTAATTTATTTATTTATTTACTTAATTAATATAGAGATGGAGAACAGATTAGTGATTTCCAGGACTTAGGGATGGTGGAGGGAAGGGAGTGGGTGTGACTGTAAAGGAGAAGCCGGAGAGAGATCTTCATGGTGATGGAACAGTTCTGTATCCTGATTGCAGTGGTGGATACACGAATCTACACATGTGATAAAATGACATAGAATTATTCACAGACTTTATCCCAATGTCAGTTTCCTGGATTATACATTATACTATAGTTTGTAAGATATAACTGGGAGAATCTGGATGAACTTTACAAAAGACCTCTTGGGGTGCCTGGCGGCTCACTCGGCTGAGCATCGGACTTTGCCTCAGGTCATGATCTCTTGGTTGATGAGTTCAAGCCCTACATCTGGCTCACTGGTATTAGCACAGACCCCACTTCAGATCCTCTCTCCCCCTCTCTCTGCCCCTCCACCCCTCTCTTTCTCTCTCAAAAATAAATAAACATTTACAAAGGACCTCTCTGTAGTATTTTTACAACTTCCTGTAAATCTATATTTCAAAATAATAAAACTGTTTTAAAAGAACTGGAAAAGAAGAATTGTAGACGTCAAGTATAGACAATTCTAGTAAAGAGGAACAGAGAAATGGGGTTGATTGTAAGCAAGGAAAAGTGGCTCAAAAGAAGATGTTTTAATTTTTTTAGATGTTTGTTTTTTGAGAGGAAGGGCGGGGGAGAGTCAGAGGGGGAGGGAGGGAATCCCAAGCAGGCTCCACACTGTCAGCACAGAGCCCGATGTGGGACTCAAACGCAGGAACTGTGAGATCATGAGCTGAACTGAAATCAAGAGTCGGATGCTTAACTAACCACTGAACTACCCAGGCACCCCTTACGTTTTTTAGTGGGAGCAATAATACCATGGAGAAGTTGATGGAAAAGAACCTGTAGAGGAGAAAAGGGGGCAACAGAGGAAAGAATTGCCACAGAGGATGGGGTCTAGCAAAAAGGTGGAGGGGTTGGCTGAGCTGGGAGCAGGACAGTTCATCCGTAGTCACAGGAGGAAGAGTAGGATATACACATAGATTTAGGTAGCTGGGTAGATGCAGTGGTTGAAATTTGTGAGCTTTGTTTTCTTTCTTTTTTTTAATTTCAAGTATTTATTTAAATTCTAGTTAGCTAACATATAAGGTAAAATTGGTTTCAGGAGTAGAATTTGGTGATTCATCACTTACATATAACACCCAGTGCTCATCACAATGAGTAGTGGGCTTTGTTTTCTAATTGTCTCTGTTTTCTCAGTGAAATCAGAAGCAAGGTCATGAGCTGAGAGCGAGGATGGGTGTGGAGGTGGTAGAGGTTTGAAGGGAGACGAGAAGATATGAAATAGTTGTCTAGGAAACCAGGAGAGCAAATGGACCAGGATAATATTATGTGATTTCCTGGCAACATTAAGTGCCCACTTCAGGTTCGTGGTCTTGAATTTAAAGCGAAAGTGTCATTTTGTGTTTTTCTCCAGCAATGTTCAGCTCTGGGGATACAGGAGAGGAGTAGGAATTATTGGTAATGACATGATGGAGGCAAATGACCATGATTAGGTGTAAGACAAAACTGGAAGGGAGGATTTCAAAAAACTGGAGGCTAGGGTGTTGGAAGGATCAGCTATTAAGATATTGAAATCACAAAGAACTAAGACAGGATTAATTGGAGAGAGTGACAGTGAGACAGAAGTTAAAATCTTTGAGAAACTGGAGGGGAACCTGAGGGTCTATACGTAACTACCATAGGTAGGATACAAAAATATAGTTATATGTCTATACAAAAATACAGATATATTATATCAAATAATATATAATATATTCTGTGACTGAGAATTCAAAGATGGGAATTTTTTTTTATTTTGAAAGAGAGAGAGTATGTGTTCAAGTGTGGGAGGGGTGCAGAGAGAGGTGGGAGGGAAGAGAGAGATTCCCAAGCAGGGTCCACACCCAGCTCAGGTCTCAGTCTCACAACTGTGAGATCTTGACCTGAGCTGAAATCAAGAGATGGTTAACCAACTGAGCCACCCAGGTGCTCCTAAAGATGGGAATTTTTAATGAGAGGAAAGGGAGAATGATTTTGAAGTGGCCATGAGGGACCTCAAGCTGCAGGTGAGGGCTGTAAAGTCCTTGGGTAGATCCAGATTTCAGTCAGATCAAGAAGGTGAGGGAAACAATCAGCAAACGGGGAAAGAATATAGGGAACTTTGCTAAAGATTTTGAGTTCAGGGGCACCTGGGTGACTTGGTCAGTTAAGTGTCAGACTCTTGATTTCAGCTCAGGTCATGATCTCACAGTTCATGAGTTCCAACCCCGCACTGGGCTCTGCACTGACAGCCCGGAGCCTGCTTGAGATTCTCTCTCCCTCTCTCTCTCTCTTCCCCTGTTCTCTCTCTCTCTCTCTCTCTCTCTCTCTCTCTCTCTCTCTCTCTCTCTCTCAAATAAATAAAGTTAAATTTTTTTTTAAGATTTTGGGTTCAAGATAAGGTGACTATATAATTTACTATCTGATCCAGGACACTTGAGAATGACAAATATTAAAACTGGGAAGGACAGTGGCACAACATGCATAAACCAGAATTGTCCTGGGCAAACCAGGATTATGATTCTAGAGTGCACAGTAGGAGGATTTCAGGATCTGGATGGGGCTAAGAAGTGGGGATAAGTTAGGTAAATACACAAAATTGTATGGGATTATAACATGAGATGTGCAGGTAGTGACCAAGGGGTCCCAGGGTTCTTGTGATGACTGACAAAAAGCTGAAGGGCATAAAGAGCTTGGTTCTGGTACTATTGAGGCACCTAGTGGTGGCAAGTCTGTGAGTGTTGAGAGGGAGAAATGGGTGAGTGTTTAGGCGATCCCCTTCACTCCTGCTCATGGAGATGCAGAGTCCCACAGAAGGACATTTTATTCCTAACTAACAGGGAAGCACCTCAATCCTAAGCCCCACCGAGGAAGATCCTGATATTTCCGAAACTCTTCGTGCATCCAGTACAAAATATTTCAGGAGCTGGGACTGGACTGATTGCAGGTAGGGAAATTAACTGACCCAGCTGTGAGAAGCTGCAAATGGCAGACACAAGGGGCTCAGTGGTGTTGCCAACAGAAACCATAGGGAAACACATTGACACTGACAAATGTAGAAGATACCAAGGTGAATGGGGAAAAAAATATATAGAGTCCATGACCATTTAGATCCCCAAACCTAACTGTGCTAGAACAAAATGGCTAAGGTGGTGCTTAACTACTCAAAGGCTCTTATTCCTCTATGCTGTCTGTGTTCATTCCTCAGGTGGGTTCATCCAGTCTCATGGCATTATTCACCATTAATATGCTGATGACTTCCAAACTTATCACTCTAAATCTCATGTCTCACCTAAATTCCAGATCACAATCCAACTGCCTTCTTGACATCTGAACTCAGACATCTAACAGATGTTTCAAACTTAGTACGTTCAACCCTGAGCCCCTGATTTTTCCTTAAAAATTTGTTCTTACCCCCAGGGTGCCTGGGTGGCTCAGTCCGTTAAGCATCTGACTTCGGCTCAGGTCATGATCTCACCGTTGGTGAGTTCAAGCCCCGCATCGGGCTCTGTGCTGACAGGTCAGAGCCTGGAGCCTGTTTCAGATTCTGTGTCTCCCCCTCTCTCTCTCTGCCCATCCCCTGCTTGCGCTCTTTCTCTCTCTCAAAAATAAATAAAGATTAAAAAAAGAAACATTGTTTAAAAATAAACTTTAAAAATAGATAAATAAAATCTTTAAAAAAAAGTTGTACTACCCCCAGCATGCCCCATCTCAGCTGATGGAAAACTATCCTTCCAGTTACTCAAGTAAAAATACTTTGGCCATAACCTTAACCCTAATTCTATCCCTGATTCTCTTTGGTATGTCTGTTTTTCTCACACCCCACATCCCATCTACTAGCAAATCCTTTTGGCTTTCTTTCCAAAATATACCAAGAATTGTACTACTTCTCACCTTCTCCACCACTACCTCACTATTCCTAAACACCATAATCTCCCACTCAGATTACTGTAATACCCTCCTAACTAGTCTCCCTGATTCTACCCTTGCCACCTTATATTCTATTCACAACACAGGAGTCAAAATGATCCTTTTATAACACAAACCAAATTATCCTACTCCTGTGTTCAAAACCCTTTAAATGGCTTCCCCATCTCACTCAAACAAAAATCTATACCCCTTATCATGGCTTACAAGAAAGGCTCTATGGAAAGACAAATACCATATGATTTCACTCATATGTAGAAGTTAAGAAGCAAAACAAATGAACAAAGAAAAAAAGAGTAAAAAAAGAAACAGACTCTTAACTGTAGAGAACAAACTGGTGTTGCCAGAGCGGAGGTGGGTGAGGGGAATGGGTGAAATAGGTGAAGCCTATTAAGAACACACTTATCTTGGGGCGCCTGGGTGACTCAGTCCGACTTCAGCTCAGGTCATGATCTCGTGAGTTTGAGCCTCAAGTCTGGTTCTGTGCTGACAGCTCAGAGCCTGGAGCCTGCTTCGGATTCTGTGTCTCCCTCTCTCTCTGCCCCTCCCCCACTTGCACTCTGTCTCTCAAAAATAAATACATGTTAAAAATTTTTTAAAAAGAATTCAACAGGGGCGCCTGGGTGGCGCAGTCGGTTAAGCATCCGACTTCAGCCAGGTCACGATCTCGCGGTCCGTGAGTTCGAGCCCCGCGTCGGGCTCTGGGCTGATGGCTCAGAGCCTGGAGCCTGTTTCCGATTCTGTGTCTCCCTCTCTCTCTGCCCCTCCCCCGTTCATGCTGTGTCTCTCTCTGTCCCAAAAATAAACGTTGAAAAAAAAAAAAAAAAAAAAATAAAAAAAAAAAAATAAAAAGAATTCAACAATGTTGCTAGATACAAGAGTATCTCAGATTTTTTACATAGACAGCCATATCATGTGAATTATATTTTTATCTTCTTTTCCAATCTTTCTTTCTGTTTTCTTTCTTTTTATTATTTCAGTGCATTTGTTAAAACCTCCAGTATAATGTTGGATAACAATGGCACTAGGTTTGATATAAGTTTTGGGTAGATACCCTTGTCCGCCTCTGTATCTGTTGTATTTTGTTGCTTTTATCATTTCCTTTTTCTACAACGAAGATGGTCATATGGTTTTTCTCCTTTTTATCTGTTAATGTGGTGAATTACAGTAACAGACTCTTCAATTAAGCTACTTTTGAAATAATGGGACAAACCCTACTTGCATGTATATATATATATATATATATATATATATATATATATATATATAAATTTTTATGCACTGTCTTGTTCAGGCTTGTGCTTCAAGATTATTCTAGGCTAAAAAATGGTTGGGTCACCTGGGTGGCTCAGTTGGTTAAGTGCCAGACTTCAGCTCAGGCCATGATCTCATGGTATGTGGGTTCAAGCCCTGTGTCGGGCTTGTGCTGACAGCTCAGAGCCTGGAGACTGCTTTGATTTCTGTGTCTCCCTCTCTCTCTACCCTTCCCCCACTCATGCTCGCTCGCTCGCTCTCTCTCTCTCTCTCTCTCTCTTTCAAAAATAAATAAACATTTTTAAAAATTTTAATAGATTAGGTTTTCTTATTCACCAGTAAAGTTGAAGTTATAATTTTGAAGGTTAGTTTAAAAAAAAAAAAAAACTATGGGGCATCTGGGTGGCTCAGTCAGTTAAGTGCCCAACTCTTGATTTCAGTTCAGGTCACTATCTCATGATTGTGAGATTGAGCCCTGCATAGGGCTCCATGCTGGGCATGGAGCCTGCTTAAGATTCAATCTCTCCCTCTACCCCGCCCCCCCCCCCAAAAAAAAACTATGGTAAAGTCATTTTGATCTGGTGCCTTTCTGTAAGAAGAGTTTCTTTTTTTTTATTTTTACTACCAGTTTGGCTTATTTAATGGTTACTGGTCTATTCAGCTTTTGAAAGTTATGTATTTTAGATACAAGTCTTTTGTTAAATATAGATTTGCAAATATTTTATTCCAGTCTGAGGTTTGTCTTTCCATTTTCCTGACAGCATTTATCTAAGCACAGCTTTAAATTTAATGGATTCCAATTTACTTTCAATGTTATATATGAGAAATATGTGCCTGACTCAAGGTAAAAATATTTTTTCTACTATGTTTTCTTCCCGAAGTTTTATAACTTCAGGGTTTTTTTTTTTTTTTAGGTGTTTCTAAAGCTTTAGGTTTTTCATTTAGTTTTATGACCATTTGGAGATTTTGAGTTCATTTTTATAAATGGAAAGAGGCACACATCAAAGTTTATTTTTTGCATGTGGAAATCTAATAATTTGAACACCATTGATTGAAAATACTGTCCTTTCTGTAATGAATTGCCTTTCCATCTTTGTCAAAAGTCATTTCTGTGGGCCTAGTTTTGGACTCTGTGTTCTTTTCCATTGATCTATTTACCTATATTCATGCCAATACCACACTGTCTTGATTACTGTACTTTTATAATAAGTCCTGAAGTTGTTGCAATTATTCCTACTGTATTCTCCTCTTCCAAAATAGTGTGTATCAAGTCATTACATTGTTCACCTTAAACGTACACCATGTTATATATCAATTACATCTCAAAGCTGGAAAAAGATTTCGTCAGGAACCAAAACCTCAGTAATAAAACAATAGATTAATGCAGTATTTTTAAATCAAAATTAATGCTAAAAATCCATATTGAACAAAATATAAAATTTTAAATAAAGACAGGATCTGACCCTGCAATATATCAATTGCATTTTCCCTAAAAACAAAACAAAACAAAACAAAACCAAAAACATATTTGACTATTCAGAGTTCTGGGAATTAATGTGAAGTTTAGAATCAGCTTTTCAGTTTCTAAAAAATTCCAGTAGGATTTTGGTTGAGATTACACTGAATATTTAGATCAATTTGGGGACAACTGACATCCTGACAATATTGAGTCTTCATATCTACAATCATAATATACTTCTCAATTTATTTAAGTATTTTGTAATTTCTGTCACTTATGTTTTCCCATTTTCAATGCACAGAACTGGCACATATTTTGTTAGATTTGTATCACTAAGTGTTTTGTGCCATAGTTAATGGTATAGATTTTTAAATTTAGTTCCTGATTGATATTGATATTACAGCTAATATTTAGAAATGCAAGTGATTTTTGTATATTGATCTTGTAGCCTGCAACATAGCTAAACTCCTTTATTAGTCCTAATAGTCTCTTTTGTGAATTCCTTTGCATTCTCTACATAGACTATATCATGTCATCTGAATAAAAAGAGAGTTTTGCCTCTTTCTTTCTACTCTGTATACCCTTTGTTTCTTCTTGTATCAACAAGGACCCCCAATAGAATAATGAATATATGTGGAGAGCAGATATTCTTCTCTTCTTCCCAATCTTTAGGTCAAAGCATTACGTTTTTCATCACAAGTATGATGTTACATGTAGGTTTTTTGTGGACATTCCTTAACAGATTGGGGAGGTTCCCTTCTTTTCCTAATTTGCTGAAACTTTTTTATCAGGAAGGGATGTTGAATTTTGTAAAATACTTTTTTCTTATTTTTATTTTTATTTTTTTAATATGAAATTTATTGTCAAATTGGTTTCCATACAACACCTAATGCTCATCCCAACAGGTGCCCTCCTCAATACCCCTCACCCACGCCCCATCAACCCTCAGTTTGTTTTCAGTTTTTAAGAGTCTCTTATGTTTTGGCTCCCTCCCTCTCTAACCTTTTTTTTTTCCTTCCCCTCCCCCATGGTCTTCTGTTAATTTTCCCAGGATCCACATAGGAGTGAAAACATATGGTATGTGGAGAGTGTTATGCTAGTGAAGTAAGTCATACAGAGAAAGTAAAATACTTTTTTCTGAATCTACTGTGATCACATGGTTTGTTATTTTTCATCATTTAATATTGTGAATTACATCAGTTGGTTTTCAAAAATTAAACTCTCCTTGTATTCTTGAAATGAATGACTTATTCATGATATATTTGATTATTGCCAAAAATTCTGCTAAAAATTTTTGCATCTATGTTCAGAAGAGGTATTGGTCTGTAGTCTGTTTTTAAAAGCTTTTGTTTTTGTTTTGTCTTGTTTGGGTATTAGAGTAATGCTGGCCACATACATACTATTAGAGAGACAGTATTCCTTTTCTATATTCTGGAAGAGTTTATATAGAATTTTTATTATTTTTCCCAGAAATGTTTGGTAGAATTCATCCTTGAAGCCATCTGTGCCAGGAGTTTACTTTGTAGAGAAGTTTGTAAACAAAAATTCAATTTCTTTATTAGTTATGGGTCAGTTTTGATGATCTATTTCATCTAGCATGGACTTTGGTGGTTTGTATCTTTCATATTATTTTCCCATTTTACTTATGTTGCTGGATTTATTGGCATTAAGTTGTTCATAATATTCCTTCATTATCCCTGTAATACGTTTAGAATCTGTAGTGTTTGCTTGTTTCATTCCTGATACCAGTAAATTGTATCTTCTCTTTTTTTCTAGTCAGTATGAATAGAACCTTATTAATTATATTGATTTTTTGAAAAAGACTGCTTTTGGCTTCACTGATATTTTTCCTAATTTTTTATTTTATATTAAGTGATTTCTTCTCTAATATTTATTATTTCTATTATTCTGTTTAGCGTGTTTGATTTGCTTCTCTTCTAGTTTCCTAAGATGGAAGCTTGGGTTATTTATTTGAGACCTTTCTTCTTTTCTAATGTGTTTAGTGCTATAAGATCCCCGCAAAGTGCTGCCCTAGTTGTCACCCTCATAATCTGATACGTCATATTTTCATTTTCATTAAGCTTAAAATACTTTCTAGCACCCCCTGTGATTTCTCTTCTCTATTTATGAGTGCGTTAGTTTCCAAATAATTTGAGATTATCCAGATAGGTTTCTTGTTGTTGATTTGCGATTTAATTCTTTTGGGACCAGAGAACATACTTAGTCTTACTTGAATCCATTTAAATGGACTGAGACTTGTTTTCTGGCTCAAAATTTGGGGTCTTGGTAAATATTCTGTGTGACCCTTGAAAATAATGCATATTCTTTTGTTATGGGGGAAGTGTTCTATAAATGTGAATTAGGACATATTAGTTGATAGTTTTGTTTAAGTGTTCTGTATCCTTACTGATTTTAGACTTGTTCTATTGATTATTGAGAAGAGGGTGTTAAAAATGTCATACTTAAGAATTTGTCTATTTCTCTCTGAAGATCTGTCAGTTTTTACTTCATGCATTTTAAAGTTCAGTTATCTGATGAATTGACTACTTTATTATTATGAAACAGCACCTATCTCTGGTAATATTCTTTGCCCTGAAATCTATTTTATCCTTTGTTAATATAGCCGCTCCAGCTTCCTTATGATTAACATGGAATATCTATCCTTTTGTTTTTAGTCTGTTTGTGGTTTTATATTTAAGTGGATATCTTAGGGGCTCCTGGGTGTCTCAGTCAGTTGGGCATCCAACTTCGGCTCAGGTCATGATCTCACAGCACATGAGTTTGAGCCCCACATCAGGCTCTGTGCTGATAGCTCAGAGCTTGGAACCTGCTTCCAATTCTGTGTCTTCCTCTATCTCTGCCCTCCCCCACTTATGCTCTGTCTCTCTCAAAAATAAATAAATATTTAAACAAATTTTTAAAGTGGATATCTTATAGGTAGCATATAGTTGGGTCATGCCTTTTCATCCAATCTGACAGTCTCTGCCTGGACTTTAATGTGATTGTTGATATGGTTGCATTTAAATCTGTGATCTTGCTATTTATTTTCTCTTAATTTCATCTGTTCTTTATTCCCATTTTGCTCTTTTATTGTCTTCTTTTCGGATTAATGGGTATTTTTTTTTGGATTACACGTTATCTCCTTTTTAATAACTTTCTGCTGTATTACTTTAGTGATTGTTTTAGGATTTACAGTATATATCTTTAATTTATATGGTATATGTACACAGTATAGATCTTTCACCAATCACAATCAATTGTAACAGTTCACATGTAGCAGAAGAACCTTACAACAGTATTCTTCCATGTTCCTTCTCCTTGCCTTTTGTGCCATTGTTTTCATATGTTTTGTTTCTACCTATGTTATCAACCCCATAATACATTGCTTCTTTGTTTTGCTTTAAGCTGGCAATCATCTATTCAAGAGATTTTAAAAATAAAGAAAAGAAACTGTATTTACCCACGTAGTTTCCACCTGGTATTGTCTTTCTGCCTGAAAGACTTCCTTTAGCATTTTTTGTAGTACTGCTGCTGCTGGTGATGAATTATTTCAGCTTCTGTGTGTCTGCACAGGTCTTTATTTTTCCTTCTTTTTGAAATATTATTGCTGGGTAGGCATACAATTCTAGGGTGACAATTTTTTCTTTCAGTTCTTTAAAGATGTTACATCACCATTTTCTGCCTTACATGGTTTCTGATGAAAAATATGAATCATTTTTATTTTTGTTCCTCTGTGTATAATATGTCTTTTTTCTGGTCCCTTTCAGGATTCTTTTTTTCTTTATCACTATTTTTTTGAGCAATTTGATTTTAGTGTGCCTTAATGTAGTTTTCTTTATGTTTCTTGCACCTGGAGTTTCTTGTTTCTTAGATTTGTGAGTTATGGATTTATCATATTTGGTGTAATTTCAGCCATTATTTCTCCTAATAATTTTTCTTTGCCCTTCTCTCTCTCCATTCCCGGGAATCATACATGTATTAGGTTGCCTGTAGTTGTCACACAGCTCACTAATGTGTTCATTTATTCTCAGACATTTCTTCTTTTTTAAGATTTTATTTTGTTTTGTTAATGTTTATTTATTTTTGAGAGAGACACAGATAGCAAGTGGGGGAGGTGCAGAGAGAGAGGGAGACACAGAATCCGAAGCAGGCTTCAGGCTCTGAGCTGTCAGCACAGAGCCTGACTTGGGGCTCGAACTCGTGAACTGTGAGATTTTAAAGTTTTTTTTTTTTTTTAAGTAATCTCTACACCCAACGTGGGGCTTCAACTCACAACCTCAAGATCAAGAGTTGCAGGCTCTACTAACTCAGCCAGCCAGGTGACCCATTCAGACTTTTCTTCTGTGTGTTTCTGTTTGAATCATATTTATTGCTGTATACTCAAGTTCAATAATCTTTTCTATTGGAGTATCTAATCTGCTCTCGATCTCATCCAATGTATTTTATATTATAGACATATATTCTCATCTCTACAAAATCATGTGGATTTTTATTTATATTTTCCATTTATCGCCTTAATGCATTCATGCTTTCCTATATGCTTTCAATATATGAATATGCTTTTTATTATTTTTATTTTTTTAATGTTTATTTATTTTTGAGAGAGAGAGGTCTGGGGAGGGGAAGAGAAAGAGGAAGACACAGAATCCAAAGCAGGTTCCAGGCTCCAAGTTGTCAGCACAGAGCCTGAGGTGGGGCTCGAACTCATGAACCGCAAGATCATAACCTGAGCTGAAGTGGAATGCTCAACCGACTGAGCCACCCCAAGCACCCCTGAAATATGTTTTAACAGTTGTTTTAATGGCTTTTCCACTAACTTTATCATCTGTGCCATTTTGGGGTCTATTACTATTATCTTTTTCTTCTTATACCTGCTTCTTTGTATACCTGGTAACTTTTTATTGGGTGCCAAAATTGTGAGTTTTATGTTTTTTGGTACTAAATTTTCTGTATTTCCTTTAATAATTTTTAGCTTTTTTGGGGGGGGAGGAAGTTAAGTTACTTGGCAAAAGTTTGATCCTTTTGAGGCTTGCTTCTAACATTTGTAAGGTAAAATCTGGAAGGGTCAATCAAAATAAAATTGCTCTTCCCCTTTAGAACTTGCCAAAAAGGAAAGAGCACTTTTCTCTCTCCTCTTTCTTAGAGTATTTCCTAAGAAATCTAGTATTTGTGAATCCTTCCTCTGTCCCTCTGATATATACATAAATCTTTTTGAGAACTGAATAAGCCTCTTGCCAGCCTTGTAACCCAAAATGCTTTTGTTAAGGGACTGGGAGACATCACTTTGAAATGTTAACATCAAGGAGGATAGTGCCCCTATATATCTCTATCATCCTGGGATTTTAGCCTAAGCACCTTGCTCTAAGCTGTAACCACCTGCTTGTTGTAAAGATATGAGAAGTTTTGTTTTCCCTTTGGATAAAGGCAATTAACCAGCACAGATGGCCATTCCAATTACCAGGTGAACTTAGGATGAACTATGAAAGAGTGTATAGCAAACAGTGCTTTCAAGAACAGTGCTTTAAGAACATGTATGTAATGGATAAATTACATCCATAAGAATGGGATTTATTTCTGTCTTTGCAGTCTCGTTAGCAGATTGTCTGTAATGCATCACAGTCTGGTTTAATGCATATTCAATAGTAAAACTGCTTTCTATCTTTTCTGTATTCAAAGAGAGGATTTCCTGGATTGGCAGGAAATTTTATTTCTAATTTTCTCTCGATAGATCATAGCAGCAATTTATGGTGAATATTGTTCTCTACCGAGGCACTATTCTTCTCAGCACTCTACCCAAAGCCCTGTGTATTACAAGATTTCTCCACTCTAGATATTGGGGGTATGAACTCTTCCCAGCCCTGTTTCAGCTCCAGCATTTGTTCTCCATATTCATTTCTTGTGATTCATTACCTGGCTTTGGGTAGTTTCCTCATATACATGTGCTGATCAGTACTATCTGGAGACTCTAGGAGAACCCTCTGCATACTTCCAGAGAGCTTGAGCCTGTGGCCCTCTGTCTCTCCCCCTGCTCTCTCTCTCTCCCTCTCTCTCTCTCTCTCTCCCTCTCTTCTTCTTCTTCTTCTTCTTCTTCTTCTTCTTCTTCTTCTTCTCCCTCTCTCTCACACACATGCAACTCTGTGCTGTGAATCTAATCGCCTTGTGCTCCTTGAATTTTCAACTCTGTTCTTGACTCAGAGAGACTGCCAGACTGTCTTTAGATTCTCCCTGACTGTGCTCTGACCTGAAAAGTCTCTAAGCAGTAAGCTGAGGTAATCATAGGGTTCGCTTTGGTTCTTTCCTTTCTCTCAAGGACCAGTGTCCTTTGCTGCCTGGTGTCCAGTGTCCGAAAACCATTGTTTCACATAGTTTATCCATTCTTTTTAGTTGTTTAAGGCAAAAAGGTAAACCCTGTCCCTTTTACTTCATCATGATCAGAAAAAAACAAGCCCCTGTGTTTTCTTTGAACCACATTTCCTCTTCCCACCCCCTCTATTCTTGCCTCCCTTGGATTAATCACTTTTTAAAAAAATCTTTATTTCTCTAATGATTTCGAAGCTGTTCATTATATAGCCTTTTATTTTAGAGTTGACTATTTTCCACCTATCTTCCTGAACAAATGTTGAGCTTCCTTGCCATATTTCTGGTCCTGTAGGTGAAATTTTACTAGTTCCCTTTGTGTGAAAGGGGGGTCATGGCTTAATGGATGGAAATAAGTTCCTGCTTCATGGCCTAATCTTCAATCTCTGTGAAAATATTAAAATGCCAGTCCCTAAAATGCCACAGGTCTCAAACTTTTATCTCAGTACCCCATATACCCTTAAAAATTATGGTTTCATTCTGGTAAGAAGCACTCCAAACTCCAAACTGTCTCTCCCACCAAATACAACTGTAAAACTTCAACAGAATGTATGGAACAGCTATTTTAGGACTCAGAAAGTAAATAATAGAGAGTGTATTGGGGAAGAAGACCAGATCTTGTAGTATCACTAAATTTTGAGTAAGTTTACCACTTTCTTTCTTCTGGTATAACCTGGCATGGACCCATGGAAGTCTAAAACCAAGAGTGTTTACAAAATGCAGGTGGAACAAACCAGTGAAGGCTTAAATAATGGAGGAACATATGTTCACAGACTGGAAGTCTCAGCATAGTAAAGATATCAGTTTTCCCCAAATTAATTCATATATTCAATGCAACACAACAAAATCAACACAAACTCCAAGAAATATATATTTTTTTAATATTGACAAGCTGATACCAACAGTTATAAGAAAAGACAAAGGAATGGGATAGCTAAAACAATTTTGAAAAGAGAAAAACTCAAGGTAATCATACTGATTTTTTAAAGTATTTTTTTAAGTAATCTCTACACCTACCATGGGGCTCAAACTCATGACCCCGAGATCAAGAGTTGCATGCTCCACCAACGGAGTCAGCAGACACCCCTCACACTACTTGATTTTAAGACTTACTATGAAGTTAGATAAATCAAGACAGTGTGGTATTGGTGAAGGGACACACACATAGATCAATGCAGAATAGAGAGTCCAGAAATAGAACCATACCAATAAGAGCAATCGATTGTTGACAAAGGTGTTAAGCAAGTCGAATGAGAAAAGATAGTCTTTTCATTCCTTCCAAGTTTTTCTTTAAATTCCAGTTAACATACAGTGTAATATTATTTTCAGGTATAGAATTTAGTGATTCACCACTTCCATACGATACCCGGTGCTCATCACAACAAGTGCCCTGAGAAAGAATAGATTTTCAACAAAGGACATTGCAAAAACTAGATTTCCATGTACTAAAAAAATTACCTGAACCTGAACCTCACACTTTATACAAAAATTAACTAAAAAATCATAAATAGATGTAAATGTAAATATAAAATTATGAAACTTCTAACAGAAAGTGTAGGAGAAATAGCTTCATGACCTGGGGTTAGGTAAAGCTTTTTTCACATGACACTATAGTGGGACCCATAAAAGAAAAAAAAAGATGATAGGTTGAACCTCATCAAAATCAGTGTTTTGTTCTGTAAAAGACACTATTAAAAGAATGGCTAGAGGAGCTCCAGACCAGGAGGAAATAGTTGCAATTCTCACATCTGACAAAAGACTTGTATCCAGCATGTATAAAGAACGCTGATAACTCAGTGAGAAAATTAAAACTCCATTTTAAAAAATGGCCAAAAGACTTAAACAATTACACCAACAAAGATGATATGTGGATGAAAATAAGCACATAAAAAGATGTTCAACACCATTAGCCATTAGGAAAATACACATTAAAACCATGATGAGCTACAACTACATATTTATTAGAATGGCTAAAATAAAAAGTATGGGCAAAACCAACTGCTCAGGTGGCTGAGTGTCCAACTCTTCATTTCAGCTCAGGTCGTGATCTCACGGTTCATGAGCCCCTTTTGGTGGGCTCTGCACTGACAGCATGGGGCCTGCTTGGGATTCTCTCTCTGCCCTTCTCCCACTCTGTGCACACTCTCCTCTCTCTCTCTCAAAATAAATAAATAAACTTTTAAACAAATAATGTAGAGCAACAGGTGCTCTTTTACATTGCTTTTCAGACTGCAAAATGTTCTAGACACTTTGGAAAACAGTTTGAAGGTTTTTTTTTTTTTAAATAAAGTTAAACATATACTCACCATATGATCCTACAGTCTCATTCCTGGATGTTTACCTTAGTGAAATATTCACAAGAAACATGTACACAAATGTTCATTGTAGCTTGATTTGTAATAGCCCCAAGGTGGAAACAACCCAAATGTTCTTCAGCGGGTGAATGGATAAACAAACTTTGGTACTACTCGGCAATAAAAAAGAATGGACTATTATTGATGGATCTCAACCTGAATGGATCTCAAAGGCATTGTGCTGAAAGAATTAAGCCCCAGAGGTTATATATTATATGGTTCCATTCTCAAAAAGATGTAACAATAGGGACAGGGAATAGATTAGTAGTTATCAGGGCTTCAGAGTTGGCAGCAGGGAGTATTACAAAGGGATAGCACATGGGAGGGTTTTTTAATTTATTTTTTTTTTAATTTCAGTATACTTAACATACAGTGTTATATTAGTTTCAGGTGTACGGTATAGTGATTCAACACTTCCATACATCACTCATCATCACAAGTGCCCTCCTTAATCCGCATCTCATATTTCACCCATCCCCCCACCCACCACCCCTCCGGTAACCATCAGTTTGTTCTCTATAGTTAAGAGTCTGTTTTGGGGGCACCTGGCTGGCCCAGTCGATGGAGCATGTAACTCTTGATCTCAGGGATGTAAGTTTGAGCCCAACATTGGTATAGAGATTACATAAAAGTAAAATCTTTTTAAAAAGAGTCTTTTTTTTAGCACAAGGGGGTTTTCAGAGTAATAGAACTGTTTTTTATTCTGGTTGTGGTGATGTTTACATGAACCTACACAAGTGTTAAAATTCACCGAACTGTATGCCAACAAAGTACATTTACTATATGTTAATTTTAAAATAAAAATTAAAAAAATTATTAAACATCCAAATAGTATCAGTTTATATGGGTTATATCTATCAGTTTTGCCATAATGGAAGTTAAAAGTGATAAAAAATTAATTTGTTAGTTCATTTAAAAACAATACTGAAAGGGGCGCCTGGGTGGCGCAGTCGGTTAAGCGTCCGACAGGTCACGATCTTGCGGTCCGGGAGTTTGAGCCCCGCGTCAGGCTCTGGGCTGATGGCTCAGAGCCTGGAGCCTGTTTCCGATTCTGTGTCTCCCTCTCTCTCTGCCCCTCCCCCGTTCATGCTCTGTCTCTCTCTGTCCCCAAAATAAATAAACGTTGAAAAAAAATTTTTTTTAAATAAAAATAAAAAAAAATAAAAACAATACTGAAAACATGTTACATAAATAACCTACTTATAATAAAAAATAACCATCTATTTCAAAATGTGCAAAACATATAATCTCATTGTTTTACATTTTTGTATATCTCTTTAGTGTCTGGCTTAATAGAAGACAGCTGGAGTCTATTTCCATTCAATCTGTTATAATATCATAGGTCAAGTAGCTTCAGGAAAACTCTAGTTTTACTTGACAGAGAGAGTGATCAGTTCAAATAAAATCTCCATATTATTGTGAAAATAGTTTTTACTTTGTGGACCCTGGAAAAGATCATGGAGATCCACAGAGGTCACCAGACCCCCCTTCCATTATTGCTGCTAGTGTATACCAAAATCTGATACCCTCCTAACTAATTTTCCTCTTCAGCTCAGGGTCACTGATCTAACTTTGCCTTCCCTTTTTGTCTCTGGTACTTGGAGATTTCTGCTTCTTGATTCTAAACATGGGTATATCCATTTTATTTCCATTTATCCAGCACTTATGTATCTGAAGTTGAATGAAGACGTTCTATCATCATGATGTTATTGATATTTTCTATTTTGTTCCATGTGATTTCCTTGAGCCTTTCCACAATGTTTCTAAACTTTCAGTTGTGGAGTTTGCTTGCTTGCTTGCTTCTAATATGGCTTTGTAATTTATTTTTCTTTTCTATTTTGTTTTGAGCTGTATAACGTGTTTTCTTAATCTCCTACTGTCTTACATATCTTCTTTGAACTCTATTATTTCTTAACTGTGCTCTTTTTATTTTTTTTATTTTTTTTAATTTGTTATTTTTTTTAATTTAAATCCCAGTTAGTTAACATATAGTGTAATAATGATTTCAAGAGTAGAATTTAGTGATTCATCACTTACATATAGCGCCTAGTGCTCATCCCAGCAAGTGTCCTCCTTAATGCCCATCGCGCACTTAGCCGGTCCCCCCATCCAACGCCCCTCCAGCAACCCTCCGTTTGTTCTCTGTATTTAAGTCTTATGGTTTGTCTCCCTCTCTGTTTTTACCTTATTTCTGCTTCCCTTTTAAAGAGCCGTCGTGATACCTATAATAACCACATACCATCATGATATTTATAATATCTATACATGATCATGATATCTGCAATACTTCCAGTGTTTCCTTGGTCAACCTTCTTTCTTTTCCTTAAGTTTTTTTTTCTTTTTTTGAGAGACAAAGAGTGAGCAGGGGAGGGGCAGAAAGAGAGGGAGACACAGAATCTGAAGCAGGCTCCAGGCTCTGAGCTGTCAGTACAGAGCCTGATGTGGAGCTCTAACGAGCTGTGATATCATGACCTGAGCCAAAGTTGGACACAACCAACTGAACCACCCAGGATCCCCTCCTTGGTCAACCTTCTAATTGTGTGTGCTCTTCATTTGCCTTTTTCTTTTTTTTTTTGTTTTTTGTTTGTTTGTGGGTTTTGTTTGTTTGTTTTTTGCCTTTTCCTTATGTTCCTTTCTCTTCCTCATTTCCCCCACTGGTTTCTACACATAGGTCTTAAACTGGTTCCTTTTTGATTACCATTCATATTTTGATGGGCTGGCTACCTGTTGAAGACACTATAAAGCAGCCCACATCCTTGACAAAGGTATATTGAATCAAATACTCTATCTCAAATCATGTCAGTTTATTTTTTCTAAGAGAACATCTCTCCTCTATCTTTGTCATTCCTTACTAAGGGCAAACATGGTGGGAACAGCTTTCCACACCAGGTGGCAGGACATTAAATGGGTATATTACCTTTAGATAATTTTAAAATAATAATAGGGGTGCCTGTGTGGCTCAGTTGGTTAAGCGTCTTGACTCTTGATTTCAGCTCAGGTCATGATCTCACAGTTCGTTGAGATCAAGCCCCAAGTCAGACTCTGCACTGAGCACAACCTGCTCGGGATTTTCTTTCTCCCTCTCTCTCTGCCCTTCCCCTGCTCGCTCTCTGTTTCTCAAAATAAATAAATAAACATTAAGAAGTAAATAAAATAATAATAATCAACTAAAAGTCAGTCTGCTTTTTATCACCAAGTATGAGCAATTCTAAATAATATCAGTGATAAAATACTGCTCCCTCCAGGGAATGCTCCCATTGCTCTCCCCCCCCCCACCTCTTCCCTGCCCCTGCCACTGATTCATCAGATTCATGTGATTCAAGGCCTTTATGATACAATATCTTTATAAAAGAGGTTTTTGCTGGGTTGCTTATGTGTATTTGTGGTAGCGTGGAGGAAGACAACAGACTAAGCTGTTCTGTACACAGATCTATCATTCATTCCTCTATTTTCCATATCCTTTCTCATTCCTACCAACCCCCAAATCCTGTCTGGGACTCCACTGGCAAGATGGGTTTCAACCTCCATTCCAACCTCCTCATAAAACTACTGCAGAGTTAGGCTTCTCCTTTTCCTCTAGAATATAGACTCTTTAAATCAGGGATTTTCACATGTTTTGTTCACTGCTATATACCCAGCATTCATTACAGTGTCTGGCACATAGTAGTTATCTATGTACCATGTGTCTATCTATTTATCTATCTATCTAATCAGCCATGATCATACATTTTTCTGTATTGCTATGTGGCACAACTCAACAGATGGTGTCATAGGCAGCATTATGAAAATTACATGTTCCCAACATGGCATAGATTCATCAGATAGCCACCAGACTTCATGGGACTGTGAGGCCCAAGATTTACTTAGTGGCAAACTATGTAGACAGATGATTGAGGACCAACCGCCAATCTCCAATATCCTGGCACTATCTAAAATATCTGGATTTCGGTGGTAGATGGGGATAGGTCTGAAATAGTATTACTGGTGAAATGAAGTCTCAGAGACACAAATTAGATTGAATTATTGAAAATATGGTTATATTCCAACGGAATGGGAAAAGATATTTGCAAATGACATATCGGACAAAGGGCTAGTATCCAAAATCTATAAAGAGCTCACCAAACTCCACACCCGAAAAAACAAATAACCCAGTGAAGAAATGGGCAGAAAACACGAATAGACACTTCTCTAAAGAAGACATCCGGATGGCCAACAGGCACATGAAAAGATGCTCAACGTCGCTCCTCATCAGGGAAATACAAATCAAAAACACACTCAGATATCACCTCATGCCAGAGTGGCCAAAATGAACAAATCAGGAGACTATAGATGCTGGAAAGGATGTGGAGAAACAGGAACCCTCTTGCACTGTTGGTGGGAATGCAAACTGGTGCAGCCACTCTGGAAAACAGTGTGGAGGTTCCTCAAAAAATTAAAAATAGACCTACCCTATGACCCAGCAGTAGCACTGCTAGGAATTTACCCAAGGGATACAGGAGTACTGATGCATACAGGCACTTGTACCCCAATGTTTATAGCAACACTCTCAACAATAGCCAAATTGTGGAAAGAGCCAAATTGTGGAAATGTCCATCAACTGATGAATGGATAAAGAAATTGTGGTTTATATACACAATGGAGGACTACGTGGCAATGAGAAAGAATGAAATATGGCCCTTTGTAGCCACGTGGATGGAACTGGAGAGTGTGATGCTAAGTGAAATAAGCCATACAGAGAAAGACAGATACCATATGGTTTCACTCTTATGTGGATCCTGAGAAACTTAACAGGAACCCATGGGGGAGGGGAAGGAAAAAAAAAGAGGTTAGAGTGGGAGAGAGCCAAAGCATAAGAGACTGTTAAAAACTGAGAACAAACTGAGGGTTGATGGGGGGTGGGAGGGAGGGGAGGGTAGGTGATGGGTATTGAAGAGGGCATCTTTTGGGATGAGCACTGGGTGTTGTATGGAAACCAATTTGACAATAAATTTCATATATTATAAATATATATATATGGTTATATTTATTTCACATGTGTTTGTGGACAGAGATTAATACAAGGTAAACATACATGGCTTACATAATTGAAACCATATCTCTGGGATAGATAATACATTCACATGTGATGGTGGCATTTCATGCTTATTATTCTGTACTTTGCTTTTTTTCACTTACTGTGTCTTGCCAATTATTCCACGTGAACACATCAAGAGTTTATTTGTTTTTTAAAAGCTGCATTTTAGACTATTGTATAGAGGTGCCATAAATTATTTAACCAGATCTCTGTTGATAGACATTTAGGTTGTCTCCAATGGTTCAGTAAATAATTTTACACATCATTTTGCATGTGTGCAAGCATATATGGTAGGATAAATTCCTACAAATGGAAGTGACTAGTTGCTGTACACAGAAGCTGCACCAGTTTAATAGCTACCAACATCTCTCTGTCTTGTCTCTTCACATCCTCACCAATTTGGTGAGTTAGCAGACTTTTTATTTTCATCTTTGTTAATCTGATATATATAACATGGCATTTCAACTTAGTCTTAATTTGCATTTCTGTTATTATGACTGAGGTTGAGAATCATTGATGTGTAAGAGCAAATTTTTCTCTCTGTGAACTGTCAAAATTCTTTGCCCACATATTTATTGTGGTCTTTTTCATATAAATTCGTAGGAGTTCTTTGTATTTTAGAAAAAGAAGCCAGGTGTGATATGAGTTGTAACTATTTTTCAGTTTGTTATCAGTCTTTTGGCATTGCTTATGGTGGATTAGAGCAATAAATCATGCTTTTATTACTAAATATTTCAAACACATAGAAAGTGCACAGAATGCTAGAACAAATACCTATGTACCCTAAATTTTGTTATTTGGGGCATGTTTGCATAAAATTTTTTTTAAATAAAATGTACCATGGGCGCCTGGGTGGCTCAGTCAGTTGAGCATCCGACTTTGGTTCAGGTCGTGATCTCACAGTTCGTGGGTTCAAGCCCCGTGTCTGGCTCTGTGATGACAGCTCAGAGCCTGGAGCCTGCTTCAGATTCTGTGTCTCCCTCTCTCTCTGCCCTCCCCCCCCCCAGCTCATACTCTGTCTCTGTCTCTCAAAAATAAACATTAAAAAAAATTTTTTAAGACATAAAATGTTCCAGATACAGATGAAGTCCCCTCTGTACTCCTTTCAGATCCCTTCCCCTCTGTCCCTCCCCCAAGGTAACCATTATTCTGAAATTAATTTGTATTCTTCCTATTAATGTTTCTATACTTCTACTATATGGATGTGTCCATAAAAACTGTTCTGTTTGGTATATTTTTAAAATCTACAGGGGTGCCTGGGTGGCCCAGTTTAACACCCGACTTTGGTTCAGGTCATGATCTCGCGGTTCGTGAATTCGAGCCCTGCTTCGGGCTCTGTGCTGACAGCCTGGAGCCTGCCTCAGATTCTTGTCCCCCTCTCTCTCTGCCCCTCCCCTGCTTGCGCGCGCTCTCTCTCTCTCTCTCTCTCTCTCAAAAAGAAATAAACATTAAAAAAATTAAATCTACATAAATGACATCAAACTCCATGTATCACCTCCAAACTTTTTTTTTGTTACTCAATATTATGTTTGTAGGGCTTATACAGGTGGTACATATAGATCAAGTTAATTGATTTTCATTTCTATAAAGCATTCCATTGTGTTAACATATCAACATTTGTTCATCCCTTCCCTCACTGGTGGAAATTTTACTATAAAAAGCAATACTGTCTGTGCAAGAGTTCTCTGGGGTTTATGCCTAGAAGCCAGTAGCTGGATGGTACCACATCCCTTTCACAACCTGTGAGAGAGAAAAAAATAAAAAACCTCCAAACTGCTCTCTAAAGTGGTACCAATATATACAACCAGCAGTATATGAAAATCCTAGTTACTCTAACATCCTTGCCAGCGCCAAGTTGGTATTTTCAGACTTTTAAAATTTTCCAATCTGATGAGTATGAGAATGGTAAATCAATATTGTTTAATGTGCATTTCCTAACTGCTAGTAAAATTGAATATCATCCATCTGGATTTCCTCTTATGCAAATTACCTATTCATCTGTTGTTCATTTTTTCCATTGGCTTGTGCATCCTTATTGTTTTATAAAAGAGATTTTAAGGGGTGGCTGGATGGCTCAGTCAGTTAAGCGACCAACTCTTGGTTTCAGCTCAGGTCATCCCGGTTCGTGTGCTCGAGCCTTGAGTCAGGTTCTGCACTGACAACGAGGAGCCTGTTTGGGATTCTCTGTCTCTCTGCTTCTATCCTTGCTAGCACATATTCTCTCTGTCTCTCTCTCTCTCAATAAACATTTTTTAAAAGGGAGTGAGATTTTTATATTCTGGACAATAGTGGTACACAGAGCACATATGAATGACATTCAGTCAAAGTCAAGGCCAAAGCTGAATATAATTATTATAGAATAGACTCCTGCAATGCAAGAATAATTCTGAAATTTTATCAGTAAGCATTTTACAATCACAATTTTATTACGGGCTTTTAACAATTTGACACAATGCAAGAATATGAATTTCTCAGCACCGTCAGCAGCTGGACTCCTATGCTCGCTAGAGTGCATATGTTCAGTACTAAATACTTTCTTTTTTAAAATTTTAAGTTTATTTATTTTTGAGAGACAGGCAGACTATGGGCAGGGGAGGGGCAGAGAGAGAGAGGGAGACACAGAATCCGAAGCAGGCTCCAGGCTCTGAGCTGTCAGCACAGAACCCGACACAGAGCTCAAATTCACAAACGGCGAGATCATGACCTGAGCTGAAGTAGGACGTTCAACCGACTGAGCCACCCAGGAGCCCCTACTCACTTTCAATTGAGTTCAATGAAAGAATGAGATATTTGGGGCAGGAGTTTCTCATTTTTCTCTAAACTTTTTCCCTTTCTTTGAACTCTTTATAATCTTTATTAAGTCTGAACTAAAGATTTATCATGAATGTTGTACAAGATTTTGGAATTTTTCCATCACATGAAATTTTAACATTTTGCTTTTATGGCATGAAAAGATGGAATCTTCACAAGATATGAGGAATTCTCAAGGCTTTTTCTTAAAAGATTTATAGTCTAAATGGAATTCAGCAACTTAATATTAAATATAACTTAAAAAATTATTTTGTTTAACATGAATGCTCTATAGGTAAACACCTCTTATCTTTATATAATAAAATTATTATATAATCAATTATCTGTTATTGTACCTTGGATTATTATGTAAAATAACATATACATCTGTCCACAAAGCATATAATGCCTTTCCTAAAATTGTCTAGCTAATATGTTCTCTTAATATTGACATTAAAGGCCAACCTATGTCCCATGTAACTATTTGAAATTTCTTAATCGGTTTTTGACATAAAATTCACACTTTACATGAAATTAACAGAATTAACAGTTTTTAAAATTTTTCTTAACATTTATTTATTTTTTTGTATAACCTTATTTTTTTTTCAATATATGAAGTTTATTGTCAAATTGGTTTCCATACAACACCCAGTGCTCATCCCAAAAGGTGCCCTCCTCAATACCCATCACCCACCCTCCCCTCCCTCCCACCCCCCATCAACCCTCAGTTTGTTCTCAGTTTTTAACAGTCTCTTATGCTTTGGCTCTCTCCCACTCTAACCTCTTTTTTTTCCTTCCCCTCCCCCATGGGTTCCTGTTAAGTTTCTCAGGATCCACATAAGAGTGAAACCATATGGTATCTGTCTTTCTCTGTATGGCTTATCATCTGTGATGGCTTAGCATCACACTCTCCAGTTCCATCCACGTGGCTACAAAGGGCCATATTTCATTCTTTCTCATTGCCACGTAGTCCTCCATTGTGTATATAAACCACAATTTCTTTATCCATTCATCAGTTGATGGACATTTCCACAATTTGGCTCTTTCCACAATTTGGCTATTGTTGAGAGTGTTGCTATAAACATTGGGGTACAAGTGCCTGTATGCATCAGTACTCCTGTATCCCTTGGGTAAATTCCTAGCAGTGCTACTGCTGGGTCATAGGGTAGGTCTATTTTTAATTTTTTGAGGAACCTCCACACTGTTTTCCAGAGTGGCTGCACCAGTTTGCATTCCCACCAACAGTGCAAGAAGGTTCCTGTTTCTCCACATCCTTTCCAGCATCTATAGTCTCCTGATTTGTTCATTTTGGCCACTCTGGCGTGAGGTGATATCTGAGTGTGTTTTTGATTTGTATTTCCCTGATGAGGAGCGACGTTGAGCATCTTTTCATGTGCCTGTTGGCCATCCGGATGTCTTCTTTAGAGAAGTGTCTATTCGTGTTTTCTGCCCATTTCTTCACTGGGTTATTTGTTTTTCGGGTGTGGAGTTTGGTGAGCTCTTTATAGATTTTGGATACTAGCCCTTTGTCCGATATGTCATTTGCAAATATCTTTTCCCATTCTGTTGGTTGCCTTTTAGTTTTGTTGATTGTTTCCTTTGCTATGAAGAAGGTAAAACTCACACTTTTAAAGTGTACAATTTGGTGGATTTTAGTATATTCACAGGATTATGCAATAATCACCATTTTCTAATTCCAGAACATTTTTATCAACCCAAAAGGAAACCCTGTCCCTTAGCAGTCACTGACATTCCCCCTTCCCCTCAACCCCAAGTGACCACTAATCTAATTTCCGGCTCTATGGATTTGCCTATCATGAGCATCTCCTATACATGGAATCATACAATGCATGGTACTTTGTGTCTGGCTTCTTTCACTTCGTAATGTTTTCAAGATTCACCTACGCTGTAGCACATGTGTTGTAGCACATACTTCATTCCTCTTGTAGCTGAATATTCCATTGTATAGATATGCCAGATTTTGTTTTCCATTCACCAGTTTAGGGTCATTTCGGTTCTTTCTGGATTTGGGCTATTATGAATAATTCTGCCATAAACGTATATCTATGAGTTTTTGTGTGTGCATGTTTTCATATTTCTTGGGTATATTCCTAGGAGTGGAATTGCTGGGTCATATGATAACTCTGTCTTCAACTTTTTGAGGAACTGCCAAACTGTTTTCCAAAGCAGCTGCATCATTTTATATTCCAACCAGCAATGGTCAAGAGTTCCAATTTCTCCATATCTTTGCTAACTCTTGATATTGTTTGTTTTTTATCAAATCTGTTGAAATTATCATGGAGTTTTTTCACTTCATTCTATCAATAGGGTGTATTACATTGATTGATTTTTTTTAATTTTTAATGTTTATTCATTTTTTGAGAGGGAGAGACAGCAAGTGGGGAAGGGGCAGAGAGAGAGGGAGACACAGATCTGAGGCAGGCTCCAGGCTCTGAGCTGTCAGCATAGAGCCCAATGCGGGGCTCGAACTCACATACTCTGAGACCATGACGTGTGCCAAAGTTGGACACTTAACCGACTGAGCCACCCAGGTGCCTTCATTGTTTGATTTTCATACGTTGACTCAATCTTGCACCATGGGACGAATCCGACTTTGTCATGGTTTATAATCCTTTTAATATGCTGCTGTACTCAGTTTATTAGCATTTCATTGAGGAGTTTCACATCTATTTTCATAAAATATATTGGTCTATAGTTTTCTTGTAATGTTTTTGTCTGGCATTGGTATGAAGGTAATATAAGCTTCATACAATCAGCTGGGAAGTGTTCGTCCTGTTGTACTTTGTGGGAGACTTGTAAAAGATTGTTCATAATTCTCTTTTGAAAATCTGGTAGAATTTGCCAGTGAAATCATTGGCTTTCTGGCTTTTCTTTCTGCACTAACTGCTTCTTAAATGATTTATTAACCAAGCCTCCTATTTTTAGTCTCACCATCACCCCTACCTTCAGAAGTTATTGATGCCATCAATTCCTAAAAGTTTTTGAGAATCTCATTGTGTAAAATGGGATTGCCTCTCTACTTGGTCCACTACCATTTTAGGATTCAGCTTTCTTGGGACTACTAAGTCAGTTATCTGCTTTCTCTGTATTCTTTAAGATTTTCTCTGTCCTTAGTTTTCTGAAGTTAGGTGTGGGCTTTTTGTGTTTTATTTTGTTTTTGTTTGGTGTTTATCTTCCTTGCTGTTCTCTGAGCTTTCCAGATTTGTGGTTTTGTGTCAGTCATTAACTTGGGACCATTTTTGGCCATTACTGCTGCAAATAGCTTCAAATATTTCTTCTGTTTTTGTATTAGTAGGGTTATTCAAAGAATCAGAGTCAACAGGATATCCCTCTCTCTATATATAGACATAATGATAGATATATAGAGATATAATGATATATTCCCTGTGTGTGTGTGTGTGTGTGTGTGTGTGTGCACACCAGCCCACAGTTTCCAGCAATATGTCCAAATTACTAGTCAAATACGTGGTCTTAATTCTATTGCTTACACTGGCTTCCATTCCAGATAAGCACAACTCAGGTACCGAATTTCTTTGTATCTGCCTGTGTCTCCAGATTTCAAGGTGGCACATTGCCCTGTGACTTCAGTTCTCCAATGGGTCTAAGAAAATCATCTATTTTCGGTAGGCCCAGCATTCTTATTGTAAGCATGGGAGCAATAACTTCTAAATTTTTTACATGTTGGAGTTGAAAACTGAGCTTTCTAGGTCCCCCAATTTTATTGCTCTTGCATACTCTCTCCTTGTCTTTGTGGATTTTTTGCTTTCTAAAATCCCTTTGCTATCCATTTAGTAATGTCTCAGGAGGGAGGAAAAACTAATGTGAGATTCAACCCTCCATCTTTGACCAGAAGTCTCAATCAATTTTCTAATATTAAGCCATACTTGCATTCTTGAGAAAAATAAATTTTGGTCATGATATATCTTTTTCATATGCATTGCTACTTTGGTTTGCTAGCATTTTAAGGATTTTTGTATCTAAGTTTGTATGTGAGATTGGTTATTCTCCATAAAGACTATATATCAATTGCATACAATGATATGGGAGTGTTTCCTCTTTTTACATTTCCTGAAACAGTTTGTATTAAGTAGGTTTCTAAGTAGGTAGATCTTACCTTAGAAAACTTTTTTTAGGGGCGCCTGGGTGGCTCAGTCAGTTAAGCGACCAACTCTTTATTTCTGCTCAGGTCATGATCTCATGGGTTCATGAGATCGAGCCCCACATCAGGCTCTACACTGACAGCGCAGGAGCCTGCTTGGGATTCTCTCTCTCCTTCTCCCTCTGCCCCTCCCCTGCTTGTTATCTCTCTCTCTCAAAATAAATAAAAAAAAAAAGAAATCTTTTCTTTTAATATATGAAATTTATTGTCAAATTGGTTTCCATACAACACCCAGTGCTCATCCCAAAAGGTGCCCTCCTCAATACCCATCACCCACCCTCCCCTCCCTCCCACCCCCCATCAACCCTCAGTTTGTTCTCAGTTTTTAACAGTCTCTTATGCTTTGGCTCTCTCCCACTCTAACCTCTTTTTTTTTTCCTTCCCCTCCCCCATGGGTTTCTGTTAAGTTTCTCAGGATCCACATAAGAGTGAAAACATATGGTATCTGTCTTTCTCTGTATGGCTTATTTCACTTAGCATCACACTCTCCAGTTCCATCCACATTGCTACAAAAGGCCATATTTCATTCTTTCTCATTGCCACGTAGTCCTCCATTGTGTATATAAACCACAATTTCTTTATCCATTCATCAGTTGATGGACATTTAGGCTCTTTCCATAATTTGGCTATTGTTGAGAGTGTTGCTATAAACATTGGGGTACAAGTGCCCCTATGCATCAGTACTCCTGTATCCCTTGGATAAATTCCTAGCAGTGCTATTGCTGGGTCATAGGGTAGGTCTATTTTTAATTTTCTGAGGAACCTCCACACTGCTTTCCAGAGCGGCTGCACCAGTTTGCATTCCCACCAACAGTGCAAGAGGGTTCCTGTTTCTCCACATCCTCTCCAGCATCTATAGTCTCCTGATTTGTTCATTTTGGCCACTCTGACTGGCGTGAGGTGATATCTGAGTGTGTTTTTGATTTGTATTTCCCTGATAAGGAGCAACGTTGAACATCTTTTCATGTGCCTGTTGGCCATCTGGATGTCTTCTTTAGAGAAGTGTCTATTCATGTTTTCTGCCCATTTCTTCACTGGGTTATTTGTTTTTTGGGTGTGGAGTTTGGTGAGCTCTTCATAGATTTTGGATACTAGCCCTTTGTCTGATATGTCATTTGCAAATATCTTTTCCCATTCCGTTGGTTTCCTTTTAGTTTTGTTGGTTGTTTCCTTTGCTGTGCAGAAGCTTTTTATCTTCATAAGGTCCCAGTAATTCACTTTGGCTTTTAATTCCCTTGCCTTTGGGGATGTGTCGAGTAAGAGATCGCAACGGCTGAGGTCAGAGAGGTCTTTTCCTGCTTTCTCCTCTAAGGTTTTCATGGTTTCCTGTCTCACATTCAGGTCCTTTATCCATTTTGAGTTTATTTTTGTGAATGGTGTGAGAAAGTGGTCTAGTTTCAACCTTCTGCATGTTGCTGTCCAGTTCTCCCAGCACCATTTGTTAAAGAGACTGTCTTTTTTCCATTGGGTGTTCTTTCCTGCTTTGTCAAAGATGAGTTGGCCATACGTTTGTGGGTCTAGTTCTGGGGTTTCTATTCTATTCCATTGGTCTATGTGTCTGTTTTTGTGCCAATACCATGCTGTCTTGATGATTACAGCTTTGTAGTAGAGGCTAAAGTCTGGGATTGTGATGCCTCTTGCTTTGGTCTTCTTCTTCAAAATTACTTTGGCTATTCGGGGCCTTTTGTGGTTCCATATGAATTTTAGGATTGCTTGTTCTAGTTTCGAGAAGAATGCTGGTGCAATTTTGATTGGGATTGCATTGAATGTGTAGATAGCTTTGGGTAGTATTGACATTTTGACAATATTTATTCTTCCAATCCATGAGCAGGGAATGTCTTTCCATTTCTTTATATATCTTCTTCAATTACCTTCATAAGCTTTCTATAGTTTTCAGCATACAGATCTTTTACATCTTTGGTTAGATTGATTCCTAGGTATTTTATGCTTCTTGGTGCAATTGTGAATGGGATCAGTTTCTTTATTTGTCTTTCTGTTGCTTCATTGTTAGTGTATAAGAATGCAACTGACTTCTGTACATTGATTTTGTATCCTGCAACTTTGCTGAATTCATGGATCAGTTCTAGCAGACTTTTGGTGGAGTCTATCGGATTTTCCATGTATAATATCATGTCATCTGCAAAAAGCGAAAGCTTGACTTCATCTTTGCCAATTTTGATGCCTTTGATTTCCTTTTGTTGTCTGATTGCTGATGCTAGAACTTCGAGCACTATATTAAACAACAGCGGTGAGAGGGAGCATCCCTGTCGTGTTCCTGATCTCGGGGAAAAAGCTCTCAGTTTTTCCCCGTTGAGGATGATGTTAGCTGTGGGCTTTTCATAAATGGCTTTTATGATCTTTAAGTATGTTCCTTCTATCCCGACTTTCTCAAGGGTTTTTATTAAGAAAGGGTGCTGGATTTTGTCAAAGGCTTTTTCTGCATCGATTGGCAGGATCATATGGTTCTTCTCTTTTTTTTGTTAATGTGATGTATCACATTGATTGATTTGCGAATGTTGAACCAGCCCTGCATCCCAGGAATGAATCCACTTGATCATGGTGAATAATTCTTTTTATATGCCATTGAATTCGATTTGCTAGTATCTTATTGAGAATTTTTGCATCCATATTCATCAGGGATATTGGCCTGTAGTTCTCTTTTTTTACTGGGTCTCTGTCTGGTTTAGGAATCAAAGTAATACTGGCTTCATAGAATGAGTCTGGAAGTTTTCCTTCCCCTTCTATTTCTTGGAATAGCTTGAGAAGGATAGGTATTATCTCTGCTTTAAACATCTGGTAGAACTCCCCTGGGAAGCCATCTGGTCCTGGACTCTTATTTGTTGGGAGATTTTTGATAACCGATTCAATTTCTTCGCTGGTTATGGGTCTGTTCAAGCTTTCTATTTCCTCCTGATTGAGTTTTGGAAGAGTGTGGGTGTTTAGGAATTTGTCCATTTCTTCCAGGTTGTCCAATTTGTTGGCATATAATTTTTCATAGTATTCCCTGATAATTGTTTGTATCTCTGAGGGATTGGTTGTAATAATTCCATTTTCATTCATGATTTTATCTATTTGGGTCATCTCCCTTTTCTTTTTGAGAAGCCTGGCTAGAGGTTTGTCAATTTTGTTTATTTTTTCAAAAAACCAACTCTTGGTTTCGTTGATCTGCTCTACAGTTTTTTTAGATTCTATATTGTTTATTTCTGCTCTGATCTTTATTATTTCTCTTCTTCTGCTGGGTTTAGGCTGCCTTTGCTGTTCTGCTTCTAGTTCCTTTAGGTGTGCTGTTAGATTTTGTATTTGGGATTTTTCTTGTTTCTTGAGATAGGCCTGGAATGCAATGTATTTTCCTCTCCGGACTTCCTTTGCTGCGTCCCAAAGCTTTTGGATTGTTGTATTTTCATATTTGTTTGTTTCCATATATTTTTTAATTTCTTTTCTAATTGCCTGGTTGACCCACTCATTCGTTAGTAGGGTGTTCTTTAACCTCCATGTTTTTGGAGGTTTTCCAGACTTTTTCCTGGGGTTGATTTCAAGCTTCATAGCATTTTGGTCTGAAAGTATGCATGGTATATTTTCAATTCTTGTAAACTTATGAAGGGCTGTTTTGTGACCCAGTATATGATCTATCTTGGAGAATGTTCCACGTGCACTCGAGAAGAAAGTATATTCTGTTGCTTTGGGATGCAGAGTTCTAAATATATCTGTCAAGTCTATCTGATCCAATGTATCATTCAGGGCCCTTGTTTCTTTATCGACCGTGTGTCTAGATGATCTATCCATTTCTGTAAGTGGGGTGTTAAAGTCCCCTGCAATTACCACATTCTTATCACTAAGGTTGCTTATGTTTATGAGTAATTGTTTTATATATTTGGGGGCTCTGGTATTCGGCACATAGACATTTATAATTGTTAGCTCTTCCTGATGGATAGACCCTGTAATTGTTATAGCCTTTAATTTAAAGTCTAGTTTGTCTGATATAAGTATGGCTACTCCAGCTTTCTTTTGGCTTCCAGTAGCATGATAAATAGTTCTCCATCCCCTCACTCTCAATCTGAAGGTGTCCTCAGGTCTAAAATGAGTCTCTTGTAGACAGCAAATAGATGGGTCTTGTTTTTTTATCCATTCTGATACCCTATGTCTTTTGGTTGGCGCATTTAATCCATTTACATTCAGTGTTATTATAGAAAGATACGGGTTTAGAGTCATTGTGATGTCTGTATGTTTTATGCTTGCAGTGATGCCTCTGGTACTTTGTCTCACAGGGTCCCCCTTAGGATCTCTTGTAGGGCTGGTTTAGTGGTGACAAATTCCTTCAGTTTTTGTTTGTTTGGGAAGACCTTTATCTCTCCTTCTATTCTAAATGACAGACTTGCTGGATAAAGGATTCTCGGCTGCATATTTTTTCTGTCTAGCACCCTGAAAATCTCGTGCCAATTCTTTCTGGCCTGCCAAGTTTCAAAAGAGAGATCAGTCACGAGTCTTATAGGTCTCCCTTTATATGTCAGTGCACGTTTACTCCTTGATGCTTTCAGAATTTTGTCTTTATCCTTGTATTTTGCCAGTTTCACTATGATATGTCGTGCAGAAGATCGATTCAAGTTACGTCTGAAGGGAGTTCTCTGTGCCTCTTGGATTTCAATGCCTTTTTCCTTCCCCAGTTCAGGGAAGTTCTCAGCTATAATTTCTTCAAGTACCCCTTCAGCACCTTTCCCTCTCTCTTCCTCCTCTGGGATACCAATTATGCGTATATTATTTCTTTTTAGTGTATCACTTAGTTCTCTAATTTTCCCCTCATACTCCTTGATTTTTTTATCTCTCTTTTTCTCAGCTTCCTCTTTTTCCATAACTTTATCTTCTAGTTCACCTATTCTCTCCTCTGCCTCTCCAAGCCGAGCTGTGGTGGTTTCCATTTTGTTATGCATTTCATTTAAAGCGTTTTTCAGCTCCTCGTGACTGTTCCTTAGTCCCTTGATCTCTGTAGCAAGAGATTCTCTGCTGTCCTGTATACTGTTTTCAAGCCCAGCGATTAATTTTATGACTATTATTCTAAATTCACTTTCTGTTATATTATTTAAATCCTTTTTGATCAGTTCATTAGCTGTTGTTATTTCCTGGAGCTTCTTCTGAGGGGAATTCTTCCGCTTGGTCATTTTGGATAGTCCCTGGCGTGGTGAGGACCTGCAGGGCACTTCCCCTGTGCTGTGGTGTATAACTGGAGTTGGTGGGCGGGGCCGTGGTCAGACCTGATGTTGCCCCCAGCCCACCGCTGGGGCCACAGTCAGACTGGTGTGTGCCTTCTCTTCCCCTCTCCTAGGGGCGGGATTCACTGTGGGGTGGCGTGGCCCGTCTGGGCTACTTGCACACTGCCAGGCTTGTGATGCTGGGGATCTGGCCTATTAGCTGGGGTGGGTAGGCAAGGTGCACAGGGGCAGGAGGGGCAGGCTTAGATCGCTTCTCCTTAGGTGATCCACTTCAGGAGGGGCCCTGTGGCAGCAGGAGGGAGTCAGATCCGCTGCCAGAGGTTTGGCTCCGCAGAAGCGCAGAGTTGGGTGTTTGCGCGGAGCGAGCAAGTTCCCTGGCAGGAACTGGTTCTCTTTGGGATTTTGGCTGGGGGATGGGCGGGGGAGATGGCGCTGGCGAGCGTCTTTGTTCACTGCCAAACTGAGCTCTGTCGTCCGGGGGCTCAGCAGCTCTCCCTCCCTCTGCCCTCCAGCCTTTCCGCTTTCCGAGCAGAGCTGTTAACTTATGACCTCCCAGACGCTAAGTCGCGCTTGTTGTCGGAACACAGTCTGTCAGGCCCCTCCGCTTTTGCCAGCCAGACTCGGGGGCTCTGCTTGGCCGGCGAGCCGCCCCTCCACCCTGGC
Source organism: Felis catus (assembly GCF_018350175.1). NCBI lineage: Eukaryota > Metazoa > Chordata > Mammalia > Carnivora > Felidae > Felis > Felis catus. The sequence continues at coordinate 43,202,629 of NC_058386.1, read as the reverse complement.
TCCCTCCCGCCAGTCCGTGGAGCGGGCACCGCCTCGCCGCCCTTCCTACCCTCTTCCGTGGGCCTCTCCTCTGTGCTTGGCTCCGGCGACTCCGTTCTGCTAATCCTCTGGCGGTTTTCTGGGTTATTTAGGCAGGTGTAGGTGGAATCTAAGTGATCAGCAGGACGCGCGGTGAGCTCAGCGTCCTCCTACGCTGCCATCTTCCCTCTCTCCTCAAGAAAACTTTTTTGATTCAATTTTTTTAAATGTGTATATATTTTTAGGCTATTTCTTCTTAAATAAGTTTTGCAAAGTTATGTTTTTCTAGAAAATTGTTCATCTCATCCATACTATTATATGTATTTGGTAGAAAGTTGTTTATAGTATTTTAAAATTATTTAAAAATCTGCAGTATTTTAAAATTATTTAAAAATCTCTGTTGGGGCTGCCTGGGTGGCTCAGTCAGTTAGGTGTCTGACTCTTGATTTCATATTGGGTCATGATCTCACATTCGTGATTTGAGCCCCACATCAGGCTCTGCAATGGCAGTGCAGAGCCTGCTTGGGATTCTCTCTCTCTCCCTCTCTCTCTGCCCCTCCCCTGCTCGTGCATGCGTGCTCTCCCTCTCAAAAAAATAAACTTAACAAACTTTAAAAACAAAATAGGAATGCCTGGGTGGCTTGGTCAGGTGGGTCTCCGACTTTGACTTGGGTTGTGATCTCATGGTTGGTGAGTTCAAGCTCCGCATCAGGCTCTCTGCTGTCACTATGGAGCTGGCTTCAGATCCTCTGTCCCCTTCTCTCTGCACCTTCCCCACTTGCTCTCTCTCTCTCTCAAAAATAAAACATTTAAAATAAAAAATAAAATAAAATAAAAATAAAAATTTCTGTCAGGGAGCTCTTGGATGGTTCAGTAAGTTAAGTGTCTGACTCTTGATCTCAGCCCAAGTCTTGATCTCACGGTTTGTGAGTTCAAGCCCTGCATTAGGCTGTGCATTAGGTGTGAAGCCTACTTAAAAATTAAATATAATTTAAAATTTTTTATTAGTTTATTATTTTTTTTGAGAGAGAGAGAGCGAGAGCAGGGGATGGGCAGAGAGATAGGGTGAGAGAGAATCCCAGGCAGACCCCAAACTGTCAGCACAGAGCCTGATATGGGCTTGAACTCATGAACCATGAGATCATGACTTGATCCGAAATCAGGAGTCCAACTCTTAACTGACTGAGCCACCCAGGCACCCCTAAATCTAATTTAATTTAATTTAATTTAATTTAATTTAATTTAATTTAATTTTAAAAAATCTCTGTAGTGCCTGCAGTTTTGTCCCTCTATTCATTCCCAATATTATTCACTTATGCTTTCTCTTTTGTTTTCTTGTTCAATCTTGCCAGAAGTTTCTCTTTCCAAAGGACAAAGTTTTGATTTTATTGATCTTCTCCTTTGCATCCTTGTTTTCTATTTCATCACTTCATGGTCTTATTAGATTATGCTTTTTCTTTTGCTTTCATTAGGTTTAATTTGTTGCCACTTTTCTAACTTCTTGAATCAGAAGCTTAAATTTGTTACATTTTAGACTTGTGTTCTAATAAAAAGATTTCAAGGCTATACAGTTCCCTTTAAGTTCTGCTTCAACTATATCCCACACGTTTTGATATCTATATGATCATTCAGTTCTAAATACTTTTTAATTCGCATTATGATTTACCTTTAACCCATGAGTTATATAAAAGTGTTTTTTAAACATTCCAAAAAAAACCTCTTTTAACATTTTTGTGGTTATTGTTTTTTATTTAGAACTTAATCATAATCAGGGAAGGTAGTCTGAATGAAACTAATGCTGTGGTATTTATTGAGACTTGTTTTATAGACTGTGGTCATTATTTCTAATTATGCTATTAAAAAAGTGTATTAATACTTAGGTGAAGGAAATATATATGTGTGTCTGTGTACAATATCATTGACTATATTCCCTATGCTGTACCTTTTATTCCATGAATTATTCATCCCACAACTGGGAGCCTGTATGTCCCTCTCCCTGTCACCCTTTTTGCCTATCCCCCACCCTCCTCTCCTCTGGCAAACATCAGTTTGTTCTCTGGGTTTATATGTCTGATTCTGTTGTTTATTCATTTGTTGTGTTTTTTAGACTCCACATATAAGTGAAATCATATGGTATTTGTCTTTCTCTGATTTACTTCACTTGGCATAATACCCTCTAGGTCCATCCATGTTGTTGCAAATGGCGAGACCTCATCCTTTTTTATGGCTGTGTAATATTCCATCATATATGTACATACACATATATACCACATCTTCTTTTTTCATTAATCTATCAATGGTCTTGGACTGCTTCCATATCTTGGCTCTTATAAATAGCGCTGCAATGCATATAGTAAAAAACTTCTGCACAGAGAAAGAAACTATCAACAAAACATAGAAGCAACCTACTAAATGGGAAAAGATGTTTGCAAATCATAGATCTGATAAGGGGTTAATACCTAAAATATATAAATAACTTATACAACTCAACACCAAAATAAACAAATAATCTGGGGTGCCTGGGTGGCTCAGTTGCTTAAGCGTCTGACTCTTGATTTCAACTCAGGTCATGATCTCACAATATGTGGAATTGAGGCCCGTGTGGGGCTCCACACTGAAAGCTTGGAGCCTGCTTGAGATTGTCTCTCTCTTCTCCCTCTCTCTGCCCCTCCTCCTGCCCTCTCTCTCTTTCTCAAAATAAATAAACATTAAAAAACATATAATCTGATTTAAAAATGGGCAGAGGCCTGCCCAGTGGTGGGACCTAGACTACAATGCATCCCGCCCACCACTTCTGCTCTTGGGCAGCAGGTGCAGCAACTCAACTGGGTGGGGGGGGCGCCTCTGGAAGCAGTGGACGCTGCTGGCAAGGATAGCACTGGAGAGTGTGGCCCACATCAGGAAGGTGCAGCTCTCCATGTATCTAGAGCGGCCCTGTCCCCGAGAGCATTATTAGGTTCACTCAGCTCACAGTTTCAGAATGGCTTTGGTTATTGCCTTTCCTTGGTATACTTGTACTACTTGGCTACCTTGCAATTCGCCCATTTCTCCAGAAGGAAAAACAACAGGACAGCTTGATTAATCTTAAAATACAAAAGGAAAATCTCAAAGTGGTGAATGAAATAAACATTGAAGATTTGGGTCTCACTAAAGCAGCTTATTGTAGGTGTTCCCATTCTAAGACGTTACCTGCCTGTGATAGTTCACATAATAAACACAATGTATTGACAGGAGGTAATGTGGGTGTCCACTAATACTGAAGAAGAAAGAAGCATAATAGGAATGAATTAGGATTGAATTCAGTTGTGTGCTGTAAAATCTTATAACAATATTCCTTCATTCTTTGTGTATAGAAGATCTTTCAAATGGTGGTCTTAATTATTGCTACTGGCTGAGTAATTATTTCTGCCAATTTATTTTCTTGCCACACTACTGTTTATATTTGATACTTTGTATATTCAAACAATCGTTTATGTAGAAATTAAATTGCACAACCCTTTCATTCTTACTTCAAAGACTTAATGTATCTTCCTGGGGCACCTGGGTGGCTAAGTCCTTTGAGTGACTGACTTTGGCTCATGTAGTGATCTTGCAATTCCTGCATCAGGTTTGCAGCCTGTCAGTGTGGAGACCCAGCCAATTAGATACTCTGTCTCCCTCTCTCTCTCTCTCTCTCTCTCTGCCCCTCCCCTGCTCACACTCTCTGTCTCTCTCAAAAATAAAAAAAAATATTTTTAAAAAAGACTTAATGTATCTTCCTAAATAAAACCAACATGCTTGGTTTTAATTAACTGAAAAAAATCTAAGTGTTGGCAATGGCTCCAAAGCTATTCCTTTGAACATCAATATTTTCAATAGAATCTATACCTAAAATTTTACTCCCTACATGATTAGGTATATTATTTTCAGTCCTCTTCTGTTTTGATCATTTGAAGTGATTTTTCCTCTTTGGCCTTCCACACTCCATTCTTTTTAGACCAATAAAAAAAAAATGTTGCTCTCAAGAATTACTTGAGTTTGAAAAGTGATAAACACTTTGCTTTATAAAGATTGTGTCAAATAAGTGTGACTATCTCAGTTTCAGAAAAGACATGAACTGCATGTAGAAAGTTCCAAACAGGAACAGTTATTTACATTATAAAATATTTGTTTACTTTACAAAGGCTTGTGTCTGTTTACACGTGTGTTTTGTATATGTATCTTGAACTCTTTGACTAAGTGGGATGGGATGGCAAGAATACTTATACTTCACGAAAATCTACCCCTGAAACCAAGAGCACACTGTATACACTGTATGTTAGCTAACTTGACAATAAATTATCTTTAAAAATAATAAAAATAAAATTAAAATTAAAAAATAAAATAAAAAAATACAAAATAAAGAATGCTTACACTAAACTCATGAGCTGCTGCAACTTGGAGGTCAATTAGAAATAAACATAAAGTATATCTGAATTCATATTAAAATGATAATTAGTTCAGTGTTCAAAATTGTATACACTTTTCTCCTTATAACGTGTAAGCCAATAAAACATAAAATACAAAATGTTTGCAAAATAAAATTACTGGAGAATCTTTTTTAAAAAATAAACATAAAAAATAAACTAAAAATTAAAAATGGGCAGAGGACGTGAATAAACCTTTTTCCAAAGAAGACATACAGATGGCCAACAGACACATGAAAAGATGCTCAACATCACTCATCATCAGGGAAATACAAATCAAAACCACAATGAGATACCACCTTACACCTGTCAGAATGGCTAACATTAACAACTCAGGCAACAATAGATGTTGGCAAGGCTATGGAGAAAGAGTATCTCTTTTGCATTGTTGGTGGGAATTCAAGCTGGCGCAGCCACTCTGGAAAACAGTATGGAGGTTCCTCAAGAAATTAAAAATAGAACTACCCCATGACCCAGAAATTGCACTACTAGGCATTTATCCAAGGGATACAGGTGTGCTGTTTCAAAGGGACACATGCACCCCAATGTTTATATCAGCACTATCAACAATAACCAAAGTATGGAAAGAGTCCAAATGTCTATTGATGGATGAATGGATAAAGAAGATATGGTATATATATATACAATGGAGTATTACTCAGCAATCAAAAAGAATGAAATCTTGTCATTTACAACTACATGGATGGAACAGAAAAGTATTATGCTAAGCAAAATTAGTCAGTTAGAGAAAGACAAATATCATATGACTTCACTCATATGAGGACTTTAAGACCCGGAACAGATGAACACAAAGGAAGGGAAGCAAAACTAATATAAAAACAGGGAGGGGGACAAAACATAAGAGACTCTTAAATATGGAGAACAAACAGAGGGTTACTGGAGGGGTTGTGGGAGGGGGGTGGGCTAAATGGGTAAGGGGCACTAAGGAATCTACTCCTGAAATCATTGTTATATGATATATGCTAATTTGGATGTAAATTTTAAAAATAAAATTTAAATAAATAAATAATTAAATTACAAAGAAATAAACATAAAGTATATCTGAATTCATATTAAAATGACAAATAGTTCAGTGTTTAAAATTGCATACATTTTTCTCCTTATAACCATGTAAGCCAATAAAATATAAAATACAAAATGTTTGCAAAATAAACTTAATGGAGAATCTGTTTTAAAATATAAACAAAAAACAAATTAAAAATTAAAAATGGGCAGAGGACATGAATAAGCCTTTCTCCAAAGAAGACATACAGATGGCCAACAGACACAGGAAAAGATGCTCAACATCACTCATCATCAGGGAAATGCAAATCAAAACCATAAGATATTACCTCACACCTGCCAGAATGGCCAGACTCAAAAACACAAGAAACAACAGGTATTGGTGAGAATGTGGAGTAAAAGGAACCCTCATAGTGGGATGTAAACTGTAAATTGGTGGGATTGTAAATTGGTACAGCCACTGTGAAAAATAGTATGGAGGTGCCTCAAAAAATTAAAAATAAAGATACCATAGGATGCAGTAATTCCACTGCTGGGCATTTGCCCAAAGAAAACGAAAACACTAATTCAAAAAGGTGTATGCACTCCCTCCTTTTACCCCCCCCCCTTTTATTTTAAGCAAAAGAGTTCTGCTTGGTGTCAAGGCAGCCGTTCAGTACAGTTCTCTGGGATTGCTGGGAATAGGCATGTTCATTCTGGTTGGCCCTTATGCAGCGGATGTAGCCCATTGGGGTCTCAGCTCAATGTGGAGAGGTTCTTTTATTAAACTCCTACCTCGGGCTGCCCCTAAGCCTTAACTTCTGTCTCTCTAGCCCTATGTGGCCATTGAATCAATACTCAGGTGGGCAATGTAGGCAAATATGCTCAGAGCAAATTGCTTTGGTGCACCAATATTCTGCTTACCTGTCTGGTTACAAGCTTTCATCCAAATTTGGCCTGGACATTTTCCTCTGTCCTCTTGGCTCTTCAGTCCTTTTAAAGTGGTTTTGAGGGGCACCTGGGTGGCTCAGTCAGTTATGCGTCTGACTTTGGCTGAGGTCATGATCTCACAGTTCATGAGTTCGAGTCCCGCATCCAGCTCTGGGCTGTCAGCCCAGAGCCTGCTTCGGATCCTTTGTCCCCTCTCTCTCTGCCCCTCCCCTACTTGTGTGTGTGCACATGTACTCTCTCTCTCTCTCTCTCTAGAAAATAAATAAATATTGAAAAAAATTATTTAAAAAAGTTTACAGGGCGCCTGGGTGACTCAGTCAATTAAGCGTCTGACTTGATTTCAGCTCAGGTCATGATCTCAGAGTTGGTGAGATCGAGCCCCAAGAGTCAGGCTCTGTACTGTTAGTGGAGCTTGGGGCTCTCTCTGTCCCCCTCTCTCTCTCTGCCCCTTTTCCCCACTCACGTGCACTCTCTCTCTCAAAAGTAAATATTTTTTTTAAAAAAGTGGTTTTGAAGGATTTTATCCAGCGTACTTCATTACTTCAATAGAGAAGTTGAATCAAATAACCAAGCCTGCCATTGCCAGAAACTAGAAGCCCATATTCTTAAATGTTTAAACATTTATCTTGACTTAACAAGGTCCAAATTCAGGTCCAAATATCCCTACCCTTCTTCCAAACAACACAAGAGCTTCAGAATGCTTTAAATATTAATAGTCTCCCACTGTCTTAGATGTTTTTGTGCTCCATTGTTTGGTGCCAGCTTGTTTTTATACCTCCATAGTATTCAATGTTATTGTTTTATATACTTAACACCTACTTAGATTTCCCCACATTTGTCAGTTTTTGTCCACTCTTCCTTGCCTCCTGTTCACCCCTTCTTCCTGATTTCAATTACCTTCTTCCTGAAGTATATCTTTCAATAGTTATTCTAGTGACAGTCTATTATTGCTACACTTTCTTAGGTTTATTTTTTTCTGAAAATGTCCTTATTTCACTCTCAAGAAAAGACTAGTAGTTCTCATCAGTATTTCTTGGGAATACTAATTCTATTCCTTGTGCCACCTGGTGACTCTCCTTCATGGTGTATCATTTCTTTTGCAAGTATATTTCTATTGTTCGTTTCTGAACCCATATTCAGCAGATATTGTCTTTTTCTGTGAGGTTCCATGTGCCCTGGATTATAAAAATGTACATTTGCTCTCGCTGGGGTTCTAGAGATTTGAATGGTTCTGCTCCCATTTTCACTTTAATTTTTCCACATGTGGTTTCCATAGCACACAAGAGGGTAAATTTTGACCCCACCTCCATATATAACATAAGCCTGGGGTGTTCATTTCTTATGGTAGCTCCAGAGAGAGCATAAGACTTTTCACTACTCACTTTCCAAACCAGTTTTAACAGACAGAGAAGCTACTAGAGGCTTTATCCAGAGGTTTCAGTCACAGCTTCTCTGCCTCTTGTGGACTTGAGGCTGTGTTGTGAGTTCCTGCATGGGCATGATATTACCAGGTCTAAGCCCCTAGCCACTAGTGTCTGATACCTGGGACCAGCACCATAATGGGCTATTACAGTGTCCGTTTACAATTACTCACCTGGCTTTAATTTTTCTTTTTGTTACTCTGGTGATTTTATATGTAAAAAAAAATTTTTTATGTTTTATTTACTTTTCAGAGAGAGACAGAGACAGAATGTGAGCAGGGGAGGGTCAGAGAGAAAGGGAGACACAGAATCCAAAGCAGGCTCCAGGCTCTAAGCTGTCTGCACAGAGCCCGATGCAGGGCTCAAACCCACGAACCGCGAGATCATGACCTGAGCCAAATCCAGACGCTTAACTGACTGAGCCACCCAGGCGCCCCTGATTTTATATTTTTTAAGGTCACCTATAAATTAAAATTTGTGCTATAGATTATCTAGTGTTAATATGTGTGTATAGTTGGGGAGTGCTATTCATGTCATCTTAGCATGCTATATTGCCAGAAAAAAAAACATACTTTATGTATATGCACCTTATTTATAATTAAGCATTTTCCCTTATCACTTTCATCCTCATAAATATGTGCTTCTTTAAGTTCCAAGGAAATTAAGTTCCCTGCAGGACCATCTAGATTAAGGGCATATAGGAGGCCAGGTCTCTGTAGCATGTTGGATTATTTTCCAGATAGGCCACCCATGTAGTTCAAATACATCATTCCCCCAGGGGCTACAATTCCTTAGCACAGTGATTTCCAACTTTTAAAAATTTTAGTAGCAGAACTTTTGCTTCAAGTATTACTTGGAATTTAAAAAAATATTATTTGGAATTCCACAATATAAAATAAGTAAGAAGAGAGCTGCTCTGGCTAAAGTGAGATTAAGAGTTCTTCATATTTAGGATACCCAGGTGGATCAGGCAGTTAAGCATCTGACTCTGGATTTCAGCTCAGGCCATGATCTCATGGTTCACGAGTTCAAGCCCTGCATCAGGCTGTGTGCTGACAGCACAGAGCCTGCTTGGGATTTTCTCTCTCATTGTCTCTCTCTCTCTCTCTCTCTCTCTCTCTCTCTCTCTCTCTCTGCTCCTCCCCCTGTCAAAATAAATAAACATTTTAAAAAAGAGTTCCTGATCTTCACCAATTTAGCCACCCCTTGGGGCACCTGGGTGGCTCAGTCAGTTATGCATCCAACTTGGGCTCAGGTCATGATCTCGCAGTTCGTAATTTTGAGAGTTTGAGCCCCCCATCGGGCTCTGTGCTGACAGCTTGGAGCCTGGAGCCTGCTTCAGATTCTGTGTCTCCCTCTCTCTCTGCCCCTCCTCCGCTCTCACTCTGTCTCTCTCTCAAAAATAAATAAACATTAAAAAAGGTAAGAAAAATTTACCCACCCCCTTGCTCCCCAAGATGCTCTCCAAGATGCTCCCTGGAGCACCTTCATAGCCTCCTTGGGCTCCGAGTACCACAGTGCGAAAACAAACTGAATAGAACACTGGTTCTCAAAGTGTGATCCCAGAACCTAAAGCGTCACTCGGGAATTTGTTAGAAATGCAAATTCTCAAGCCCCCATCCCAAATCTACCGAAATCAGAAATTCTAGGGGCAGGACCCAGGCATCTATGGATTAATAAGCCCTCAAGGTGACTCTGCTACATGTTAAAGTTTGAGGATTTACTAGAAAAGAGTATCCCATTCAGGAGCTACTGGAACAGGGCTGGGGTCCAAGATTATTAGAACAGGACCCAAGATTAACATTTCTGGGGTACTTAAATATCCCAAGATTCTCTGGAAGGTTATTTTCCATCCACCATTTTCTTATAGCTGAGATTAGACACTCTCGAGGTCTAACTTTGCAATGGCCTATGTCCCTTTGAATTGACTCAATGTCAGAAATCAATAGAAAGAGTATGGATTCTTACTTTTGGTTCATTAGACAGAAATAATGACATTCCTCATAATTTTTTGTGACAAAAAGACTTCATAGCTGAAGCTCATAAATGTTGAGCCAAAGAAGCCAGACACAAAAGTAAACATACTGAACCATTCCTTTTATAGAAGGCATAAAAAAGGCAACACTGATCTACAGTGAAAGAAGTCAGGATAGGGTTTGCTTTTTGGGGTTATTGACTGGAAGGAAGCAGAAGTGGGGCCTGACTTATGGATAATGTTCTGTTTCTTGATCTGGATGTTGTTTGCAGGGCTCTGTTCATTTTCCAGAAATTCATCAAGTTGTACCCTTATGATATGTGCATTTTCCTATATATCTGACATACTTTGATACATGAGTTTAAAAAAATGGTATTGGGTCAACTACAGGGAAAGGACAGTGTGTAATGACATACACTGTGGGCGCTGAACTTCATACTCTCAGAGGACCTAGGCCTTCACTTCTGGGTGTGAGTGTACATTTGGTGCAAACACGGGTTCCTGGCATCAGGTCTACTGCATTATGACAACATGAGTTGTGTGGGGGCCATTCTGTTTCTTGATTGGAAAAGACCTCTTGGTTGATGGCATCCCTGATCAGGATTCCCTGTGGATGGGGAAGAAGTGAGGCAGTTAAGTATGTGAACTGTGGGCCAGAATAAGTTTCAGCATTCGGCTACTCCAGGAAATGGGAAGTAGTAGCCTTCTGAATTTTCAACCGGGTTAGGCCAAAAAAACCTACATACATATAAGGCATGTATGATGGGTGAAAGAGAGCTCAGAATGGTCCCTCATTCTGAGCTCTGTGGGTGGATAAGACCCCAGTTGTGAGCACTCATCTTTTGCCCATACCCTTCTGGGCCCCGATCATAAATGTACATGGGAACTGAGTTTCCCTGGCTGGCTGATGACAGCTTGTGGGAGTCTCAGTTAAAAATTAGCTTAAATTTCATCAGCTCTTGCCCACATCTGCTCACACAGGAATTCCAGACATCATGTAAAATACCCCAGTTGTGTCTGAAAGTTCCCAGTAAGTCACAAACCACTGTTTTTGACATCTCCTGTGTTTTTCCTTATTCGGGGCCCCATCTTCACGTACTCTGCCCATGAAGCTGTTTAAGAAGTACTTAACCCCTTCCCTGCTCCCCTCCTTGTGCCCCCCATGCGAATGTTGATAAAGGTGCCAAGGACATTCCGTTCTGATCCCCCTAAAGGCCCCACCATGGAGGTGCCTGCCCAATGTGCCAGACATGCCTGAATCTCCATCTGGGCTCAAGGTAACACATACCTGCTGAATACATGATTCCCTGGGTCCCACGGTGGTGTGATCTGAAAGCAGGCCCTGGCTGCTGTTGTTACACTCCATGGCTCAATTTGGGGGTTGGTGACAGGTAGGGGCATTGGGCTGGGCTTGAATGGCTCCCCTGTTGCTGAGGGACAATGGTGTTTCCCAGAGGTGGTGCGTGCTTCAATCAGGAGGTGCCAGGCACAGCTGCTCCCTCTGGTGGTCTGTGCCTTCCACCAGCGGAGACAGGGAGGTCAGCTTCAGCAGTCTCGCGCCATTCATATCTCTTAGAACTATTCCTGAGTGCAGGGTATTTAAAAGACAGTTTCTGTATCAGACAAACCCAAAATGAGGAGCATTGTATTAAAAATGCTAATGCCATACAAGACAAAGTAAGTTTGTGGAAATGTTCCAGGTTAAACCTGACAACTAAAAGCAATACCTCACCCTAGACCAGATCCTATGATGGACAAGGAAATGCTGTAAAGGACATCATTGTGCCAGCAGATAAATTTGAAGTGCTAATGGTAGATTAGATACTAGTATTGCATCAATGTAGAGAACATGCCTATCTTTAGGCAATGCATGAAGTACATTAGTCATGAAGGGTTATGATGCATGTAATCTACCATCATATGGTCCAGACACACACATACACACACACACACACACACACACACACACACACACACACACACACTTATGAGGGTGTGCATTCACGTAAACAATAAAGTAAACGGGGTAAAAACTGTTAGCAATAGGTGAATCTGGCATACAGATGTTCTTTATACTATTTTTATTTTTGCAACTTTCCTCTACGTTTAAAATATTTCCAAATAAAAAAGCTTAAAAATGTCAAAGATAGTTTCTGCAAGCAGTCAGAATCTGGTGGCACATGCCTTACTGAACGCTACCTATGGCAGAGAGGAGGAATGAGGACATGGCTGTCTTCCCAGGCAGCCCTACCAGACACATCCCAAAAAAATAATCAGATACCCTGCACTGATTTGCCAAGTGGCACCTGAGGCCACTCATCCCTGGATCTCCCCCTTCCTCCAAGATACCAAAGGTAACACTTTTATATATTTTGAGGATCTTGGGCCCCGGGTGGTGGCAAAATTTTGCTTATGAAAGGAAGGTGCATTGGTTCATTGATTCATCGGTACGTGTTTTGACTGTCTACTTACTATGCACCAGGAACTGTGCTAGGGGCTGAGTGTGCAGCCTAGGGTCCAAGAGGAGACACAACCCCTGTCCTAAACAACATCTATGAGCTAGCTGGGGATGCATCCCCAACCACATTCATAAACGTATATTTTCCAAATGAGTGGAACATGAAGTAGATTTGGGAAGCCCTGTAGGTGGGGGTGGGGGGAGCCAGCCTTTTACCAGAGCCAGTGGATCCAAGCCCCATGGGTCTGATAGTCTCCCCCCTCCCTAAAAAGATTTTCTAGGTTATAGATACTTTTGTACCTGATGCCGGGGAGAAAAGAAGGAACCATCAATGCTTACCCCCTCCTGGGCACATCCCATCTGTTCTGGCTTAGCCCTCTGCAGGCTGTTCTGCCCTCTGGGAGAATCAGGGAAGAGGCCAATGTGCCACTCCATCGATCTCCTTGGGCTGGTGGACCAGTGAGCTTTGGAAAATAGTCTTTCAACTGATCCAGGCCTGCAGGTGAATGTGACAGCCCACACATGATTGTGGAAGGCAAAGACTAGCAAACACCCTCATTCAGAGGCCTGGCAGCCTACTGGTCCTGAGAGTCCCCTCATCAGGGTGCTTAGTCATGGAAACAACAGGATGGTCTTCCAAATGGACAGAAGGCCTTTGGGAGACAGTTGTAGTTCTCCCCCCACGCCCCGGTGTGGCACTGGTTGTGATGCCCTTACATAGGGACAAAGGTGGAATCCATTGCCTTGGAGCTCCAAGTAGACAGTGTTGGGGAGGGAGTCGTTAAGTGTGTGTGCATGTGTGTGTATGTGCGTGAGTGACTGCATGTGACACGAGGTGTGTCCATTCTGTCCATGGGTCTCAGGTTGGACCAACCCTCACCTCTGATGCATTCTGGTCCTGGTCCGAAGAAGTTTCAGATCCAACAAACGTTTACTGAGCCCCTACAAAGTTCCAAGCCTTTTACTTGATACTTAGACACATTTTATATCGTTTAATCTTTAACAATAACCCTTTAAGGTAGGAATTATCTGCATTGTACAGATGAGAAAACAATCGCAAAGAGGTTCATTGATTTGCTCAAGTATATCATACAGCTTTTTTTTAAACACTCACACACTATACTCTTAGCTGAGGCCTGTCTGTGTTGGTTGCTTATCTTACAGTATTTTTTTTTGTCTTCTCTACACTTGGAGCAATTGCTCCCCTTATACAAGCCCCCTTCCTTCTTCACCTTTCACTAGCCTCATGGGCTTTTCTTTTTTTTAATACTGCATTTAATAGCACAAAAAATCACGAATACAAAGAAACTGGCAAAGGTGTTTGTCAATGAGATATCCTTGCCTCCTCCACTTTTCTGCTTTCAGACCCATATAGGTAATGGGCTACATTTGTATAGACTTTTCTCCCCCCCCCAAACATATAACTGTTATGTGATTGGTCAGTTGAAGCTGAAACACCCATGGAGAAAGATGTTTTACGGTTACAAGGGCACACACCCCCCCCACACCACCCCCCTCCCACCCCACACTTTCCCACACAATCTTTTGGAGGAATATAGGATATGTACCAGTGTCAGGATTTCCCTGCTCCTGCCTTCCCCACCTAGAGCATTCCTGCCATTGAATTCTCCTTTAAGTGACTGTTTAGACTAGAGCCTCTTCTCCCACCCTGTCTACTTCTCTTCCAACCAGGACCTTTTAGACACTGGGTACTGTTCAATTCTTACTCTGTCAGGCCCATGGGCCATGCAAGTAGGTCCTTTAAATCTCGAAGCCAGTTGTAGTATAGGTGTTGTCATCTTCCATTACAGGTAGGTCTGTGTCACTTCAGTAGGCTTGTGTATTCATTTCTTTCACTTTTTCTGACTCATGTTCCAGGACCTGTTTGTGATAGAACAGTAAATACCCTTCACTGTCCAGAACGTCCTTAATACTGGCCTTGGTGATGACGGCATCATCACACTTGAACCACTGGTCCTTGTGGTGCCGGATGAAGCTGGTGTAGTGGCCACTCTCCAAGGTTCCTTGGTGATTAACCACAGCAAACAAGGAATACTTATTCTCATCGTTTCCACTATTGGTTGGCAGCTGCAACTGTCCATTCATCCTGCTCTCTTTACTCGAGGCCATAAATGGTGTCATATCCAGCTCCAGAGGAAAGGATATGTATGTAGTGATCTTGCGCCTCTGTTTGGCCGAGTGTTCAAACCGTTTGAAATGAAAACAGGCAACAACAGGTAATTTATTCATCGTGAGCTGTTTGGTAGATTCCTGGTAGCTTTGGCAACTACCGCATTTGATTTTGGCACTGCTACCTAAGTGCTCTGGCCTTGTAAACCTTCGCAAGCAGTCCGTGAGGGTGGTGATTCCTGGTATGTGGCTTTCCCCATTCACACTGCTCTCCCTCCCTGGGCTCATGGGCCAGAAGGAGGTGCAAGAGCCAGGCAAGTCCAAACTGATGTCCCAGCATGGGTCTATGGTGGTGGAGACGCCATGGCAGGCTTGACAGGTGACATCAGACTGCAGGCCACCTGTGAAGATTTGGTCTATGATGCAGTTACAGTGGTTGGGATTGTTGGCAGCCTTCCCGGCATCATCACCTTTGCAGTGCCTGTGCAGGACATCTAACGCGGCAATGAGGAACTCGTGGGCATCCTGTTGCCTGTATCCTGCTAAGTGACGAGCGTGTATCCATACCAGGTGCAGTAATTTATAAGGAACGTGAGGAGATGGGTTTCCAGAATACAACTCCCGAAAAAGCGAAGACATCTCACAGACCAGACACAACTCAGGACTTGGCATTTCACATCTGTGCCTGTCGGACAGGAAGAAATCTCTCAGGATCGGAGTATGGGTAAGGGCCTGGACGATGCAGTTCATAAAGCACGTGTTGCCAAGATTGATTAGTCCTCTTAAACCGATGGTAAAGCTGGAGGTGATTCTTCTTCTCCTTGGGTTGTGTCCCAGAAGTTCTAACTCGGGTTTGGTTGTCTCCCAGGTTGGATATTTCTCACCGAGTCCTGGCATTGAACACTGCTGGTGAGAAACCTCGGTTGAGGTGGAGGCCTGTAATTTCAAAGCTTCTCCTTGCTCTTCTTTGGCAATTTGCTCAATGTCTCTGTCATATACATAATCCTTACACATAAAGCAGTATATACCTCCATAATAAAGGTCTACGGCTAAGTTGTGTTGTTTTGTCTCGGCGTGCTCATGAATGTGTTTCTCTGTGAAGCAGCCAAAGAAGACACAAGAAAGGCAAGAGTGAAGTCTGTTCAAATGGGTGCCACACACATGGCAGATGCACGACTTTGCCTTGCTTTTCCTGGTCTCTGGGGTTCCACACCACACGAAGCACTGGTAGATCACCCGCAGTTCCTGCCTCCAGTTCTCTCCCACCTTAAAGCTGTTCACGTGGGAACAGCCTGGTGGACCTACAGCGAAATCCACATCCAGGCATCCGCCCCCAGGGCCGCGCCGGGGCCGGGGCCGGGGCGGGGGCCGTGGCCTAGGCTGCGGCGGGGTACGGAGCCGGGTCTGTGGCCGCGGCCGGGGTCGGCGGCGGGGGGCACGACTGCGCCGCGGAGAGGGATCGGGGGGCCGCGGGGGTTCGGAGGGAAGGGTGGGGGGAGGAACCTCGTCGCTGCTGCCGCCACCGCCGCTCCGCGCTGGGTTCTCATCCTCCAGCTCCTGCTTCGGCTCCCCCTTCGGCTCCTGCTCCGCCTCCGGTACGGGCTCGGGTTCGGGCTCCAGCTTGAGCTCAGCCTGGCGGCCCAGACCCTCCGCTGTCTCCACGTTCCCGGCGGTGTCCACCTTCCCCGCCGCCTCCACCTTCCCGGCCGCCTCCACCTTCCCCTCCACCTTCGCCTCCGCCTCCACCTTCCTCTCCGCCTTCTCCGCCGTCTCCGCCGTCTCCGCCTCCTCTACCTCCTCCGCCTCCACTGGCGGCGGCTCCTCCCCCTGCTCGCAGGGCTCGGGCGGCCACTGGGCGTGGCGGCACGGGGGCCACGCAGACCTGGGGTGTCCCCCGCCCGGCCTGAGGGAGCGCGGTGGCTGTGACAGCTGGACCCAAAAGAGACTTTCACTGAAGGAGGCGGCGGCGGAAGCAGGCGACGCCCCCCGGGAATCCTCCCGCCGTAGCCCCCTAGCGGAGGCCGCTTCGGCAGCCAGGCCCCGTTTCCTTTAATTCAGTATTTCCCAAACTTGCTTGTTCACGAGAATCACGTGGGGAGCGTGTTAAAATTACAGATTCCTCGGCTCCACCCGCAGACGTACTGAATCAGAATCGCGAAGGGAGGTGCTCCGGAACCTGTATCTTTAACTAGGGCCCGGGAGGATTCTTATGATCAGGCAAGTTTGGGAAACACAGCTCTAATTCATTGAGGCTGGCGGGAAGGGGGGCGGGGACCGCGCAGTCTCTTTAAGGCGCTTCCAGTTCTCAGCTCCAATCGCAGCTCTGACCCCCTTCATCGTCTCCTCCCCTTTCCCCGTCCTTCCCTTCGTCCATGCAGCTTCTCCCAGCCCTGCGGGGCCGGGGACGGAGGGATAGTAAAGTCCAGAAAGGTCTTTGGGGCTGTGAAATGTCCCCTCAGAGACCAGGTCCTCAGGAGCAGTCGGAAACCACGATAGGCCACCATCCCTACAGCTGAGCCTGCCCCCAGCCCTGTCCCAGGCTCCCTCCCACCCCAGGTCCTGTCCTCACCGATAAGGACCAGGTCCATTCTGGGGGCGGGCTTGGACCCCACATCCGGAGAGGTAGAGCTCCCAAGGTTGCTGGGCCCGGAGAGGCACATCCCTTTTGCCCATCTTATTGGTGCTCTGCAGAATCTATGCCTGCTCCTCACCTTCTCGGGCTCCAAAGGCCGCGGGTGGGATGAGGGTTTGGCAGTATGCCCTCTGCCCCAGCAGACGCTGAGCCGCCCGGGGGCACCAGAAGGGACAGGCCATGCCTACTGCTGGCACCTCCCCTACCGCTGAGAAAGGGGAAGACACCGCCCCAAGACCCCCAAGTCTGGCAGAGAGCCCCTGATAGGCAGCAGGTGGGAGTAGGGGGTGGGGAGCAGCTTCGGTAGTTGTAGCAGCCAGCAGGGGGAGGGGGCGGGCCTGGGTCTGAGAGCACTGAGCTGCTGGCAGTGGAAAGTGGCCACAGGTGCTGGTCCCAGGGAGTCAGGAGGGGGCTCAGAAGAGGTAGATAGCCAGTGTTCTAGGAAGAGTCAGTTCCCTGAGTCCCGTAATGGCTGGCCTTGACCCCGTATACACAGTCTGGCTACGGGGCTGTGCTGCTTGAGTATACCCTAGCAGACTTCTCCTTGGTTGACGCTGGACATCACCTCTCAGCCGGCCCCTTCCTGCTGGGAGGAGGTGGTGCCTAAGCCTCCTGGAGTTAGCAGCGAGAGTTGGTTGTCAAGAATTATGCGCCCTTAAGGAGAATGAGATGCTTGGCTTCCATACAGCTAAGGTCCCCCAGAGCTGCCATGGTGCCCTGCCTTTCAAAGCCAACTCTTGCTTCAATTCCTTGAAGCACCCCAGCATCTTTCCAATAAATGGAACCTGCAACCAGAGGAACTGCAACTAGCATACCCACTGAAGAAATCCTGCTCCTGCTCCTAATGCTGCTGCTAAAAATGCCTGAGGTCATGAACTGGAGGGAGGAGGGGGAGGTACTCCATCCCACCTCCCCAGAGTGACAGATATCAAAGAGACCTAAAGATCTCTATGTACCTAAGACTGTCTACCCCTGAAGACTAACCAAAGCAACCTGACTACTTTATTATCCAACCTCCAGCAGAAGCCCACGTGTCCAGGAGGTTCTGGAACGGGGTGGAGGGGGGGGGGGGCTTCCAATCATTCACTCAGCAAATGTGTTTTCAAAAGCTCCAACCCAGAGCCAGGTGTTGTACTAGGGGCTATGGGCAGCACTAAACCAAACAAACTTGCCCCAGGGCCACAATTAGGGCTGGGTTCCCCAATCAGGGCAGACTAAGGAAGTGTCTAGGTCACCAGCAGAGAATAGGCACCAAAAACAAAAGAATCAAGAAAAAAAATATCGGAAACAGTTTGACATTTGCTATTTTTTTAAGTAGCCCCCATGAGAAAAGTCAGAATTTTATTGTACTTCCTTACATTTCTTTCCTGATTGCATGTTGCTTTTGACGTGAATCACGTTCAGGGGTGGGGGTGGGGGTGACAGCCTAATCCTTTTCATGCTTCGCGCTTGCTTGCCTGTGTCTCAGTTCAGTCCTGCGCAAGTGTCACCGTGTCTATCTCACAGCGACCTGACTGAAGGCTAGCAGAAGGGACTGACTTAAGGTGAGACCCCTCCTCATGCAGCCGGGGCGCCTGGGGTTGAACACAGTTCTGACCACAAGGTGGCAAAAGAGTATATGACACTTCCTGGGATATTTATTTTGTATAAACATACATAAAACTATGGGTTTATATCAAAATACACTCAAATATTTTTTCATCTTTTTTTACTTGCAGTATAGCTGGCATACAATGTTATGTTAGTTTCAGGGGTACAGCATAATGATACAATTCTATGCATTACATAATGTTCTCAGTGATAAATACAGTTACCATCTGTCACCATACAAAGTTATTACAATGTTATTGACTACGTTCTCTATCGTGTACTTTTCATCCCCTGTGACTTACTTATTTTATAACTGGCGATTTGTGCCTCTTAATCCCCTTCACCTATTTCACCCATCCCCCCACCCCCCTCCTCTCTGGCAACCACCAGTTTGTTCTCTGTACTTATGAGTCTGTCTCTGGTTTTTCTGTTTGTTTGCTAAACCATATTGCTTTAGAATGCAGAAACAAATAGTCAAAATGTAAGGAAAAGCAGGGAAATGATTATGAGAAGAGTCAGGAGAGGGATTCTTGCTTGAGGACCTATGAGAACTATGATCAGAAGGGACACCTTGGGGCCTTCAAGTGTGGAGCTATGTCCTATTTTTTTCTTAAAAATATTTTTGGGGGTGCCTGGGTGGCTCAGTTGGTTAAGTGTCTAACTCTTGATTTCAGCTCAGATCATGATCTCAGGATTCGTGAGTTCTAGCCCCAAGGGTGGCTCAGTGCTGTCAGCATGGAATTCTTTCTCTTCCTCTCTCTCTGCTCCTCCCCCCCCCCTTCCCGCTTGTGCTCGCTTCCACTCTCTCTCTCAAAATAAATAATGAACATTTAAAAAATATTTTTTAACCTTTTGCTCCTTCACACATTTTTAAGTTGCCATCTAAAATTTTGCATCAAAAAATCAGCTGCAAATAATGTGATTTCTGACAAACGTTAACATTCACAAACAAAACTGTTATGTCACCATTTTACCTGAAACTAGTCAAACCCAAATACCTTAATGATTTGAGAGCCACCATCATCTGTTTTAAAAATTCATAAATGAGTTCTTGATGGTAGGAAGTTGTAAATTTTTCCTTTTCTCCCTAAGTTCTCGATTCCATTTTAGTCTTCTAGCAGAATTTTACCCCAATAATACATTTTTTGCACTGGAAATTATTTTATTGACAATCCTATTATATTTCCCTGCAGGGAAAAATATTTTGCTATTTAATTTGTATGTATATATTTTGCTATTTAAACGCTTTTTAAATGTTCCTGTGAGCCTAAAGCTCTGAAGGTTGTTTAAAAATTTACTCCTGCTTGGGGCACCTGCCTGGCCTAGTCAGTGGAGCATGCGATTCTTCATCTCAGGATTGTGACTTTGAGCCCCATGTTGGGTGTAGAGATTACTAAAAAATAAAATATTTTAAAAATTTTACTCCTGCTTGAATTAGGACAATTAATATTAGAATATGATAGATCAAAAATTATAAATATATTACAAATTTTGATATGTAATTATTAAACATAAAAATTAAAATGTATTAGAGATAGAAAAGCCCTTTTTTGAAAAAAGTTAGTGGGTGTCTCCATGGGTAAATATTGCTTATTGCTAGAATGAAACAGGATTCAGCATCAATTCTCTTTCTACTTTTTTTTTGGCTAAATGTTAGCACACAGAAACCTCGGTTATATAAGTAAGTAAATGGAAATGGACGTTTCTTTTAGCAATGTCACTCAAGTCTCTGAGTTCCTTTAGAGATCTATGGGGGAGGGGATTATACAATGATTTATCTTCAAAATTATTTTCCCTGATTTATCAGCTGACAGCTCCATTGGGTTTTCCTTCATTTCATTGGAAGCCATCTGAACTGCAAAAGGATTTGATCCCCATTCATTTGTTAGAGCAATTGTTTTTTTCTTCACCATTGACAACAATGTTTGGAAGTGTCTCTCTGGTGCCCTGAGGATTTTATACTGTGGGGCAGTGCACCCAGGTAATATTCTGGATGCATAAAAGGAATGCTTTGTTTTGTAAAGTGCACAAAGAACCATTTTGAAAGGGGAGATGGAAAGAATCAGCTTGATTCTGCCACCACATGTGTTCTCTGGCAGATCAATTTTAGGAAATAGGAAATAGGAAATTTGAGGATAAAGAAGTCTATCCCCTTAAAACTCTAAGTGCTTATTTACCCCGGGGAAAGTCTACCTGTGCACCAGGTTAATGCACACTCTACTTTTAAGGTTCCTGGTTTCTCTTTATTATTATAAAAGTAATGTGTACAATATCTGTGGTTTTTTAAAAAAAGGTTTACAAGAAGGCATAACATGAAAATTTAAAGTCCCTCTCTTCCCTGCCAATCACACCAATCTATTCCCCTGAAATGACCACTTGTTAACAGTTTCTCGTTTCAGAAATTTTCTAGGGAAATACAAGCATGCTGTATACATTTATCCTTTTTATGAAATATAAATGGGACTGTAAATACATATTGATCTACAGATTAGCACTGTACATTGGGCATCAGACAGTTTTCTCCAAGTTGATCTACATATCCAAAGCAATGCCAATAAAAATTCCAATGAGTTTTTAGGGGAAGACTTTCACAAAATTAATATAGAAGAATAAAAGGCATTTCCCCCTCCTAGTTTCCCCTTCTTCCTCCTGGAAATGAGGGTATAATGACTATAGCTGAGTAGCCATCTTGCAACCAAGAAAATGATTACCTCTGGACCTATTCTTACATGAGAAAAAAAATGCCATTTTTTACCAACTCTAAGAGGTATATCTCTTCATTCATGTTTCAACATCTCTGAAATCTTTGAGTGACAGTTTATGATTCTGCTTGGCAGCATTTTCTTTTCTTTCTCGATGGCATGTATAATAATGGCATGTCTTGGGGTGCCTGGGTGGCTCAGTCGGTTAAGTGTGCAACTTCGGTTCAGGTCACGATCTCACAACTCATGATTTCAAGCCCCGTGTCAGGCTCTGTGCTGACAGCTCAGAGCCTGGAGCCTGCTTCAAATTCTGTGTCTCCCTCTCCCTCTGTCCCTCCCCCGCTCATGCTCTGTCTCTCTCTCTATCTCAAAAATAAATAAAGATTTAAAAAATTAAATTTAAGGGGCGCCTGGGTGGCGCAGTCGGTTAAGCGTCTGACTTCAGTCAGGTCACGATCTCGCGGTCCGTGGGTTCGAGCCCCGCGCCAGGCTCTGGGCTGATGGCTCAGAGCCTGGAGCCTGTTTCCGATTCTGTGTCTCCCTCTCTCTCTGCCCCTCCCCCGTTCATGCTCTGTCTCTCTCTGTCCCAAAAATAAATAAACGTTGAAAAAAAAATTAAATTTAAAAGACAATGGCATGTCTTACAGTTGATTATGTTTTAGAATCAATATCACACTTGAAACATCATCCTATTTGAGCCTTTGTTATTTGGATCCCAGTCATGTATAGGTGATTACAATTCTAAATGATGGCAAGCTTTCTATTTTACTCCTAGTATGTCCCAAGTCCTTATCCTAGCCTTTAAAGCCCTAGAGAATCTGACCACAGTCTCTTAGACCTCACTTCCTATCAATTCAGCCTTGCCCCAACAAACTGGATTTACTGCTGTTCCTTGAATAAGCTAAGCTGGCTCCTGCTTCTAAGCCTCTGCCTTTGTTGTTTCCTCTGCTTAGAAAGCTCTTCCCCTAGAAATCCTTATGGCTTTCTCGATTACTTAAGATTACTCCTTAAATGCCACCTTATCTCAGAGTCCTTCCTTGATATCTATGTAAAATAACACCTCATCTCTGCTTTGTCTTCAAAATACTATCACCACATGATATATTAAATATTACACACACATATAAAAATAACTATAATGTAAACTCCCTAAGAGAAAGATGTTCACTATTCCCAAAGAATCTTTGGCACTTGATAAATATTTAAATATTTGTGAAATAAACGAACGCATGCTTTTAGTTATGAGTGAAGTTGACCATATTTTCAAATATTTATTGGCCATTTTGTATCACTGTTCATGTGAGGTATCTGTTCACATCCTTTGCTGGTATTTTTGGCTGCTTACTAACAATAATAAATAACAGTTGTATGACACCTAAAGTATGCCAAGAGTTGCTTTCTTAAAGAGATTTAACCCTTACAACAATTTTAGGAAGTAGGTGTTATCATCACTGTTTTACAGGTGAGGAAATAGAGGCACAGAGAGATTGAGTGATTGATGCTCAACGTCACACAGATAGTAAATGATGGGCCTGGGATTCAAACCCAGCAGTCGGAACCTAGAGTTTGGATTCTTAACCACTAAGCTATTAGCCCTTCATCTGTCATACTCTAGTATATTTTTCCCATTTACCATTTGACTGTTGTGTTTTATTTCATTTTTTAACCTTATGGTGTTTAAGGTAATTATGTAGTTGGGATGCCTGGGTGGCTCAGTCGGTTGAGCATCCTACCCAACTTTGCCTCAGGGCAAGATCTAATGCTAGGTGAGTTCCAGCCCTGCATCAGGCTCTGTGCTGACAGCTCAGAGCCTGGAGCCGGCTTCAGATTCTGTGTCTCCCTCTCTCTCCGCCCCTCTCTCCCCCACAGTCTCTCTCTCTCTCTCTCTCTCTCTCTCTCTCTCTCTCAAAAATAAATAAACATTTTAAAAATTAAAAAAAATATATTAGGTAGTTATTAGGTAGTTAAGATTCTCAGACTTTATGGATTCTTGATTTTAGTGTCTCTTTTTTTAAGTTTTTTTTTTGTCCAGTTATAAATGTATAGAGCAAGTGCAAAGGTCCTGAGAGTAAAAAAAGCTTCATAATTTTAAGAAATGAAAATAAGGCCAGAATGGCTTGAGTTTGGTGATCAAGAAGGAGGAGAGTGATATAAGATGAGGAGAGAGGTGCAGGCAGGAATCAAATCACCTGAAGCCTTGCAGACCATTGTATGAGATTTGAATATTATCCCACTTGCAGTGAGAATCATTTGGGGTTGGGGGGCAGTTATCAAGGGAATGACATGATATGATTTATAATTTACACACAATTATAATGAAATAATTAACATTCATCAATGGTTTATTATATGCAGGCACTATTTTACAAGTATTTTACTATTTTATGTAAACCTCATAGCGCCCTGATGAGGTCGGCACTAATATTATTCTCACCATACAAATGAGGAAACTGCAGCACAAAAACATTAAGGATGCTGAATTTCCTTATGCTTGCTCTCTGCTTCTATGCCTGTTCCCATTCAGAATATATCTACTATCAACAATGAGATGTCTGACATCTACTTTATCCAGGCCCTGACATCTCATTAGTGGTCTGCAAGTCTTCACTGGGCTAAAGAAAGGGAAATTGGCAAGTCCACTCAGTACTAGGATCTTTGGGTCTAGAAGCTGGTCAGGTGGGCTCTTCCCATTCCATTTGGACCAAACCAAATCTCCCTAAGCTCAGCCATAGCCCTCCTGCCAGCCCATTCATGATGATCAAGGATCCAGCTCAACAGCCCCTACCTGCCATTGCAGCAGGACAAGGCCTCACCCCCTGCACTCCCATAGCCATATCAACAACCAGGAGACTGAGGAATGGGCTCATCGGGATCCACCAATGGCTTCCAGGAGATGCCAGCCCTACAGAGGGAAGCAGCAGGCCTGGTGGTATGCAGTGGGCACAAAATGGAAGAGCTTAAGGCCTTCTTCAAGCACACATCTAGCCCCTGGTAGCCTGTACCTATGTGATTCCAGTGACTGGGGCCCTTCTCTGGCCAAAAGAAAGGCTCACAAAGAGAGCAAAGTCATGTTTGTGAGGGATGACAGCAAAGATGAGGTTACACTGCATCATATTCTAACCAGCCATTTCCCCAGTTTGCACCACATGCTGACTGAGGAATTCTGTGTCTCAGCTTCCCTCAATCTTTACCAACTCTGACCATGATCCTTCAGACTTCTGCCCTGTTTGACTCACACTTTTGATTCCTTACCTATCTGCCTCATCACGTGGTCTCTGAACATCCTCCTGCATTCTGACACAGCATCTGACCAACCAACTATCTTACCCCTCTCTTTTAGGAAAACTCTGGAATCCCAAAATCTGTTCCAGTGCTGGAGGTCAGCTTTGTGGGATATAGCATGGCCCTGGGCCTGAGCTTAGACAGAGGCACAATAGAGAACACATTCTCCAATTTTACTCACTAAAGTGTGGAATCTGACTTCTTGTGCTTGTCCTAAATGTCTCTTAAAAGTTTGAAGAGTGGGAAGGGTACATCTTGTTATAGTATATCAAAGCTGGTAGCTAAAAATCCTAACCACACTTCTTATTCCTTTTTTAAAATTATTTTTTATGTTTTTATTTTATTTTTGAGACAGAAAGACACAGTGAGAGCAGGGGAGGGGCAGAGAGAGATGGAAATAGAATCTGAAGCAGGCTCCAGGCTCTGAGCTGTCACTGCAGAGCCCGACGTGGGGCTCGAACTCACAGACTGCAAGATGGTGACCCGAGCCAAAGTCAGATGCCCAACCAACTGAGCTACCCAGGTGCCCCTCCTTTTTTTTGAAGTTTATTTATTTTTGAGAGAGAGAGAAAGAGAGTGAGAGCACTTGTGAACAGGGGAGGGGCAGAGACAAAGGGAGAGAGAGAATCCCAAGCAGGCTCCATGCTGTCAGCACAGAGCCCAACGCAGGGCTTGATCCCACAAACTGTGAGATCACGACCTGAGCCGAGATCAAGAGCTGGCTGGATGCTCAACTGATGGACCCACCTTGGTGTCCCTTTTTAACTCTTTTTCAAAACTTTATTCCTTTTAAAATATTTGTATTTATTTTGTTTATTTTTATTGAAATGTGATACATTTATATATTGCAATATGATTGTCATTGTAGTGATAGCACTTCTATCACATCATATAATTATAATTTCTTTTTTGTGGTTGGAATAATTAAGATTTAGTCTCTTAGCAAGTTTGAGGATTCTAATGCACTATTGTTTATATTCACTATACTGTGCATTAGCTCTCTAAGGCTTATTTACTACTAATTGCAAGTAAATTTTGTTCCTTTTAAAACCACTAAAAGTGGGGCACTTGAGTGGCTCATTTGGTTAAGCATCTGATGTTCAACTTCAGCTCAAGTCATGATCTCACAGTTCATGAGGTCGAGCCCCACATTGGGCTCTGTGCTGACAGCTCAGAGCCTGGAGCCTGCTTTGGATCTGTGTCTCCCTCTACCTCTGCTCCTCCCTTGCTCTCTCTCTCAAAAATAAATAAAAACTACAAAAAAAATTTTAAATGTCTTCAGATGTTGTCAAATGTCCCATGGAGGACAATTATCTCTGGTTGAAAATCACTAATCTAGGGCAATGATCATGAATGGATGAACAAGATTAGGCAAATGGTGATGGAGAATTTTATAATGGAGGGATCAGATTAATACCACCTGAACCCACTGGTCAAATTTAGCATCACTAAGAGTGGAATAGCTAGATATTATATACCTCCTGATGTAATGCAGTAGTAAGCATACAGCACCACCTATAATTTACTGATGTCAAAAATAAAAATTGAAACTAAATCTAATCAAGTGTCTAGCTCTAACTGCCAGTTTATGGTACATATAGGAGATAGAACAAGTATAGCATCACCACTAAGAAACAATCAGGCAAATCCAGAACGTGGAATATTTTATAGGAAAAATGACCCGTTTTCTTCAATGATAAGTGGGATTTAAAATGGGATGAGAAAAACAAAGATGAGAAATGTACAGATCCTTTTTTAGCTTTATTGAGGTATCACTGACAAATAAAAATCATATATTTAAGGTGTACAACATGATGTTTTGATATACATGCACACTGTGAAATAATTACCACAATCAAGTTAATTAACATATTCATCACCTCACATAGTTACCTTTTTAATGGTGAGAACAGTTAAGATCTACTTAGCAAATTTCAAGTGTACAGTACAGAATTATTAACTATAGTCACCACGCTGTACCTTAGATCCCCAGAACTTATTCATCCTGCATGCTGAAACTTTGTACTCTTTGACCAACATGTCCCCATTTCCCCCACCCTCCAGCCCCTGAAAAACACCATTCTACTCTCTGCATCTATGAGTTGGACTTTTTTAGATTCCACACATAAGTGATGTCATGCAGTATTTGTTTTTCTGTGGCTGGCTTAGGAAATTTATAGATTTTTAAAAGAGACAAGAGAGATAACAACCAAATATAATGTTACATTTGGCTTGGATCCTATTTTGAGAAAACCAATTTTAAAAACACTTCTTGAACCGATCAGGGAAATTTGAATATGAATTAGTCTTTAATTACATTAAAGATTTATCGTGAAATAGTGAAATGTGATCATGTCATTGTGATTATGTTTTAAAAGGTATTTTTCTGTTAGGGATGCACACTCACACTGAGTGAGACAATACTATTTCTAGGACTTGAGTTAAAAGACTCCAACAAACCTCATGGTGGGGAGAATAAATGAGACAAGGTTGGCAAAATGTTGAAAATTGTTGAGGCTGAGTAAAGGAGATTCACTCGACTAATCTGTCTACTATTGTGTATGTTACCTTTTTCATAATAAAATGAAATTTAAAAACAAAGCAACTATGATGTCTGCTTCTGGGAAGATGTAGTTGGTATACTTCTTCCTATCCCTTCTGCTAAGTACAGTTAAAAGCCCTTAACATTGTCTATAAAACAAACATAAGACTCTGAGGGGCACCTGGGTGGCTCAGTCGGTTAAGCATCCGACTTTGGCTCAGGTCATGATCTCACAGTTCATGGGCTCAAGCCCCGCCCGTGTCAGGCTCTGTGCTGACAGCTCAGGGCCTGGAGCCTGCTTTGGATTCTGTGTCTCCCTCTCTCTTTGCCCCTCCCCCGCTCACGCATGTGCGTCCTCTCTCTTTCAAAAATAAACATTAAAAAATTATTAAAAAAAAAAAAGAAGACTCTGAAAAGTAGAGAGAAGAAGGCAGACTGGCTATAGACCCCAGAATCCAAGGACTGACACAGCAGTGAACTCCCTGAGGCTTTGTTTTGTTTTTGTTTGTTTTGCCTCCTATTTTCTAGACTGAACTTCTGCAGAAGCTGAAAACCCGGAAATGTCAATGGGCATAGGTTTAAAAAAAAAAAGAAAAAAACTCCTGAAAAGCCTGCTGTCTCTAAGCAAAGGACCAAGAATAGGGCAACCTTGCAAGACAGAAAAATTTTAAATAATTTTTCTACTCTATTTCAACCAAACACCAAAGAAAAAAGTGCAGTCCCACCCATGCTAACAAAGGCCAAGTGGGGAAATTAGACTTCTATCCTTCCAGAGAAAGGCAAGGTGGGAGCCAGAAATTCCATTCCTACCGGGTGGTAACAAGCCCTCTCTGACACAGTGTCACTGGATACTACATGCACAGCCTGGATTTCATGCCCACCTGGTGATAACAAGGGTCCCTCCTCTTTTCCCCACTGGGATGGTGTCAGAGAAGTCCCAGGGGAGAAGCAGTGTTTTCACCATCATCCAGCAGTCACAAGCATCCTTCCACAGAAGTGAAGTTATAAGAAGAACTCTAACAAGGCATCCCTGCTCCTTTCAGCCAGACTGGTATAAACAGAAGCATCACAGAGAGCCTGAACCCCCACCTTTCCAAGCAGTAATGAGAAGACCCTTCCCACAGGTGTCAGTGAAAGCTGACTGAGGAGTCTCAACTTTCATTCCACCTGGCAGCAATGAAATAGTATTCCCCTTCCCATACCAGAGCAGTGTTAGAAGGAGTATGATTAAAACAGAAGATTTAAACAAGATCCAGTGTCTCATAACATAATACCTAAAATGTCCAGGTTTAAATTTAAAAAATCACTCATTATATCAAAATCCAGGAAAACATCCACTTGAATGAGAAAAGACAACCAAAAGATACCAACAACAAGATGACATAGATATTCATAAGGATGCTTCCCCCCAAGCAATTACAAACAGAAACAAATAAAAGAAAATAGAAACTCATCAAAGAAATAGAAGACATAAAGAAACTAAATGAAATTTTTTAAACTAAAAAATATAATAACTGAAATTTTAAAATTTAATAGATGGGCTCAACAGCAGAATGGAAGAGACAAAGGGAAGAATCAGTGAACTTGAAAACAGAACAAAAGAAATTATCCAGTGTGATCAATAGAAAGAAAATAGACTGAGGGGGAAAAAATCAACAGATCCTAAGAAGCATGTGGAAGTATAACAAAAGATTGAACATCTGTGTCATTAAAGTTACGAAAGGACAGGAGAAAAAAGGTGGGGCTGCAAAAGTATTTTTTAAATATCTATTTATTTATTTTTGAGAGAAAGAGAGAGAGAAAGAACATGCGTGCACAGGGGAGGGGCAGAGAGAAAGAGAATCCCACGCAGGCTCTGCACTGTCAGCACAGAGCCCAATGTGGAGCTCGAACTCACAAACCACAAGATCATGACCTGAGCCGAAATCAAGAGTCAGACACTTAGCTGACTGAGCCACCTAGGCACCCCTGAAAAAGTATTTAAAGAAATAATGGCTTAAATTTTCCTCCAGTACATAAGCCCACAGATTCAAGAAGCTGAACAACCCCAAAACTGTATAAACAGAAAGAAATCTGTACCAAGACCCATCATACTCAAACTTCTGAATACAAAGGACAAAATAAAAAGGTAGCAAGAGAGAAATGACACCTTGCCTATAGGGAAAAAGCAATTTGAATCAAAGAGGATTTCTCATCAGAAACCACAGATGCCAGAAAGAACTGGCACAACATTTTTCAAGTGCTGAAGAAAAGAACTGTTGATCCAGAATTCTATGTTCAGCAAAAATTTCCTTCAGGATGAAGGGGAAATTAAGTCATTCTCAGATAAAGGAAAACTAAGGGAATTTGCCACTAGCAAACCAACCCTGAAAGAATGGGGGAAAAAAAGTTCTCCAAACAGAAAAGAAATTCTAAAAGAAGGAATCTTGGAACATCAGGCAGGAGAAAAAGCATAACAGAAAGAGTAAAGCTATGGGTAAATACAATAGATTTTCCTTGTACTCTTGAGTTTTCTAAATTATGTTTGATGGTTGAAGCAAAAACCTGTAACACTATGTGATGTAATTCTCAATGTATGCAGAGAACATATGTAAGACAATTATATTATAAATGGAGTAAAAGGAAGTAAGGTTTCTACATTTCACCCAAACTGGTAAAATGTTGACACCAGTAGACTGTGATAAGTATGTATGTGTAAACAATGTAATATCTAGAGAAAACATTGGCAGTTCTCTGTCTCTATGTGTGTGTGTCTCTCTCCATACACACACACACACACACACACACACACACACATACATATATAACATATATATAATAAAATACATATATACAAACAACAGAAGCAACATATATATAATGTCCTATGTACATATAATGTAACACAAACATTGAAAAAGTGATACAGGGACACCTGAGTGGCTCAGTCGGTTAAGCGTCCGACTTTGGTTCAGGTCATGATCTCACAGTTCGTAAGTTCGAGCCCCAAGTCGGATTCTGTGTGTGGGTGTCTCTCTCTGTCTCTCTCTTTCTCTATCTCTCTCTCTCTCAAAAATAAACATTAAAAATATTTTTAAATTAAAAAAATTAAAAGTGATACAAAGAGCAAAGATTTTAAAAAGCAATACAAAGGGATACACTTCAAAAACACTACAGGTAAATAAAAATTCACTTCTTTTTTTCTTAAAGTTTATTTATTTAATTTGAGAGAGAAAGAGTGAACGAGCATGGGAAGGGCAGAGAGAGAGGGAAAGAGAGGATCCCAAGATGTGGGGCTTGAATTCACGAACTGTGAGATCATGACCTGAGCTGAATCCAAGAGTTGGACGCTCAACCAACTGAGCCACCCAGGCGCCTGGAAAAATTCTCTTCTTAAAAAAAGTTCAAGTAACCCACAGGAGGGAAGAAAAAAGAATACAAAACAAAAAAAACGAGATCAAACAAAACAAAAAATAAATTATATGTCAGGCGTAAGCCCTAACATCAATAATTATGTTAAAGTGTAATGTAATGATCAAAATGGTCAATATACCATTAACTGAAAGTAATACAGGATTAAAAAAATATGTCCCAACTGTATAGTGTCTGTAAGAAACTCACTTCAAATATACCAACACAGGAGTTTGAAAGTAAAAGGATTGTAAAAATATATTCAGATAAAGTACACTTTGGAGCAAAGAATATTACAAGAGACTAAATATCCATGAGGCCATACTGATATAAATAAATGTTTGAATAAATTAATAAATGGGGAAAAGAAATGAGTCCCTTGCAGAAGAATTCCAAATAATTTATGTAGATACTCTGCTCTCATGAAGTATAAACTCTCCCTCCTCAACTATGGGTTGCACATAGTAACTTCTTTCCAAAGGGTATAGTTTGGGAAGAGTAAACAAGTAAAGCAGTGGAGAAACCTGACCAACACTACTTTGGCCAGGTGATCAAAGTCGACATCACCTACATGGTTGTAATCTTGATATGATGTCATGAGAATGGCACTTTACCTCTGGGATCTTCCTTGCTAAAACCCATAATCTCAGATTAGTCATAAGAAAAACAGGCAAATTCCAATAGAGAAGTCCTCTACAATATACCTGACCTCCACAAAACTGTTACAAGGTCACCAAAAACAAGGAATGCCTGAGAAGCTGTCACAAAGGAGATTAAGGAGACACAATGACTAAATGTAATTGTTTTTCTGTAACTGACGCCGGGGCAGAAAAAGGACATTAATTAAAAACTAAGGGAATATGAATAAAGTATGGACTTTAGATAATAGTAATGTATCAATATTGGTACATTGATTGTGACAAATGTACCATGTTAATAATAGGGAAAACTGTACAAGAGATATATGGGGACTCTGTACTATCTGATCAAATTTTTTTGTCAATCTAAACTGTTCTAGAAAATTAAGTCTATTAATAAAAAAATTATCATATATATTACATAATTATATAAAGGTTAATATACCAGGAAGACATAGCAATCATAAATGTATATAAACCAAACAGTAGCGCTATAAAATTCATGAAGAGAAAACTAATAAAAAATAAATTCATAATGAAAGTTAAAGATTTTAACACATCGGGGCGCCTGGGTGGCTCAGTGGGTTAAGCATCCGACTTAGGCTCAGGTCATGATCTCGTTGTTCGTGAGTTTGAGCCCCACGTAGGGCTGTGTACTGAAAGCTCAGAGCCTGGAACCTGCTTTGGATTCTGTGTCTCCCTCTCTCTCTGCCCCACTCCTGCTTGAGCTCTTTCTCTGTCTCTCAAAACTGAATAAATGTTAAAAAAAAAAAAAGATTTCAACACATTACTCTGAACAACTGATAGAAAAACTACACAGAAAATCATCAAGGATATAGGAAGAATTCAAAGGCATTATCAAACAACAGGATCCAACTGGCATTTATACAGTACTCCACCCAACAAAAGAATTCATATTCCTTGCAAGAATTCACAGAACAGTTACCATGATAGACCATATCCTGAACCATTAAAAAAAAACTCAAAAATTTAAAAGAATTAATATCATACAGACTGTGTTCTCTGATCACAATAAAATCAAACTAGAAATCAGTAATGGAAAGATGATAGGAAAATTTCCAAACACTTGGAAACTTAAGAACACATTTCTGAATAATTCATGGATCAAGGAAGAACAAAAAATTTTTGCAAATGCATAAAATGAAAGAAAATAAAAAGCACAACATATCAAAATTTGCAGGACACAGCTAAAGCAGTACTGAGAAAGGAATTTATATATTACTAAATGTTTACAGTAGAAAAGAGAAAAAGTCTCAAATCCATAACCTAAGCTCCTGCTTCAAAAAACCAAAGGCTATCTGTGTTGCCTTGGCTGGCTCAATCAGTTAAGCATCCAAATCTGGCTTTCAGTTCAGGTCATGGTCTCATGGTTTGTGGGTTCAAGCCCTACATCAGGCTCCATGCACTGACAGTGCAGAGCCTGCTTGGGATTCTCTCTCTCCCTCTCTCTACCCATTCCCCGTTCACGCTGTCTCTGTCTCTCTCAAAATAAAAAAATAAACTTAAAAACAAAAACAAAAAGTATCAAGTGAAAGAAGGAAATACTAAAGAGCAGAAATCAATAAAATTGAAAATGGGGTAACAATAGAGAAAATTAATGAAACAAAAAGCTGATTGATTATTTGAAAAGATCAATAGAATTGACAAGCCTCTGGGGCCTGGGTGGTTCAGTTGGTTAAGCATCCGACTTCAGCTCAGGTCATGATCTCACGGTTCATGGGTTTGAGCCCTGCGTTGGGCTCTGTGCTGACAGCTCAGATTCTGTGTCTCCCTCTCTCTCTCTGCCCCTCCCCTGCTGGCTTGCTCTCTCTCTCTCTCTCTCTCTCTCTCTCTCAAAAATAAATGAAAACATTTAAAAATTTTTATTTTTAAACCTCTAATAAGACTGACAAAGAAAAATAAGACACAAATTACCAGTATCAACAATGAAGCAAACAATATCAACTGTAGACCCTGAAGAAATTTAAAAAATAATAGTAACAAGGGAAAAATAACAACTCTATACATATAAATATGACAATTTAAATAAAATGAACCAATTCCTCAAGAAGTAAAAACTACTACAACTCGCCCAATATAAAATAGATAATTTGGACACAAGTATAACTATTAAGGAAACTGCATATGTAGCTATGAAAACTCCCCAATCAGAAATATCCAGGCCCAGATGGTTTCACTGAAGAATTCTACCAAGCATTTAAGGGAGAATTAACACCAATTTTATATAATCTCTTACAGAAAATAGAAGAGGAAGAATACTTTCCAAACCATTCTATGAAGCCACTGGTACATGATAATAAAATCAGCCACTGACAGTCCAAAAAGAAAATTACAGACCAATATCCCTCATGAATACAGACACAGAAATCCTTAAGAAAATATTAGCAAATGAAATTCAGCAATATATACAAAAATTATATACCATGACCAAGTAGGCTTTACTTCAGGAATGCAGGACTGCCTGAAAATTTGAAAATCAGTCAATGTAACCCACCATATCAACAGACTAAAGAAGAAAAATCATATGGTTATATCAACTGATTCAGAAAAGTATTTGACAAAATTCAACACCCATTCACAATAAAGATTCTTTAAAAATTTGGAATACAGAGGAACTTCCTAAATTTTGTAAAGGACACCTACAAAAAATCTACAGGTAACATATTTAATGATCACAGACGGAATGTTTTCCCCCTAAGGTTTGGTACAAGACAAGGATGTTCATTCTCACCACTGCTATTCAACATAGTACTGGAAGTTCTAACCAGTGCAGTAATGCAAGAAACAAAAATTAAAAGAAAAGAGATCAGAAAAAAATACATAAAACTGCCTCTATTTTCAGATGACATGATTATCTATGTAGAAAATCCCAAGGAATCTACAAAAACAAAAACTCCTACAAAGTATAAGTGAGCTCAGCAAGTTTGAAGGATACAAGATCAATGCAAAAATGTCAATCACATTTCTATATATTACCAACAAATATGTGGAAATCAAAATTAAAAGCACAACAATATTTGCAATTGTTCCAAAAAGTGAAACCTCAAGTCATATATCTGACAAAACATACATAGGATGCATATGTTGAAAATTTCCAAGTTCTGACAAAAGAAAGCATAGAAGATCTAAATAAATAAACATACTGTGTTCATGTGTTGGAAGACTCACCATATAAAGATGTCCATTCTTCCCAAATCTATATACAGCTTTAAAGCAGTTCCTATAGGGGCACCTGGGTGGTTCAGTCAGTTAAGTGTCTGACTTTGGCTCAGGTCATGATCTCACCAATTTGTGAGTTCAAGCCCCGCATCAGACTCTGTGCAGACAGCTCAGAGCCTGGAGCCTGCTTTGGATTCTCTGTCTCCCTCTCTCTCTTCCCCTCCCCCACTCGTGCTTTGTCTCTGACTCAAAACTAAATAAGCATTAAAAAAAATTTAAATAAAGAAGCTCCTATAAAAACTGCAGCAAGGTTGTTTTTTTTTTGTTTTTTTTTTTGTTTTTTTGTTTTGTTTTTGTACAGATGTAGGCAAGGTTATTCTAAAACATAAGGGTGCCTGGGTGGCTCAGTCGGTTAAGCATCTGACTTCATGATTTCACAGTTCATGGGTTTGAACCCTGCATCAGGCTCTATGCTGACAGCTTGGAGCCTGGAGCCTGCTTCAGATTCTGTGTCTCCCTCTCTCTCTTTCTCTTCCTCTTCCCTGCTTGCACTCTCTCTCTCTCAAAAATAAATAAACTTTTAAAAAAAGTACATAAAAAGGCAAAAAATAAAAATAAAAAACCTAGAATAGCTACAATATTGAAACAGAAGAATATTGTTTAAGGAATCACACTGCCTGATTTTAAGATTTCCTTTATACTGTTGTAATTAAGACTATGTGGTGTTTGTGGAGAGATAGACATATTAATGGAAAAAAATAGAGATCAATGACAGAGAATTGTTCAATGATCAGTGATGAGCAGTGTGAAAGAATTGAGAACCTAGAAATAGACCCACTCACGTGTAGCCAACTGATCTTTGACGAAATGCAAGAGCAATTCTACGGAAGAAGGCTAGTCTTTTCAACAAATGGTGCTGGAGCAGTTGAAAATCCATAGGCAGAAAAAAATGAACCTCTACCTAGACCTCAAATTTTATACAAAAAGTAACTCAAAATGGATCACAAATTTAAATTGAAAATTATAAAACTCTTTGCGGCACCTGGGTGGCTCAGTTGGTTGAACGACTGACTCTTGGTTTCAGCTCAGATCTTGACTTGACCTGAGCCGAAACCAACAGTCAGAAGCTCAACCAACTGAGTCACCCAGGCACCCCAGGGAGATGTAAATTTAGATCATTATGAGATACCACCACACACCTTTTAGAACAGCTAAAATTAAAAATACAACACCAGTGCTGGTACAGATACAGAGAAATTAGATCTCTCACACATTACTGGTAGCAATTTACAGTCACTCTGGAAAATAATTTAGTAGCTTCTTAAACAACTAAACTACCATATGACCCAGTAAATCTCACTCCTAGGCATTCATCCTGGAAACTTATCAAATGAAATGAAAGAAAGTGAAAACTATGTCCACACAAAAATGTGCACTTGAAGGGTATATGGGTGGCTCAATCAGTTAGGAAGCCGCCTCCTGATTTCAGCTCAGGTCAAGATCTCACAGTTCATGGGATTGAGCCCCACGTCGGGTTCTACGCTGACAACATGGATTCTCACTCTCCCTCTCTTTCTACCCCCCTACCCCTCCTCACGCTCTCTCTCTCAGAATAAATAAACATTTTTTAAAATATGCACTTGAATGTTCATAGCAGCTTTATTTGGAAGAGCTAAATTTGGGAACCAAAATGTCCTTTAATAGGTGAAATGTTTAAACAAACTTCGGTATATCTATATGGTGGAATACTATTTAACAGTTAAAAGAAAGACTGTACACACAATAATTTAGATGGATCTGAAGGTCATTATGCTGAGTGGGGAAAAAAGCCAGTCTCAAAAGGTCACACACTGAATGATTCCATTTATATAACATTCTTTAAAAAAGTGTTTTTAATGGGGGCGCCTGGGTGCCTCAGTCAGTTAAGCGTCCGACTTTGGCTCAGGTCATGACCTTGCGGTTTGTGGGTTTGAGCCCCACGTCCGGCTCTGTGCTGACAGCTCGGAGTCTGCAGCCTGCTTCGGATTCTGTGTCTCCTTCTATCTTTGCCCCTCCCCCACTTGTGCTCTGTCTCTCTCTATCAAACATAAATAAATGTAAATGAAATTTTTTTTTAATTTTTTTAATGTTTATTTATTTATTTATTTATTTATTTTGAGAAAGAGAGAGAGAGCCAGAGTGCCAGCAGGGGAAGGGCAGAGAGAGGGAGACACAGAATCTGAAGCAGGCTCCAGGCTCTTAGCTGTCAGCACAGCGCCCCACGTGGGGCTCGAACTCACTAACCATGAGATCATGACCTGAGCCGAAGTCGGACGCTTAACCGACTGAGCCACTCAGGCGCCCCTATAACATACTTGAAGTGACAAAATTAGGAGATAGTGAGCAGATAAGTGGTTGCCAGGGGTTAGGAATGGTGGGTAGGGAGGGAATAGGCATGACTTATAGGGGGTAGCAGGGAGATCTTCACGGAGATAGAACAGTCCTGTATCTTGATTGTGGCAGTGGTACACCAATCTACCTGTAATGAAATAATGTGGAGCTATGCACACACAGTGTTCCAATGCCAATTTTCTTTTACATAAAATATTAAGTACTGGGGGAAACTGGGTATAAAGCTACACAAAACCAAAACCAAACCAAACCAAACCAAAAAAAAAAAAAAAAAAAAGGTACACAAAACAATATAATCTCTTGAAAAAGAAATTTCAAATAAAAACAGGAGGAAACTGTATTGTCAGGACTAATTTTCTATTATATCATTTGCAACTAGAATATAAGGATTGTTCTTTTTTTCCCCTTATTGCAGAACTTCCCAAGTGTCTCCACAAAGTGGTAACCCAAATGCTAAAGATTTCACCAGCAGTGACCAGGAGAAATGTCTGTTGGAAGAGAATGCCCTTGCACATACAATGATTCTGGCATTTGAAAGATAGGTCAGTGAAGTTGGCCAGTTATTACTAATTTGTATTGATGCCCTACAAAGGGATAATGGAATTGGGGGCTGTTGGCAAGCAATTAATGGTGAAGTATAAGAGCCGGAGGATCTCGTTGATAGCTTATAAAGATGCCCT
The DNA here is from genome assembly GCF_018350175.1 of Felis catus. Classification (NCBI taxonomy): domain Eukaryota; kingdom Metazoa; phylum Chordata; class Mammalia; order Carnivora; family Felidae; genus Felis; species Felis catus. The sequence goes on along the minus strand of NC_058386.1, from coordinate 43,165,202 downwards.
TTTCTCCTTCACTAGAAGCACATATACATCAGAAGAGCAGACTCAAGCCTTGATAGTAAGAGCCTCAAGATGATTAAATGCTCATCCCAGGCAAATCAGTCATGCTAAAGTCAGAGCCCTAGCTGAAAAAAACCTGGGTCCTGAAAAATAGGTTGGAGACATCTGGATGGATACTCCTGAGATGTTGGCTCCGTAAATTTCCCTGAACTCTGAAATTCCCCAAAATTGGAGAGGTAGCCCACCCTTCCCTAGTAAGAGCCTGTACTTCTGTTATGCTGGAAGATGCCAAGGAGGCTTTGCCCCACAAAGAAAGTGGTTTCCCTTTCTTGAGCTGCCCCAATCTTTTCTCCTCACTGCCAGGCTAATAGTTTGGATTAAGTTCTGGTATAATCCAACTGAAGACATGCTGGGCCTAATAAGGAAGGAAAGAGATTATGTACTGAAGCAACTGCAAGAATTAGCTAACATATAGTGGCAGGAGCCAGGTGAACAGCACTGGGATTGGATTTTTTGGGTACTTGACCAAGGCAGCTAGAGCATAACATTAAATAAGCAAGAATTTATCCATCTGAGGGTGCTTTCCCAAGAGGTGGATTTAACACCCTGGCAAGTACCCTAGCAGTGGGGCAAACTTACTGTTAGGGTGGCTCTTAGAAACCTGAGTAAGCAAAGGCCCATGCTGAGTGAAATGCAAATGCTTGAGTTGCCTGGAGGATGGTAGAAGGAATACAGAGGCTGAAGGAACTGGACATGTTGAAATGAATATATCACAGGTATAAATATCACCAGAAGATCATGTTCCATGGGGTGGGGCAGAAACTCACTATTCACCAAAGCCATCAGAAATGTACTAGTAAGATGGCACCAGCATCACTAAGAAGTTCAGCAATGGCTCTCACCTGCTGGCTAGGGCTGAGGGTAGGCAAGATGGCCCCAAGGTTGGGCTCATTGATGTCCATGGGAATCACGGAGATTTGAATGTAAGAGGTACCATTATTTTATGTAATGCTACAATAAAAAGTAAAAATTCTGCCAATTAAACCATACCATAATGTTTTCTTTGTGTGTGTGTGTGTGTGTGTGTGTGTGTGTATTACTTATTGAAATAATTATTTTAGGCTTATATAGACATAGTATCTTTTCATATGTCATTCTTATGATACATGAAAAACACAAGCAACATAAATTGCTTCAAGCTTTTCTAAAATTTCTTCACATCTATAACCTGACTATTCTGAATCACTTTTCTGCTCAGAGCTGAAAGCGTCCATGGTCTTCCACACAGTATTGCCCTCTGTGTCATCAAGATTGTCGATGACACAGAATTCCTTAAAAGAGTGACTGACTTACTGCCCAGGGGATTTTCTTCCAAATTGCTTCTGAGCAACAAGTTTTGACGTGGGTTTTCTTGCTTGGCTTGTGCAAATCAATCCTGTGGAACATATCACACTCACAAAACATAACAGAGTTTTAGCTGCTTGGATGTATCTCCCTTTCTTTGGACTCAAAGTATAAGTGTGAGATTTTAAATTGGTTTTAGATCAAATGCTTCTAATCAATAATTAGGATCCTTCAGCAAATTTGAATGACTGTGGGCTTAGTTTCTAATGATCTTATGAGTCAAGTAGATTTGTTTTAGATTCTTGCTGACTTGTTTCCTTATGGCTCTTTTGATATTCTTGTCTATAGTCCAATTTCATTTTAAGGTAAGTAATTTTATTCTGTTTGGTTTTTAACATTTTCATAAACCTTTTAAGTTTGCAAATTGGCTGAAAACGAGCATCTCCCCACAGCAGTTTATGCTTTTGTAACTACAGATTGTGTTCATTTTTCAACTATTTTATGTTACTGCTCTGGCATCAAAGCACTTTTTCGCTTTGTGAATTCTTAAAAATTAATTTAAAATATTTCAATAATTTTTGCATTGTGTATTTTTTTCATATTCAATAAGTTTTCCATTTGCACAATTTTTATCAGTCTCTGATATTATTTTGCTACCATACGCTCTTCTATCAGAATTGAGGATGTGAATATTCCCAGGCTTTTCATTGGAACATTTAGTTTTTAAATCTGGTGTGGCACTTTCTAAACTTTTTAAAAATTATATATTTGCATGTCTTTCTGAGTTTTGAGAGCTATTTATATTTCTTTTAATTTTGGTATTTAATGTTTATTTTATTTTTTATTGAGATATTACTGACATGTACGACTGGGTAAGTTTAAGGTGTACAACATCTTGATTTGATACATTTACATACTGCAATATGATTACCACCACAGCACATTAGCTAACACCTCTACTATGTCCCATAATTATCATTTCTTTTTCATGGTGGGAATACTTAAGATCTAGTCTCTTAGTAAGTTTGATAATTATAATACACTATTGTTTTCTATAATCACTATACTGTGCATTATAATTCCAAGACTGTTCATCTACTATTTGCTAGTTTATACCCTTAAACAACATCTCTCCTATTCCCCCACCCTCCCCCCCTGATAACCACCAGTCTACTCTGTTTTTACAAGGCTTTTTAAAATTCCACATATAAGTGAGATCATACAGTATTTATCTTTCTATGTCTGACTTACTTCACTTTAGCATAATGTCCTCATGGTCCATCCATGTTGTCACAAATGGCAGGATTTCCTTCTTTCTCATGGCTGAATAATATTCCATCACACACACACACACACACACACACACACGCACACACACCACATCTTCTTTATCCACTCTTCCCCTGATGAATACTTAAGTTGTTTCCATCTCTTGGCTATTGTGAATAATGCTGCAATAAACATGGGACTGAAAATATCTCTTTGGTATCCTGTTTTTCATTTCCTTTGGATAAATACCCAGAAGTAGAATTGCTGGACTATATGGCAGCTCTGTTTTTAATTTTTCAGGAATCCCCATACCGTTTTCCATAGTAGCTACACCAATTTACATTCCCACCAACTGGGCTCAAGCGTTCCCTTTTCTCCACATCCTTGCCAACACTTGCTGTTTCTTGTGTTTTTGATACTAGCCATTGTCACTTGTGTGAAGTGCTATGTCACTGTGGGTTTGGTTTGCATTTCCTTGGTGATTAGGTGTTAAGCATCTTTTCATGTACCCATTGGACATTTGGATATCTTTTTTGGAAAAATTCCTATTTAGTTCCTCTGCTCATTTTTTAATCGATTGCTTTTTCTCTTGTAATTGAACTTTCAGTTATCTTTACATATTTTGGATATTAACTCCTTATCTGATATATGATTTACAAATATTTTCTCCCATTCTACATGTTGCATTTTTTATATTTTAAATCTAATTTATTAAGTCAATTATTCCTGCTCTGTTTGGCAAAGATTTCAGCTGCAAATTCTTCTAAAATACATGCCTCCTGCCAGTAGTTAACATTTTTGGTAACTTTTATGTATCCTTTATCGATGTTACAAAGTCAAAAGTTGAACTATTCATACCTCACGGAATTTGGCACACTTTTATCACCAGTCAGTACAGGTTATTATTCTCTTTTTTAATTTTATTTTTTTCTCCTTTACCTCAAATCCCTACTTTCATTCCCCTTTCTTCCCCACAGACTAGCACTCTAAGTGTATTTAAAATTTATCTTGACTAAACCTATTGTGGTGATTATTTCAAAATATGTATAGATCAAACCACCATGCTGTATACTTTAATGATATCCAGTGATGTATGTTAATTATTTCACAATAATACTGGAGGAAAATAATCTTGGGTACATTTGTATCTTTAAATATATATATATTTATTTATATATTTATATATATTTATATATATATTTAAAGATACAAATGTATCAATATACAAATGGGTGTGTGTGTGTGTGTGTGTGTATATATATATATATATATATATATATATAGTGGTGTTTGATGTCACAGCTTTTTAATGCATTTCTTCTCAAAAATCATTTTTCAAGCTTTAGTTTCTTTTCCAGACAACAATATTCACTTCAGATATCTAGCTTTGTTATATTTTTGATTATCTATATCACTTACATCAATGCAGGTCTCACTCAGCATAATGTTCCTCAGCCCAGTGACATTATATTGCTACTATTATCTTTGCTTTCAGAATTGACGCTTTTATCTAAATGGGCCTGTTTCATATCATGAAAGGCCCATCTCAGAGTGTCAGGGGCAGGGATGAGGGCTCTTTTTCTGGGCAGAGAATGACTAATGAACTCTGCAGACTGGCTTGCCAGATAGCTCTCCTGACCCCTCTCTAGTGTGCCTTCCTATTAATGACAGAGTCTGGAAAGCAAAAAGCTCTATTTTCCTACTCCTTTGAAACAAGTAAATGAATGTAATTTAGGTTCTGTTAATCTGGTGTACTCAAATAAGAATTAACTTTGAAAATTTAGTCAAGTGGGGAGGAAGGTGGCCTGTCATATGGCCACTTCCGTTATGCTGCTCTGTTATGCTGCTATGAATCTGGAAAAACAGATATGATGGCAGCTTCCTAATCTCAGGAGCACAGCAAAGGTAGCAGAGCCACCAGCTGTGGTGGCGAATTCCTGATCCCAGGATTGTGGCTATGGTGGTGTGACCCTGAATCTAGCTTTTGGGAAAGAAACTTCTTGATTCTCCAAGCTCCTGACTGGGGTGGCAGTGTTCCTGGTGGGACAGTTCATTTTGTTCTAGTAGTCATTCCTGGCAGCTGAGCCTAGAGATTGCTCCTTCAACCCTTCTGAAGATTTTTTAGGCACATTACTCCCTGTGTTATCCATATCCTGTTAAAGGAACCAGAGTGATTTCTGCTATGGACAACCGAAACTTGACTAATACACACACTGATCAAAATAAAGTTCTTCCTATTAGAATGCTCTGTACTAGGGATATTAAGACTAGTGTCCCTTCAGACAATTACTTCCAACAACTTGTTCTTATTATAGGAGTCCTCATTAAGGCACATCAGGTACACAGCCTACCTCCTCACCCACAGATCATAGATTTGTGACCAGATGAAAGGCATATAGCATTTGTTGGCGGAGGAGCTCATTTCTCTGAGTAATTAGAACCCCTTGTCCTCAATGGAATTTGCTTTTAGGTTCTACATGTTCCCTCTCAGAATAAATTGACTTAATAAGGAAATGTCTCACTCTTTTTTGCCCAGGCCTCTGACACCAGAGGCTTAGGTCCAAATGGGAAAAAGTGAAGGGAGAAGAGTAGGCTAGAGAGTCATCTTTAGCAGGCCATCAAAATAAAAAAATCAAGAATTATAAGCTTCAAAGGGTTCCAGATGTGGGAAGCAGGCTCTGCCCATCTCACTGGAGCTGCACCACGCTCCAAAGAGTCAACCTGCTGAGTGCCTTTGGGATGACTGAGGCAGCCTTCTCACTAGCCCTGTGCCCTGTTTTCCTTACATCCCCAACTCCCTCAGAGTGTGTCCCATTAATCAGAGAATGAATAAGGCACACTCATATGTAGAATGTTTGTATATGCAATGTTTCCAGACACTATCTAAAGGCCCAGTGGATTGCTGGTGGGGTTGGGGTGCTTGGGCAGCCCAAGGGGAAATATACAGAAGGCGATAGGCCAGCAGACAACTACACAAATGGTAGTTCCACCAAACTAGCCCTTCCCCACCTCTGCATTCTTATCATTCACAGCTGTTTTATTACTTATCATTCTTCTTTTGAAGCTTCACTTGTGTGGGCTGCTATCCCTGTTTAACCTACACTCTGAGTTTTCTACCTTTTGGCTGCATGTCCTAGGCTCTTATTAACCACCTTCCTGTTAGCATTGTCTTTTCCAACTGATAAATTCTTAAATACCCCCTTGGGGGCCCAGTCCTCAGTCCTTCTGCCTGCACTCTTTCTTGTAAGGCAACCCTGATAGGACGTGACCCAGCTCAGACTGAGGGTTTACTAAAGAATACCGCTACCATCACCCCAGGCATTTTCTTGGTCTAGTTTTCTGAAATGTATTTCAAAGTTGGAGAGTTTGGAAAGGCAGTTAGTGTATTCCAAGGTCATGTTCCACAAGAATGATGACTAGAGAAGTCCCCGATACCTCTTTCTGTTGGCTAAAGTAATAACGCTCACTATTGTATGAGATAAACTCTGGCTTAACATAATAGAACTTTGTTGTTTTAGGTTTCTTTTTTTAATTTGAATATAGTTGACACACAATGCTACATTAGTTTCAGACATACAACATAGTGATTCAGCAACTCTATGTGATGCTGTGCTCACCACAAGTGTAGCTACCATCTGTCACCATGCAACACAATTATAGTACCACTGACTATATTCCCTAGGCTGTGCCTTTTATTCCCATGGCTTATTCATTTCATAACTGGAAGCCTGTATCTCCCACTCCCCCTCACCTATCTTGCTCATCCCTCCATCCCCTCCCCTCTGGCATCCATCAGTTTGCTCTCTGTATTTATAGCTCTGATTCTACTTTTTGTTTGTTTATTCATCTTGGTTTTTTTTTTTTTAGATTCCACATATAAGTTAAATCATACGGTATTTGTCTTTTTCTGGTTTATTTCACTTATCATACACTCTCTAGGTCCATCCATGTTGTTGCAAATGAAAAGATCTCATCTTTTTTATGGCTGCATAATATTCCTGTGTGTGTGTGTGTGTGTGTGTGTGTGTGTGTACCACATCTTCTTTATCCATTCATCTAAATTAAGACAAGTTTAATTCTTGCTACATAAATTCCACAGTGATGATGTTGTTGCCTGGTGGTGACCTATCTTGTGACCTCACTCTTCTCTACGGCCCCAGTGTTCCTTTCCATTTAGCTGGAAAATGGGGAAAGAGGTCATGGACATGGCACAGCCCCTTATTTGACCATGTAGTAACCCTCATATTGCATTAGCAAGTACGAGTTACCTGGATGGAGTTGGGGGTGGGATGGGGGCGCTGAGAACTGTAATCCTCAACTGGCCATGATTCCATGGCATGGAAAGAGAATATGAATCTTAGATGGCCATCAAGCCGTCTTGGCCACAGCCTCTGTATTCCTGAGTTAGCTTCTAAATAAATCACATCTGGAGATAAAATCTTTAATTTTATAAAAAGGCAGTGAGGCAAACAAAATTTCCTGAAAATAAACGAGAACTAAACCTTAATATCTGAAAATTGGCCCAAAAAATATAAAAGTGGACTTGAAAAGTTTTAAGATTTTTTCATGGTGCATAAAAATAGCACCCTCACTGTTCACCAACATTTAAATAATTGGGCACAAGGGCTGAAGGGTAAAAATGATTAAAAGTCCCCCCCACCAAGTTCCTTTTTGGTATACAAATATTTCAAATATTTTAAAACATTGGTATGAAGTAATTGTTGACTCTTTTTTTTTCATGGAATGCACACTCATTCCTTCTGAGAAGCTGCTTTTCCAGATCTGGCAAGACTATCCCCAGCAGAGGTCTACCCCTCCTGGGCAGCATCTCTGGAGAACATGAAGTCCAGCCCAGGTGGTCAGTTCCAAGAACAGTTCCAGAAGTTTGCAAGCTCACATTCAAGGGGACTCCATCCTGGTCCTCCCCATGTCACTCTAGCCTATGGTCTTCCAGCCAGGCACAGTAAATACCCTCCATCCCAACCCAACCAGTGAGTGGTAAAAACACTAGCTCTTTTCAAGCAACGATGTCCTTTCATTTACCAAGACTGTATATAAGCCCATGTGTGTTTCCCTGATCCATGGGCTCTGTTCTTTTCCATCTCTACATCTTGAAAACAGAGTTTGTTCATAGTCACCGTAGAGAATCTATTCCCATCAAACAGTGAGCATTGCACAATTAAATGAAGATTTCCTAGGGGAAGATGTGTTAGGAATGTTGCCCCCACATAATTTAACTTGAAAATCCCCATTAGACATTATTTCTTCTCCCAAATCTTTCTTTTCAGTCTCCAAGAATCAGACCCACCTCTTCCTGGTCACCTTGCACCATCTCCCAAACAGCTTGCCATTTTCCCTGGCTTCCTTCTCTCCCTCATGGATCTTGCCCAGGTCCTCTTGATCACTCCTCTTACTCTTTCAAGGAAGTTTAAGTCTATTCTAGCTTCTCCCTCCAAACTTGCACACTCTACCCCCTACTGAAAACCCCTTTTAGATTTGTGACAAGTCATTATATGGAGGTTAATGACTTTGTACCTAGGCACTCCCCCCCAAAAAATTCTTCTGTTAATGGGGCCTACACTCCTTAGAAAGTTGTGGGGTAGGATACTTTTCTCTGTTGCTATCTGTAAAACATAAACATACTGGTACTTTTCAGCTGATTTGTAGGGGAAACGCTATGTTTTGGGGCACTGTAACTGCAGAAACCATTCAACTGGACACTGTCAGGTATTGAGTGAGTAGGAAATACAAATTAAACACATGTAAAATGTAAAACACATACAACATACTTTTGCCAAAAGCTGGTCAATGTGTCTTACTCTTGTGAATGAAAATCATTGACTGACACTTGAAACCAATCAGTCCATAAGGGAATTCAAACCACTCCCCTTCCAGTTATTCATCTATTCCAGCTATCAGAATCAGACAACTACACTGAAGTTCTATTAGATGAAGAAGTTGTATAGTAGCACAAATTCATTTAAAAGTGGTTAATTTTAAAACTGGTTGGTAACTAACATAAAAAGACTACGGTCATGTACATTATAGAGCTAAGAATATGAGGGACTATGATGAAGGCAGCATGTTTGAGTTGGGCTGTGTAAAAAAAAAGATAAAAGAAAATAGCCTTGAAATAAGACACTGCCTCAAATAGGACTTCACCTAGGTGATTTCTAGCTCCTGAGTCTCCCCCGGATCCTGCAAAGTTCATGGAGTCCCAGACCTGTGACAGAAAGGACACAGAAACCAACCCTATAAACGTGTGGGTTGGGACTGAACAACAGAGATTTCTGCAGTCATGTCCTTCCAGTCTAGGAAAACTGAAGGCCAGAAGAGCAGTCTTGAGAACTGACCTCCTTAAATTGTTCTAAAAACAGACAGGACCTTGTTGGGAATGTCCTCCAATGAGAAAAAAAAAAACAATAATAAAGTTGCCCCTGGGAAAGGAATTAGTTCTGTGCTAAAGCAGGCTCCTTTGGGCTCCTGAGAGCAGATTGTGGGCATCTGTTTCTAACTCCACATTCCTTTCAAAGACATCATGTTGGTAGCTTGAAATCAGCCATAGTAGGAGTATTTACACCATGGAAATAGCCAAATGCTACAAAGCAGGGTTTTTCTCCCCTGAGAGCTTTTTTACCAGCACACCACCAGCCGTGGGTACATGTTTACGAAGGAGACAGGCATTCCCCCATGCAAGCCCCTTTGAATGCATAGCGCCTACCCACCCACTACCTGGAGTGGACATCTTATTTTGATATTTTCTATCTGCTCATCCCTACTTGTCTTCCCTTTGGTAATAACACCCCCTGTTCTTTCCCTTGGCCCTGATTATTTATAAATTCCTGTTTTGCTTCATGGATTTGCATTGGGCCCACTAAATCTATGTAAGAAGGAAAATGGGACATAACTGTACAAATTAAATCCAAACCGACTGCTACATCAGAGCATTTTACTGCAGAACAAGGAAAGTTATGGATTTTCTCCCACAATCCTTGCAGCTACTCTAGGAGCTGGGTATTATCATCCCCCCACTTTACACATGAAGACACTGAGACAGGCTTCCAAATAAATACCTAAAGGTCACATTGAGCCAGATCCCAAAGCAGAATTTGAATGCAGGTCCGTTTAACTCTAACTCCCATGTTCATAACCACTTCATTGCTCCATTCTTGACACATTTATCAGGCATCGGCACTGTGGGGGAAGATAGAAAGTGCTTGGGGACCTCCATCCCCCTTTGCCCAGCCTGTCTCATTATACTTCAGACAGCGTGTGGTGTGAGTGCGGAGGAAAAAGAGCCAGCTGACGCGTGGGATTGCCAAGCAACAGCTTATGAAACGAACTCAAACCATGGCAACCAAACACTGCGGACCCAGCAATAGCCTCATTTCATTTACAAGAGTAAGAGGAGGGCTTTGTCAACAACGGATGAGATAAATGAGAAGGTACAGACTACACAAGTACAAGGAATTATCATTATCCCCATCATCATTATTTTCAAAGCACACAATACCAAATAATCTATGAAAATGAGTCCTTGAAAAAAATAGAGTTAAATGCATCATTATGTCACATACAAACTATGTACATGTACATTTTTGTAAAATGTTTATCTCTGATATCCAAAATCTCAACCGATCACCCTTTATATACTAGAGTAATTCATTTCAGGGTGGTAAGGAGGACAAACACATGAATACCCCTCATTCAAAAATCAATTTATTTACAAAGCACCTCCTAGTTAATGCCTCACAATAACTGGGTGCTTGGTATTGTTTTTCCCACTCCACAGGCAGGGAAAAACATGACGTGGGGACTGCAAATGAGTGTTCATGGGGTGCACAGTTAATAAAGCACATATCCAGGACACCCTCCTGCAAAAATGTCATAAATCTTGGAACCCTCTGAGAATCTGATCACATCTGCAGCCCCTCCCCCTTGAAAAATGCACAAAAATCAACTTGTGCACAACAATTTGCCTGTAATTCAGTGGGACTCACGGTTCCTCCTGATGTACATCCATGGAGCCCAGCTGGAGGAACAATATTCATTTGTTTTTGACCATGATACACAGGGCTCTCAGGGCATCTCCTTTTTCTCCAGAGATTACATGAAGCTTCCTCAAAATACAGAGGGTTGTGAAGGTAGAAACAATGGAATGTTAGTAGTTGCAGGCAGAAGGAATTAGACATCACTGAGTGGTTAATAATTTCAATCCAAATTGTGGCACTCAAAATTCTACCCTGATATCATGCCTCACTCACTGCCTTGGTCAGGCACACATCCACCAGAAATGAGGAAAGCTGACATCTCTCAGTGAACGACTGATCCCAGAACAAGTGACTCTGTCTTTGTCTGGGTGTGTTTTGTTCACCTGTTGTGACCTGGACATTGTCACCTTGCTGTCAAGAAACCTCATAGTTATTCTAGTAATGGAAGGAATGGAGTCTTCACTTGATGGTGACTACCAAGCCAGTAGGACAGTGTCTTTTTTGTCAGAGAACCTAAAGTGGTTTGCTGAGGGCCCATACCAGGTAAACTCTAAGTCTTTCACAATATAGGCCTTTGTCTATACCCCTACCACCCTAGTAGCTGGTGATGGACCTTTTGTAACACTACAGACTCATTTCCTCTCTCAATCCTAAGGCCCAGACTAAAAGCTAATCGAGTGACCCTCTGGTCCTCCAGGCCATACCACCGTGATGTTTGGAGATGAGAGAAAACCTAAATGCAGTGGTGAGAGAGGGAAAGAAACAGAAAGAGAGAGGGAGGGAGGGAGAGAAAAAGGAAGAGGAGGGAGGGGGGAGAAGGAAGAAGAGGAAGAGAGAGAGAGAGAGAGAGAGAGAGAGAGAAAGTGGAGTATTTCTCCTTAAGTCTTCAATGGAGTCTGAAATGGGGCTTGGAGTCCCCTGGGTCTTGAATGTCATCAGTATCTTTCTGCCTCCATCTAAGCCCTCCCTTCAGTCTTTGGGATCTTTATCTAGTCTGGGATGGCTGGTAGTCCTTGGGACAGACTACACATTCTTCTATGCTTGTAGATAAGCCAGGTCCTTATCTCTTGGTATTCAAAAGACCTAAGATCCTACAACTCAAAAAGCCTTTCTTTCAGTCCTATTTTCTCTGTGTAAATTTCCTGAAGTCTCTTCTGAAACTCAAAAGCTGATCTTGGGCTCTTTGATTCTATTTGCATTTCTGCTAAAATAACTCTACCCTGGGGCAGAAGCCTTGGACCTGCTGTGAATGAGGCAGGGCCAGGAGTACAAGGGCAAGCTAGAGCTAGGGGTGAAAAACAAAGGTTAATGATTCACAGTGTCACACTTTCACAAAAAGAAAGAGAAATAAATTTGCTAATAGAGGTGTTCAAAACCAAGCTAAATCCTAAAAGTGAACCTCTGCCTCTTTTGATTTCTCCCCCAAGAAGAAGCTCTGTGTGGAAATAGGAGATTTCAATCTTGTTTTTGCTCCCACTGGACATTCCATCTCCTATACACTAGCCATTATGATCTGGGAGGTATTGTCTTACATGTGCGTCATGTGCATTCGCTCATTTAAATCTATTAGTGGTATTATACCTCTGAGCAGATGAGGAAATGAGAATCAGAGAGAATGAGTAACTTGCTCTTCACACATAGCTAAGAATTTAAACTAGAATTTGTTCTCTGCCAAGCTCCATGCTAGTAATCACCACAGCCTAACAGTTTCTTTGACCTTGGTTTCTAACAGGGTTGAAGGGTGGGAAAGTGACAGCCCTGCACAGCCCCGAGGTTACAGTGTGTCTGGAGCACGCAGGCCTCTTTGTGAGCTGGGCCTGGTTCCACTTGTCTATGACGTCCAAAACATTACAAGAATGAGAGGGGCCACATACTATTAGAAGGTAGTATCAGCCATCACTAATGATGTCCCTTTGGATATGAACCGGGTATGCAGAAAGTAATTAATATAGCAGACTATATTAGCAGACTAAGACTATTGTCTTTAGAAAGCCTTGCTTTCAAGGCTGGCTCTTGGCTGGCATCTGAGAACTTGGCACTTAGAGACAGAATGCTGGCTGCCTAAAGATGTCCACATCCTAATCCCTGGGACCTATAAATATGTTACTTTATATGGCAAAAAGGATTTTGCAGATGTGATTAAGGTTAAGGGCTTTGAGATGGGGAGATGATCTTGGACTATCTAGGTGAGCTTAATCTAATCACACAAATCCTTAAAAGTGGAGAACTTTTCCCAGTTGTGGCCAGATGAGATAGAGGGGCCAGAAAGACGTGACTTGAGAAGAATTCTACTCACTGTTCTAGCTTTGAAGATGGAGACAGGGCTCACAAGACAAGGAATGTGGTGGCCTCTAGAGTTGGGAACGGCCTTCAGTTTATGGCCCACAACAAAACAGGAGCCTCTGAACTGAATTTTGCCAGCAACCTGAGTGAGCAGGAATCAGACCCTCCCCTGGAGCCTCCAGAAGGAATGCAGCCATGCCCACACCTGGGTTTCAGCCTGGTGAGGCTGTGCTGGATTTCTGACCTCCAGAGCTCCAAGATAATAGTTTATATAGTGTAAGCCTCTAAGTTTGTGATGATTTGTCACAACAGCAATAGAAAATTAATACAGCACTTGACCTGTTCCCCAATTGATAAAGGTGGCGTGCTGTGCCTAACCTGTTGGTGTAAATGTCATATATGCTGAACACCTGCTTTCCTTCTGAGTTTCTTGAATTTTGGTACATGCCAGGCAGAGGGTGTCTAGTGACCATTCCCCCAGTTAAAAAAAAAAAAAAAACTCTTGGGCACTGAGCGAGCTTCCTTGGACAAAAACATTCCCTACATGTCATGCACTTCCACTCCTGGGGGAAAGTGTGCTTGGTATACCCCCTCACAGAAGGGAGAGAGCATAAGGAAGCTTGTTCATGGATTCCTTAAGATCCCACCTGTGTCTTTTTTTCCCTTGTTGACCTTATTGTATATACTGTTGCTGTAATAAACCTTAGCTGTGAGTACAATCATACACTAAGTCCCTTGAGTCCTTCTCCTGAATTCAGTGAATGTTTTGGGGCCCCTCGAAATGATAAGGGATGGCAGGCCACATTTTGAGTGGCCAGTGAGTTCCAAAGCGCTACAGTAGGTGTGATCTGAAGGCAGGCCTTTACATGCCATATCTCACTTTGGGTTGGTGACTGGAGGCACCGCTGGCATCCCTGTTGCTGGGCAACAGTGTTTTCCAGAGCAGAGGAGGAGCAGGATCCAGATAGGAGGTGCCATGATCCTCCACAGAAGAGGCACACCTGCTCCCTCTGGTGGTCTGTGCCTTTCAATAGCTGTATCCAGAGATGGGGACTTGCCATTCAGCGATGGGTAGAGCAGATTTCATCGGAAGCTGCTGGCTGAGCCTACTGCTAGATGTAAAAGTTCAATTCCAATGGGCCTTCAGACCCAGAAATGTGGAGCAATTTCACTGTCAGAATATTGCATACATTCCTCCTGGAAGTATGTCCTGAGTGCAGATTTTTTTCAAGAAAGCGTTTAGCTGAACAGTAGAATCTGGTGGTTACCTGCTTGTCCTGTCCCTCTGAATAGAGACATGGAATGTGTCTATTCAGGCAGAATCCTCCTGGAGGGTAGTCAGAAACCATACATGAAGCTGTAGTTTGGAATGAGGGAAGCTACCTCTCTTTTGATCTCTCTTAACAAGACAACCCCAAAACTGTACATCTTAGGCTTCTCCTGAGATTAGGAGCTCTAAGTATCAGTGAAAATTTACAGCTACCTAAGGAAAGCAGCCAGCTTAACTTGTCCCTTCATTCATATATTGAGGCACCAAGCTAGTGGCTGAAGCATACAGTGGTAGACCAGACAGACGTGCCCCTAGGTAGTGTCCAGCCTAAAGGAATCCTCCCATCTGGTATTACTGGATAATAAATATGGAACTTAGAGTTAGACCTAGATTTCCAGTGGACCATATATACAACCTATTGCTAGACAAGAAGAGACATGGGGAAGCATACATGCTCACTATCCTCCCCCTAGGGACAGGGCATCACCCCACCCCCACCCCTGCCCTATTCAGCCTCTTCTGAGTAGCCTTTCTAAATTTCTGGAATCCCTGCATTAAAAGTCCTGCCTAAGGTGGAAAGCAGAACTCAGTCTAGGGGAGAGGTGTGAGTCCTAGGCTCCACCAAATGCTCCCCATCAAGACTTTGGTCAGAAGTGGGGCACCTGGGAGGCTCAAACGGTTAAGCGTCCGACTTCAGCTCAGGTCATGATCTCGTGGTCAGTTAGTTTGAGCTCCGTGTCAGGCTCTGTGCTGACAACTCAGAGCCTGGAGCCTGTTTAAAAGGATTCTGTGCCTCCCTCTCTCTCTCCCTTCCCCTCATCACACTCTGTCACTCTGTCTCTCAAAAATGAATAAACATTAAAAAAAAAAAAAGACTTTGGGTAAGAAGGGAGAAACAAGTGAGGAGCCAATTTTCCAGTGGAATCTATTCCCAGTGAAAATTGTACAGCATGGCTAGAGATATCGAGTCCTCACAAGCAGTTGAGGTAGGTGTCCTAATGGCACAGTCATGAGGTTCACCTCAGCAGTTCTGTCCTTAGAGTAGGTAGAATGTCATCAAGTTCTGTCTCACCTGTTGGAGATTTCCTGAGCTTTACCTAGTAGCCATTAACAAAAATACCTTTGCTTAAAGAAGCTAGAATTGGTTCTGTTGCTTGTAACTAGGAAGTCTGATGGATAAAGGGAGGTCCAAAAACAAGAGCCAATGTATTCTCTTTGACACTGTCAGGGCTGGGGGTCTGGATCTGAGAACAAAAATAAGTAAAGAGTAGAGGACTGTAAGTCTCATCTAGCTACTTATAAAGTATCATCTGCCTATTTATAAAGTTTCTAATTTATTTAAATTATTTTTCTATTTTGAAAGTCATAGTTTCACCACCCCACTAAGGCCTGAAGTCATACACTCACCTACAAAGAGGGTACTGGCATTGACATTCCTTCATGGCATATACTGACCACAAGATGGCGAAAGAGATTATCACATCAAGCCAGCCCATCTTCCTTCACACCATTATTACACTAGAGATAACATTTACTGAGCACTTAATGTGTGTCAGGAACTGTTCTGAGGGCTCTGATGTGTTGTCACTTATAATCCTATGAAATAGTTGCCATTTCATATGTGAGGAAACTAAGGCATGGAGATATTGGTCTACCTGTCTCTAGCTCATATTTATGTATCATTTATCCATTATACCATCCAATATATCCATCCAATATACCATTTTCTATCATCTGTACCTATATACCAATTTATCATCTATATCTTTTTATTTAAAGTTTTCTTTATTATAAAAGTAACACATACTCATGGTAAAAATACTCAAATGGTAATGGTTGGTTTAAAAAAATATTTATTATTTATTTTTGAGAGAAAGAGAGAGAAAGAATTTGAGTGGGGAAGGGAAGACAGAGAGAGAGACACAGGATCTGAAGCAGGCTCCAGGCTTTGAGCTGTTAGCACAGAGCCGGATGCGGCACTCGAACTCAGGAGAAACATGAGATCATAACGTGAGCCAAAGTCAGATGCTTAACCGAGTCACCCAGGTGTCCCATTATTGGTAAAAGTTTTTAAAGTCCTCTCTTCTCCATGCCCACGATCCCAGTTCTACTGCCTAGTGATAACTACTGTTAGTTTCTTCTGTACCTGTCCATAAATGTTCATAAAGATGAAAATTGGCTATTCTTTGATATTCATAGAAAATGAATATGCAAGTGTATTTTATACATATATTCTACACACATATACACACAGGACCATATCCCGCACACTGTTCTACAGCACACACCTCTGCTTGGCATTTCCTCTTGGCCATCAGATGCAGACTGGGATTACTCTTGCCTGAGGGCCTCATTTATGAGCCTTGGGTGTGACAGTGGCTGCACTCACAAGTGCACTAGAGAGCAAGTCAGCTGCACTGGAGCCCCCTGTGACAGTAAGCATTGGACAAGAAGGCTATTGATAAACTTCAGGGAATGGGGAGATGTGACACGGTGCAAGGGAAGTTTTTGTGTGGTTCTCAGGTAGGGCTGGACCTCACCTCTGGTGTATTCTGCCCTCTAGCCCTGGTCCTAGAGAAAATTCAGATTTGCATACAACCAACATTCACAGTGTGCCTTTAAAACAGGCTTAGGTCTTTACACACTGCATTTTTTTTATCTTATTTAATCTGTGTGGAACCCCTTGTAAGGTAGGAATGATCTCCATTTTACAAGGAACAAGGCTGAAACTCAAGAAGGACCAACTACATGTTAAAGGTAGACACAGGACTTTTAAGGAGAACCAAGAGTCAAGTCAGTTCTTTTATTCTCTTCCAGAGAACTGTCCACTGCACTTCAGCAAAGGCTGCTGGGGAGAGAGTATCTTATACCCCATACAATATTCCTGGAGTACGGTCTTTGCATCCCCTTGTACAGCCCTGATCTTTCTCCCCTGTCCATCCCTTCATCCATGCAGCTTCCCCTAGTGCTGCAGGGCCAGGGATGGAGGAATAGTCAAGTCCAGAAAGGCTTCTGGGGCTGTGAAATTTCCCCTCAGAGGCCAGGTCCTGAGGAGCAATCAGAAACCATGATAGGCCATCATCTCCACAGCTGAGTCTGCCCCCAGCCCGTCCCAGGCTCCCTCCCACCCCAGATCCTGCCCTCACAGGTAAGGATGAAGCCCCAGGTCCATTCTGAGGGTGGGCCTGGACCCCACATCCGGAGAGGCAGAGCTCCCAAGGCTGCTGGGCCTGAAAAGACACATCCCTTTGGCTATCTTATTGGTGCTTTGCAGAATCTATGCCTGCGCCTCACCTCCTTCTCAGGCTCCCAAAGCTGTGGGTAAAATGAGGGTTTGGCAGCTGTCCTTCTGACCCAAAAGACACCGAGCCTGAGCCACCCGGGGGCAGCAGGCACAACAAGGCTAGGCCTACTGCTGGCACCTCCCCTACAGTTAAAGGGGCCTTAGCCCCTTGGCCAAGATCCTCAGGTCTGGCAGAGTCCCAGGTTGGCAGAAGTGGGAGTCGGGGGAGGGAAGCAGCTTCAGTAGGGGAGCTGCCAACAGGAGATGAGGGGGTGGGGAGGGCTTGAGGGCCTCAGAGAGCTCCTGCACTGAGAGCTGCTGGCAGTGGAAAGTGGCCGCAGGTGCTGGTCCCAGGGAGTCAGGAGGATGCTCAGAAGTAGCCAGTGTTTGAAGATCAAGGGAGAGCATGTTCTAGGAAGAATACGTTTCCTGAGTCCCATGATGGCTGGCCTTGGCCCAGTATACACTGCCTGGCTATGGGGCTGTGCTGCCTGAATATACCCTAGCAGTGCTCGCCTTGGTTAGCACTGGACATCTCGCTTCAGCCCAGCCCCTTCCTTCTGGGAGGAGGTAGTGCCTAGGCCTCCTGGGGTTAGCAGCAGGAGTTGGTTAAGGAGTCTATAAGAAGGACAGGATGCCTGGTTCCCATCAGGTTGCCTCTGTGCTGGCTCTCCCAGGGTACAGGGAGAGTTAACCCCCCTCATGTGAAGTAGACAGACAAGGGGGTGCCATATTGTCCATGCTCTGGGGTTTTTTCCACACACCAGACACGATGGCAAGAGGGGAGGGCCTCTACAGCTGAGGCCCTCAGAGCTGCCCTGGTGCCTAATCTTCCTAAGCCAACTCTTGCTTCAATTCCTTGAAGCACCCCAGCATCCTTCCAATAAATCCCTGCCCTTGTGTCCTGCAATGAAACACTCAAACTGGTTCCCTGCTGTCATGAGGTACTTAGTTTAGGGGGCCCTTCCCATCCAGCTGGCACCTCTCTCCTGCCCCCAGATGACAGGCATGGAAACTGAATATAGTGTCCAAGTTGTACTAGATTTCCTCACATCTACCGCAATCTAGTACCAGTGATGGACTGGGAGGGAAAAACACCTCAAGGAAGGACTGGAATCAGTGCTAGGTTATCCTAAAGGCCAACTAAGCCAGTGCTTACTTAGGTCACCAGCAGGGAAGCCCCACCACCCCCACAATGAGAAAGAGATCATTAGAAACATTTTGATACTTGTATTTGATATTCAAAGAAACGTATCATGGGAAAATATAAACATTTTACCATCAATTTTTATCACAAAATACATATGGCAAATGGGAAGGAGGACACTCCATAGTCTTTTCAGGGCTCAGACAGACCCTCTAAGGATCTTAATGTGGCCCTGGCAGAATGTCTCCATTATCTGTTCCTCAGGCCTAGTTGCACCTTGGCCAAGGAAGGGAAGCAAATAAGAGCTACTGTTTCTCCTACTAGGGGCTCCTACTGTGTGTACCCCTGAACACAAGATGGTTGCAAAGTAAGTAACCACAAGCTTCTCTTTAAAAATAGTTTTTCAGGGGTGCCTGGGTGGCTCAGTTGGTTAATCATCCAAGTCTTGATTTCCGTTCAGGTCATGATCTCAAGGGAGCCCCACGTGGGGCTCTGCACTGAGCATGGAGCCTGCTTCAGAGTCTCTCTTTCTCACTCTCCCTCTCCTTTGATCACATGTGCAAAATCTCTCTCTCTCTCAAATAAATAAATAAATAAGCTTTTCCAATCTAGTAACAGATCTTTATCATTTTACAAAAAGATATAGTCATGGTCAAAATCGAAAAATCATAGAAAGGTATAAAGGGAAAAGTAGAAATTCCCTCTCTGCTTTCTTTTTTTTATCATTTTTTTTCAATATATGAAGTTTATTGTCAAACTGGTTTCCATACAACACCCAGTGCTCATCCCAAAAGGTGCCCTCCTCAATACCCCTCACCCACCCTCCCCCCCCACCCCCCATCAACCCTCAGTTAGTTCTCAGTTTTTAAGAGTCTCTTAATGCTTTGGCTCTCTTCCACTCTAACCTCTTTTTTTTTTCCTTCCCCTCCCCCATGGGTTTCTGCCAACTTTCTCAGGATCCACATAAGAGTGAAACCATATGGTATCTGTCTTTCTCTGTATGGCTTATTTCACTTAGCATCACACTCTCCAGTTCCTTCCATACTGCTACAAAGGGCCATATTTCATTCATCCTCATTGCCACGTAGTCCTCCGTTGTGTATATAAACCACAATTTCTTTATCCATTCATCAGTTGATGGACATTTAGGCTCTTTCCATAATTTGGCTATTGTTGAGAGTGCTGCTATAAACATTGGGGTACAAGTGCCCCTATGCATCAGTACTCCTGTATCCCTTGGGTAAATTCCTAGCAGTGCTATTGCTGGGTCATAGGGTAGGTCTATTTTTATTTTTTATTTTTATTTTATTTTTATTTTTTTTTCCAACGTTTATTTATTTTGGGGACAGAGAGAGACAGAGCATGAACGGGGGAGGGGCAGAGAGAGAGGGAGACACAGAATCGGAAACAGGCTCCAGGCTCTGAGCCATCAGCCCAGAGCCTGACGCGGGGCTCGAACTCACGGACCGTGAGATCGTGACCTGGCTGAAGTCGGACGCTTAACCGACTGCGCCACCCAGGCGCCCCATCTATTTTTAATTTTTTGAGGAAACTCCACACTGTTTTCCAGAGTGGCTGCACCAGTTTGCATTCCCACCAACAGTGCAAGAGGGTTCCCCCTCTCTGCTTTCTAATCTTACCTCTTCTTCTACTCAGAAATTTCTCCTTGAGCCCTCCAATATTAGCCTTTCCACGTTATTGTGGAAACGTGTCCCTGTTCATATCCAAAAACAACCCCTCCATTTGTGTTCAGATCCCATCCCTATGGCTTTACTAAGGTGTTCCATCCTCTCCTATGCCATTCTCACCAGCACACAAACATGCTTTAATATCAATCAAAAAATAATCCCCCCTTCCTTGACCTCATGCCAGCCTCTTAGCTAAATTTCCATTTCCCTCTTTCATGCATTGAAACTCCTCAAAAAACATTTTCTATAATCACCACCTCTACTTGCTCACCTCCCATTTCACCTTGATCCTCTTCAATTAGGCTTTTCTCCTCCTGAGCAAGTGGATCTTATCAAAGTCTCTGGTGACACATATCTTGCCAGATTAAGAATTTCTTATAGCCTCTTTGCATGACCCCTCACCATCATTTTAAATTGTTGACTGCTTATTATTTCTTTCAATACTTCATTTCCTTTAGATGTTCTTGATACCACAACTCATCTAGTTTCTTCCTACTTCTCTGGTGGTCCTTTTTCTTCATCCTTTTATAGGCTCTTCCTTATGTGGAAAGCCCCAGGACTCTGCCTGTGGCTCTCTTCTCTGTATATAATCTCTCCGTAGGTGAGTTCCTGTGAGCCCATGGCTTCAAATGCTATCTATATCCTTAATGAATTTCAAACTTATACCTCTCTCTTAAATTCATTATATCCAAATGCCTACTGACAACAGGACAATAGGCAATAAGTTACCTCACATTTTAAAGAGATGAGAATAATGTATTTCCTCATTCTGCTAGTCTAAGCAGTCTACATAATGACAGGATTAGTAGAAGTTTGAAAGTCCCTTAAAGAGTCTATTGAAAATAAAATACCTAAGTTGCAAGATGTCAACCTACTGGGGGCTGGTATGAAATAAATCTTCCCTACTCTGAGTTGGAGGGGAGGTTATGTTACCCACCTCATTTAAAATCAAATGAATTGAGATTTAAGAGAACCACTAAAAGACATTTAGAATATGTTTAAGAAAGGAAGACTAGCATCTCACCAGCTGTATGCTCTGAGTTATAGGAAATCACAGACCCATCCTAGTGCTGCAACCAGAATGGAGTCTGACGACCAAGTTTTAGAGCCTGAAGTATATCCCCTGGAGACTGATGCTTGGTTTTTGCCTGGAGAAATTTCAAAGAGAAAGTCTTGTAGAGCAGCCTAGGAGAGCTGGGAGAAAAGAAATCACAGCATAGGGACATGCTCTACTACCACTATATGGCATGGCAAGAATGAATATAGTTTCCTATAGGCCACGTGGATGCTGAGGAAGGCAACAGAACTTGAGCCACTGCCCAAGGGTCCTTGCCTTGTCAGGACAAGGGGACCACAGCACTAAAATAAATGGAGGACAGGAACACAAAGTTAGGCAGTGCACATCACCTACATTCAGCAAGTGAATACACATTCTTTTCAAACACATATGTAATTTTTACAAAAATTGGCCATATTCTGGGCTGTAAAACACGACAAATTTCTAAGAATTTAAATATACAGTGTAAAGCCTCTGACTGAATAATTACACTGAAAAGAATATGTATTCCATTGTTGAGTACAGAGTTCTATATATTTCCATTAGGTAAAATTTGTTAATCACGATGTGCAAATCTTTCCTATCACTCCTTACTGATTTTTGTCTGTTTTCTCTTCTACTCATTTCTCCTTGGGGTTCTACCAATTTTTCCATTATGCTCTGAAGAGATGCTATTAGGTTCATATTTAAAATTGTTAAATATTCCTAAAAAAATAAAAAAAAATTGTTAAATATTCCTGATGAATTGAATTTTTCTACATGAAATATCCCTTATTTTGTAGTAATGCTTATTTATCTGAAAGCTTATTTTAGCTATTTTGTGCAGAATATCTTTTGCCCATACTTTTACTTTCAAATTTTCTGAATTCTTATGTTTTAGCTGTGTCTCTTATAAATAGCTGTATCAGTTACTTGTGCTGCATAACAAAAAGAAAATGTTCAAATGTTTAAAGGTTAAGGAATACACTTAAAAGTAGTCCATAGTTCAAAGAAATCAGAATGAGAATAAGAAAATATGCTAAGTTGAATAACAAAAATACTATATATCAAAACTTGAGATGAAACAAAAGCCCTATTTAGAAAATGTTATCATTTAAAAGTGTATATTAAAAAGGCTAGGGGAGCCTGGGTGGCTCAGTTGGTTAAGTGTCCAACTTCAGCTCAGGTCATGATCTTGTGGTTCATGTGTTCAAGCCCTGCGTTGGGGCTGTGCTGACAGCTGGGAGCTTGGAGCCTGCTTCAGATTCTGTGTCTCCCTCCCCTGCTAGCACTCTGTCTCTCAACAACAAATAAACGTTAAAAAATGTTTTTAAAGGCTAAAAATTAGTGAGCTAAACATTTATTTTAAGGAGGTAGAAAAAGAAGAGCAAATTAAACAGAGAAAGAAGAAAAATAATAAAAGTGAGAGATAAAATTAACAAAATATAAAACAAAAATAGAATAGGATCAGCATAGTCAAAAGTTGGTTTATTTTTAAAAAACTAATAATGGTGGTAAACTTCCAGTGAGACTGGTTAATAATGCAAGAGGGAAGGCACAAATTATCAGTACTAAGAATTAAAATGTCAGTATCACAGATCCTGCAGACATTAAGAGAATAATGAGAGAATATTATGGACAACTCTGTAATGAAAATTTAGGTAACATGGCCAAAGCCCTATAAAAATAAAACTTATCCAAACTGACTAGAGAATAGAAAATATTAAATCATTAATTTTAAACTTTCCTAAAAAATGAACTCCAAGCCCAGATGGCTTCACTAACAAATTCTATCAAACATTTAAGAAATAATTCCAAAGTCAGATGAACTCTATCAGAAAACAGAAAAAGAGGATATATACCTCTACTCATTTTTGAAACCAGAATAAGAAAATATCAAAGCTCAAGATAGAGAGTACATAAAAAAACGTATGGGCCAATCTCACTTGTGAACAAAGATACAAACATCCTAAACAAAACATCAGAAAGAGGAATACAACAATACATAAAAAGGAGAATATATCATGACTCAAACTGTGTTTAGTCTAGGAATACCACATTAACAGATTAATGGAAAAACCTCATAAGATCACCTCAGTAGATGTAGAGTAAGTGTGTGATAATAACATTCAACAAACATTCATGGTAAGTACTCTTAGCAAACTAGGAATAAAAAGAAACTTCCTTAATCTAATAGAAGAGATCTAATTTTTAAAAATCGATAGTACTTTAAAAAAAATAGGGCACCTGGATGGCTCAGTCAGTTAAGTGTCCAACTCTTGATTTTGGCTCAGGTCACAATCTCACAGTTTGTGAGATCTAGCCCCATGTTGGGCTCTGCACAGTTGTGCGGAGCCTGCTTGGGATTCTCTCTCTCCTTCTCTGCCCGTCTCCTGCTCTGTCTCTCTCAAAATAAATAAATAAACTTTAAAAAAATAAAAAATCTATAGCTTACATCACAGTGAAATGTTGAAGAGATCAGGGATACACAAGGATGTCTATTATCATCACTTCTATCCAACTTAAAAGGATGTGGCTAATGTCATAAGGTAAGGACAAGAACTACAAGGTAGAAAGATTCAAAAAGAAACAATACCGTCATTATTTGCATGTGGTATGACTGTGTATGTAGAAAATCCAAAAGGATGTAGAGATACACTATTAGAATAAGTTTAGCAAAGTTGCCAGACAAAATCATTATACAAGAATAAACAGCACTTCTATAGACCAGCTCTAAATAGAATAAAGAGTTTTTTTAAGATACCACTTATAATAGCGTCACATTCCTAGAAACAGATTTAACAAAAGATATGCATGACTTCTTCTGAGCAAATTTTATTAAGGCTTTATTGAGAGAACTTAAGCCAAATTATCAACATAACAAAGCATATGTATGGCTTCAGCTTGTCTTCTTTTGAACATATGACTGTTCATCACCTAAAACATAAACATAAGAATTGGGTACATCACTTAGCAGAACTTTACTTAGACAAGAATAAAGGTACATAAAGGACACTACAGCTTTGGTTTTATAAGATGAAACTAAAACCAGAACCTTAATCACGGCACAAACCTCTACGCTAATGTACATTTTCAGGCATATAAGCACCAACTTTTTAAATACATCACTCTTTTTGATGGTATGAAGAAACACAGATTTCTCAAACCCAGAACAGATCAAATCCCACTAGCTTATTTAAAGATAATTTTAGGTAGTGAGAAAAAGCTGTCTAATTTCAATTAAAATAAAATCAACCAAGCAGAAACTCCAAGAAGCAAACAAGCAAGTAAACCCAGTATCACTGAAATTCATTCATTTGAAATAGTCTTCTAATTATCTGTATTAGCTAAAATAATAATGTCACTGGGACATGTGGGTGGCTCAGTGGGTTAAGCATCCACCTTCAGCTCAGGTCATGATCTCATGGTTCATGAGTTCGAGCCCAGCATCGAGCTCTCTGCTGTCAGCATGCAGCCTGCTTTGGATCCTCTGTCCCCTTCTCTCTCTGCCCCTCCCCCCACTCAAAAAGAAATAAAAACCTTTAAAAATAATTAAAAATTAAAATAATGATGTCATGCTTGGAACCATTTTAACTAAAGAGAAGGCAAAAACATTATTCCATTTGGTTTGTCTCTTTTGTGCAAAAATATTTCATTGATTCAGTTCAACTTTTCTATGGTCTATTTATAGTAAAGTGACCATTTGTTTCATTCACACCTATTGTCCTGGTGTAAGCAGTCAACAGCACTCCTTTAAACTCTCAAGAGTGTCCTGGTTTGGATGATAAAAATTACACAGTCACACTAGTTATAAGCCACTACCATCATAGATGACATTACAAGATGCAGGCAAATATTACCATTTCTTAGCCTCGCTCACTATTTAAAAAACAAATGAGCCAACCTATAAAAGCCAAAACAAAGAGATCCATATCATTTTTTGGTGTCTAAAAGATACAGTGATTGTTGAGAAATAGTTCAGGCAAATTAAACGAAAATCAATACTACTGTGTTGTTTAGATATCCATTTGGTACTGGGGTATGTTAAATAATTTATGTAAGTATATGACCACTTGCATTAGGTTTCAAAGGACTTCTATTCCAAAGTAATAATACTTCCATGTTTTATAATTCAACAATATGCCTTTGAGTTAACTCATTTTTTCCTTCTGATACTGTCTCTGAATCAAGCATTTGGTGTCTAAGCTACTTTTCAAATAATCTTTGTGTTCGTGATTTGTTACAAAGGTATAATAATATTGTAGAAAAGAACAACCCCATGACTGGCATTCTTAATGGAGAACTTACATGCTTCTGGAATTTTAGCAGGTGCTGGATTAGGTGGAGTCTTCCTTTCTCACCTCAGGGCAATCTACATGCTCAGCTCCAGTCTTTTCCAGACCCATTCCCTGGGTTTCACTTTCCAGTTCAGGTTCTTATATAAATAAACAGAATTATTAATGTAAGCAGCAAACCATAAATTAATATTATTAAATAAAGCTCTGTAAGTCAGTAGTGTAAAAAGTATGATGTATAAGAATGCAGTAAGCATTAAAAAGTTTTTCTGCTAGAAAATGGGAGTTATGTTTCTTATATATTACCTCCTCTATGAAGTGTTTCTTTTTCCAAAACTGTTTAAGACAACTTAGTTATCACCTTTGTAACCTATATACACTTATATTATTGCACTTATTCCACTAGATCAGCCATTTGTTTACCTGAATTTCTGACAAGATTGTGAGTACAAGACAGAAATCATTCTCTCATTTGTATTTTTATCTTCAGCATCGAGTACATGACCTGCCACCAAGCAGGCCCCAATAAATGAGTGAAAAAAGTCATCACAAATAGAAAGATGAGAGAAACCCAACCTGAAGAACATTTTACAAAACAAATGGCCTGGACTCCAGAAATTGTCAATCAGGAAAGACAAAGAAAGACTGAAGTACACTTCTAGGATAAAGGAGTCGAAAGAGAGGTGACAACTAAATACAATGGGTGGTTTTGGGTTGGATCCTGGATCAGGAAAAAATAATGGTATAAACGATATTACTAAGCCAGCTGACAAAACTGGACATTACTAGGCAACAGACCACATATTAGATAATAATTTTTTCTTAACGTTAAAGTTCCTCAATCTGATCATTGTACTGGGGTTATGTAAAACAATATCCTTGTTTCGAGGAAACAGATACTGAATTACTTTGAGAGTACAGAGTTGAAATTTAATCTCAAGTGGTTTAACAATAATAATATGTGTATTATTATCTAAGGAAGGGTGATATGTGGCACAAGGTTAGCATAGCAATGCGTGGATCAAGGTGTCTGAGGCTCCTATCAAAAGTACACTGTACTTTTCTTGTAACTTTTCTGTAAGCTTTAAATCTTTTCTAAGTAAAAAAGTTTTTAAAAAAGGAATATATGACAACTAGATTATGGTTCAGGAAGACAAAAATATTGAAGACTTTAACAGCAACTAGGAAAGGCTTTCACATTTTTGTTTCTCTGTATTATGATTTTTAAAAATTACAGTCTAAGAGTTAGCCAACGTGTATCTAGGTCTGCTTAAACATTTGATGCCACGACTTAAGAATCCCAGAAAACAGCATTCAAAAAAGGCCAACTTTAACTAGTGACATAGTGTATAATTCTGTCTAAATTTAATGTTGTTTCCTTGCTTTGCTAATATAGAGCATTGGCAAGAATTGTACTTTCCAAGCATGCCAAATAATTTAAAATATGGGATGGTAAAATGCTGAAAGAAAACTTATCACAGAGAAGGACTGCAGTCAGCTGCAAACTATACCTTTCCCTTACCAAACAGGTTTCCAGCCAATTTTCAAGGAACCCTTTATCTATTCCTATTACTAATATAACATCATAAATGAAATACAACATGTTTCTTCATCCCCTCTTCACCTTGAGCCACAGGTGCTCCTTCTTTCTCTTGCCCAGTCTCAATATCTGGATTCTCAGTTGGTAGTTCCTTTTGCTGTGATGTTTTTTCACCTGGTTGTTTAGCCTTAGGGGAGGATAGGTGCAAATAAAGAGTATTGATATTAATACTATAATGACAGAAGGCACAAATACACATACTACATGGAGGTAGTCAATCACAAATCTGAAGTTTTTCCTATACTCTTCTCTGAAAGTATTCAATAAAATTACTCTTTATATATAGAAAATACTCCAAGGAGTTATCTGCAAGGACTAATAATTCTGGAAACCTTTTTAATCTTTTCTGAGATGTGTGTTGTTTGTTTATTCATAAGCACAATAGGGAAGTCATAGAGAGGATTCCTGGGCTCCTATCAATTTACACATCCAGGCAACACCAGAATGTAAGTCTTTTTCCTCAATGTTTCTTTCCTGGATTCATTTTTCATCCATTTTAAGCAAGAAAGTCCTTTAAACAACATACTATACTGGTTCAACAACTTTTTTTGATAGTTTTTCCTAAAAAATTATTTCTGCCAATAGAAGTAAAACATGAAAGCACTCACAACCACAGGTTCTTCCTGCTTAGAAGACTTTATTCCATCTCCCTTTCCTCTAGATCTTGATCTTACTCGTGCACTCATATTTCACACTGAAAATAGAAAATCGTTAAATATACACCACATCTTCTTTATCCATTCATCAGCTGATGCACATTTGGGCTCTTTCCATAATTTGGCTATTGTTGATAGCACTGCTATAAACATTGGGGTGCATGTATATACAATGGAATACTACTCAGCAATCAAAAAGAATGAAACTATTTTTTGCAATAACGTGGATTGAACTAGAGTGTATTATGCTAAGCGAAAACAGTCAGTTCGAGAAAGACAAATATCATAGGATTTCACTCATATGTGGAATTTAAGAAACAACAGATGAACACAGGGGAAGAGAAGGAAAAATAAGATAAAAACAGAGAGGGAGAGGGAAGCAAACCATAAGAGACTCTTAAATAGAGAACAAACTGAGGGGTGCTGGAGGGGAGGTGGGGAAGGATGGGTTAAATGGGTGAGGGGCATTAAGGAGGGTACTTTTAGGGATGAGCACTAGGTGTCATATGTAAGAGATGAGTCACTGGGTTCTACTCCTGAAACTAAGACTATACTGTATGCTAATGAACTTGAATTTAAATTAAAAAATAATAATAAATAAAAAAGAAAAAATCATTGAAGAATGTAATAAAATAATAATTATACTGAAATATTTTTATGGCCAACTGCTAATTATAAATTCTTTTTTACATTTGTTGAGATTTCCAAAATAAATTTTGAACTCATAACAACTGCCTATTTTCCAATCACATCAAATGAGGCTACTTGCAAAACCTTTGTTTCACAGCAATTTGGCAGACAACGGACCTTCAAGTACTTGAAAAAACATACAACTTTCCTAAAAAGATTTCATTTCACAACTAGACTCTCCACTATGAAGAGATTTTGTAATATACAGTCTTGTCTAACTCTCCACGGACCATTCTCAATTCCACGCTCTGTCGGCAGTTTCAGGTGCCCCCAGAACTCAGATGCCTCCAATAGCACCCCTTAGATAACTCCATTTTCATTTGGCACTCTCCCTTTCCCAGCCCCACCACCACGACATGGGCTATGGTGGGCCATACCTGTGAGGATGACGATGACTTCATGGACTTACTCACCGGAGGCCAGGAACCACACTGCCCTTACCCACCTAAAGGCAAATAGCAACCTCTTCACATTCACTCAAACTTAAATTCCTGGGCGGGCTAATCTGCAGACCTACTGATTCTCAGCGAGAAAAAAATCTACATGGTAAGCCTCAACATGCTCAGCTCAGCACCCAAAACACGCTGCACATGCTGTCACGCCAACCACCAAGGAGAAAGTTCTGGGCAGTGGGCATGTGCACTGCATCCAGGGCTTCCCTGCCCCTCACTGGGGCTTCACCAAAAATTCCCCAAATCTGCCCTCCGTCGGCAGTTCCTGGCGCCTCCAAGACCGATACCTCAAATAACATCATCAAGACTCGCCCCATCTTCATCTGACCCCCTTTCTCACCCGCCCATTGCCCTCCCTTGTGTCAGCCCCCCTCTAACAAAGACAAAAGCCATGGCAGCCACAACACCTGTAAAGAGAAAGGTGACCTTCCTCCTCAGCGACAAGAAACGGCCACCCTGACCTGCCTGAAGCCCGCTGGCTCTTTCCTCACTCACATTTAAGCTCCTGGGAGAACGATCAAGTCTCACAAGAGAAAGACTCCAGGTGGTAGGACGCAACCCCAACAGCTCAGCACTCAGAACACACTGCACACGTTCCATACCAATAACGGCTGGAAAGGTGCACAGCATTGCACATGCGCACTGCCTTCGCATGTACCACGTGGTTATGACTTCTGCACCCTTCATCACGCCCACACCGACAATTCCCAAATCCACCCTTTGTCAGTTCCTGGTGCCTCTAGGACCCAGATACCTAATAATTTGCCCCAAGCCTTGCCCCCTCTTCATGCGACCCCCTCCCCTCCACAGCCCACCGTCCTCACTTGTTCTGGCCCCGCCACTGTGACATGAGCTATGGCGGCCGCAATGCCTATGAGGGCAAAGACCTCAAGGCCCTTCCTCCTCAGAGGCCAGGAACTACATGGCCCTGACCCACCCAAAGCCCACTGGCTCCCTCCTCACACTCACACTTAAACTTCTGGGCAGACTCATCTGCCTACCAATTGGTAAAAGACGTACCAAGTGAATCTTAGTGAGAAAGAATCCAGATGATAGGACGCGATCCACACAGTGCTGCACACGGAACGCTTTGCACACAACCCAAGTCAGTGGCTGATGGGAAAATGCTGGGCACTGGGCATGCGCACTGCATCCAGCGCATGCTGTGTGGGCGGGGCTTTCTCATTCCTTCATCCTTGACCCCACTGAGGATTCCTGAATCTGCACTTTGTCAAAAGTACCTGGTGTCTCTGGCATCCAGATACTTCAAATAACATCCCCAAGACTCACCCCATTTTCATCTGAGCCCTTTGTAGTCCACCATCCTCCCTTGTCCTGCCCCCACCACAACAAGGGCTGTGGCAGCCACAAGTCCTGTGAGGAGAAAGATGTGATGGCCTTAAGGAACTTCCTCCCCAGAGGACACAGATCTCACCGCCTAAACCCATCTGAGTCCTGCTGGCTCCCTTCACATTCAAGCATTCACATCTATTCACACTTACGGTTGCTGAGAGACAGCAGGGAGCCTGCTGGAGAATCAGAAAGGGAATGAAAATGGTTAGACACCATCTTCTGTTGCCACCCAAACACAACCTCTGTGGGGTCAACTTCACCAGCCAATCCTAAGACTTGGATATATGTGTAGTAACACCTATGTGTATGCACAGTGATGTATATATCGAATAGGCTGTAGATCTAGCCTTCCCCATCCAAGCAGAGATTCTGCCATGCCTGAAGCAGGACATTGTTTCCTAGTCCTGGAAGACCTGTCCTTCCCTTCTCCACCCCCAAAATCTTTCAGTCCTTCTGTCTAGGACTGTTCCTAGCCCTGCATTTCACCTGCCAATTGGCCCTTCAAGTTTTCTTCTCAGTGCAGCTGCCCCAGTTGCCCTCAAGAGTCTTTAGTCTCCTTAGACATGTGTGAGAGCTTTTAGACTCTGAAAGTCTACAAAGCCATTTCAAGCATGAAAGGAATCCAGAAAAATATAAAGAAAAGGACTGATAAATTCAAATATATAAGCTTTAAAACTTGCATACATTCTGTAACCCAAAACTTCTACTTCTAAAACTTTATGTTAAGGAAACTGTCTTGGGGGAGCCTGTGTTAAACATCTGACTTCAGCTCAGGTCATGATCTCATGCTTTGTGAATTAGAGCCCCCCCATCGTGTGAGCTCAAGCCCTGCTCGAAGTGAGCCCCACTTCTCTCTCTCTCTCTCTCTCTCTCTCTCTCTCTCTCTCTCTCTCCCCCTGCCCCTTGCTCACTTCCCCCCCCCAAAAGAAAAGGGAAACTGTCTTGGATGTGAACAAAGATTTAGATACATGGGATTTCCAAAGCAGCTTAATTTATAAAAGAATGGTCACGGACTTACTATATAAGTAAACTGCAACACATTTGAAAATGAAATGTGGCCGCCCATCACAAACCAATACTGAATAATGTTTGCTGTCATAGTTGTGCTGCTCACATTGAGTTATAAACTTGAAACAGCTGGTTATGTAGCACTGTATATGTGCAGCATGATCCCAAAAGAAGAGGGAGACTTTAGAAAAGTTCACCTCTTCCTCCTGTCAGACAGTAAATATGCTTTGTTTCCCTGGAAAACAAGCCAGAACATTCCAGGACTACAAAGACACAGGGTTACTCCAAGGGTAACACAGCATATAAAATACAGTCCTCAGGGTTGTAGGTCTCCTGCATCTGGTGAGCCTCCAAAGGCTTCACCATCACCTAGGTGGACTGGTCCTCCACTGTCAGGGAAAGAGCGAGGATAGGGGAGAGAAGGGGGTGGACAGCAGACTACTGCCCCTGATTTTAGCAAATAAAGGTAAGTACCTATAAGACAGAAAGGAATTTGACCTTGCCCTGCCCTACCTCCACCCCCAACCAGAAACCCTTGCTGTCTTGCATTCCCAGACCCTGCAGGTTACCTTTAGAGAAGCACAGGTTCTTTGAGAGTTAGAAAGATGCCCTGTGGCAGAAGTAGAATTACCACATCCCTCCCTCTCTTCTTCCCTCACTCCCTTTCTCTCACCCTCCCTGTCTCATACAAACAAGATATAGAGGCAATTTAGAGTCAAGTGTAAAGAACATGTAATTCTTCTTTGATCAGTAAGGGAATTAGGGATAACCACTTTTAATATCTAATCAGGAACTGTTCCTACAATTCAGATCTTTATGTGTATGAAATAAAGATTTATTGATAAGGACTGAGGTCTCATACTCTTCAATCAGCATAAACTGTGGGATCTGACCTCAGGCTCATGTTTCTCCTCAGGTGAGCTCTTTTATTGGCTCTTAGTCATTTCCTGTTATCTCTTGGACAGGTTATCTGCTGCCCAGCTGTCTCCCTGACCTTGGTGCTTTGTCTGTTGGCAGCAGCTGTGTTCTCTGGGTAGGATCAAGTTTCTTCAGGACACTGGGAAGATGGGGTCCTGTCTGTGTGAGAGGTTAGAGTCTAAACTGAAAAAAAATCCAATTTTCTCAGTGCCACAAGCCTTCTGGGTAACCTCATCCTCAGGCAGCATTAGCACAGAGCAACCACTATGACCACGGACAATTAGGTACTCCCAAACCTTTGTGTCATTGTGAAGACTGTAGATATCGTTTCATTTTATTTGTTTTATAGCACAAGTAATATATGCTCCTTAAAAATAATTCAGCCACTAAGAATTGCTCAGTCCCACTGTCTTGTCATTATTATTTAAATCCCAGCATGAGGTCATCTTAATTCTGGGTAGAATTAACATCTGGAAGTAATAGCATTGTCACTAGGACCACTGAGAGGAACCACAAGGCATCCGTTTCTGCCCTTCCTGTCCCTCTCCTCCCTTCCCTCACCATAGCAGAGGGAAAAGAGACTTTTTGTCTACCCATTTACCATTGTTGGAGATGATAATCAAGAGTGGGGACTAGCAACTGTGCCCAGTCTGGAGTGGAGCAGGTGTCAAGGTCCAACCCCAGGCCAAGGCTGAGGGGGTGCATGAGCCAAATGTGAGCCCTGTTCAGACGGTCCAGAAACCCAATAGGAGAAATGTGGTATATACCTGGGTCAGCTGTGAGCAGGATGTACAGACACAAAGCCATGATGAAGCTGTGATGAGGTGCCACCTATGGTGGTACAGTGAGTGGGATGATGACCCAGCCTGTTTCCAATACCTGGAGGAGGGAAAGATTCAGGGTCACACACTGACCACAAGTGTGTACTTCAGAGGGAGATAATGGTGGTGGGGAGTGGTCTGTTCTTCCCTGTCTGGCCTTCTTCTGGCCTAGGGTACTGCCCCTGGTGGTCTGAATATGGGCCAGACCTGGGAGTTACTGCCCACAACCACTACCCTAATGTGCAGTTGGGATAAACCCAAACAGCTAGCCTTGGAGAGAGAGAGAAAGAGAGCAATAGAAGGCGCAGCTAGGATGTATGAGGGGTGTTTGTGTTGAGCCCCAACAGCTTATGTAACCCATCCCCACCTCCTTAGATGAGGGAAAGGAAGCAGGTTTAAAGATTCATGAGAAACTCCTGATACTCTCAACATATTACAATTAGTAATGCACTAAGCATTCTTTCCCAGAAATCTCCCTTCTGGAATTCATCCTAAAGGTATATTCATCCAAGTAGACTGCTGTATATACACAACAGTTGTAAGAATTCAAAAGTACTTATGTGTCCAGTAATGTACTTGCTCATGTGAACTGCACTAAAACTAGACAATGGAAGTTTTGCAGTCATTGAAGAATTAGATAAAATTAACATATATTGAGCTCTCCCCGGTATCTCACCGCTGTGTCAGTGCAGTTAGGCATCAGCAAATTAATGAGAGGAGAGAGGAGGCCCCTGCTCTTGGGCACCCACAGGAACTTACTCCAGCTCCAGACACCGTAAACACTTTCATCTAATGGAAGATAAGCTGTGAAATCGGATTTCTGAACCACAAGACAAGAAATCACAGAATTTTCCGGCTGAAAGGGAATAACACACTTGTTAATTGAAGAGTGGTCAGGAAAGAAAGCACATGGAGAGCAGTGCCCTGTGGCAGCTTGTGTAAAAACTGCATTCCATGCCAGGGCTGAAATGTTCCAAAGCTCAGTTCGCTATCAGCATCCCAGGTGGTGCAATTAATAAAGAGCTAGAGTGGGGCCACTGGCACAATCAAGGCAGCTCCTTAGAACCTGAACTTCCTATTTGTTCCATTCCTTGGGTAGATAACGCCTGTTAATTACTCTGGAGAAATTATTTTGGCGAGGAGAGAGGGAAGATGGCGGCGTAGGAGGACGCTGGGCTCACCGCGCGTCCTGCTGATCACTTAGATTCCACCTACACCTGCCTAAAAAAACCAGAAAACCGCCAGAGGATTAGCAGAACGGAGTCTGTGGAGCCAAGCGCAGACGAGAAGCCCATGGAAGAGGGTAGGAAGGATGGCGAGGCGGTGCGCGCTCCACGGACTGGCGGGAGGGAGCCGGGGCAGAGGGGCTGCTCGCCGGCCAAGCAGAGCCCCCGAGTGTGGCTGGCAAAAGCGGAGGGGCCTGACGGACTGTGTTCCGACAGCAAGCGCGACTTAGCGTCTGGGAGGTCATAAGTTAACAGCTCTGCTCGGAAAGCGGGAAGGCTGGAGGACAAAGGGAGGGAGAGCTGCTGAGCCCCCGGACGACAGAGCTCAGTTTGGTAGGGAACAAAGGCGCTCACCAGCGCCATCCCCCCCGCCCATCCCCAGCCAAAATCCCAAAGAGAACCACTTCCTGCCAGGGAACTTGCTGGCTCCACGCAAACAACTAACTCTGTTCTTCTGCGGAACCAAACCTCCGGCAGCGGATCTGACTCCCTCCAGCTGCCACAGGGCCCCTCCTGAAGTGGATCACCTAAGGAGAAGCGATCTAAGCCTGCCCCTCCTGCCCCCGTGCACCTTGCCTACCCACCCCAGCTAATACGCCAGATCCCCAGCATCACAAGCCTGGCAGTGTGCAAGTAGCCCAGACGGGCCACACCACCCCACAGTGAATCCCGCCCCTAGGAGAGGGGAAGAGAAGGCACACACCAGTCTGACTGTGGCCCCAGCGGTGGGCTGGGGGCAGACATCAGGTCTGACTGCAGCCCGGCCCACCAACTCCAGTTATACACCACAGCACAGGGGAAGTGCCCTGCAGGTCCTCACCACGCCAGGGACTATCCAAAATGACCAAGCGGAAGAATTCCCCTCAGAAGAATCTCCAGGAAATAACAACAGCTAATGAACTGATCAAAAAGGATTTCAATAATATAACAGAAAGTGAATTTAGAATAATAGTCATAAAATTAATCGCTGGGCTTGAAAACAGTATACAGGACAGCAGAGAATCTCTTGCTACAGAGATCAAGGGACTAAGGAGCAGTCACGAGGAGCTGAAAAACGCTTTAAATGAAATGCATAACAAAATGGAAACCACCACGGCTCGGCTTGAAGAGGCAGAGGAGAGAATAGGTGAACTAGAAGATAAAGTTATGGAAAAAGAGGAAGCTGAGAAAAAGAGAGAGAAAAAAATCCAGGAGTATGAGGGGAAAATTAGAGAACTAAGTGATACACTAAAAAGAAATAATATACGCATAATTGGTATCCCAGAGGAGGAAGAGAGAGGGAAAGGTGCTGAAGGGGTACTTGAAGAAATAATAGCTGAGAACTTCCCTGAACTGGGGAAGGAAAAAGGCATTGAAATCCAAGAGGCACAGAGAACTCCCTTCAGACGGAACTTGAATCGATCTTCTGCACGACATATCATAGCGAAACTGGCAAAATACAAGGACAAAGAGAAAATTCTGAAAGCAGCAAGGGGTAAACGTGCCCTGACATATAAAGGGAGACCTATAAGACTCGTGACTGATCTCTCTTTTGAAACTTGGCAGGCCAGAAAGAATTGGCACGAGATCTTCAGTGTGCTAAACAGAAAAAATATGCAGCCGAGAATCCTTTACCCAGCAAGTCTGTCATTTAGAATAGGAGAGATAAAGGTCTTCCCAAACAAACAAAAAGTGAAGGAATTTGTCACCACTAAACCAGCCCTACAAGAGATCCTAAGGGGCACCCTGTGAGACAAAGTACCAGAGGCATCACTACAAGCATAAAACATACAGACATCACAATGACTCTAAACCCGTATCTTTCTATAATAACACTGAATGTAAATGCATTAAATGCGCCAACCAAAAGACATAGGGTATCAGAATGGATAAAAACACAAGACCCATCTATTTGCTGTCTACAAGAGACTCATTTTAGACCTGAGGACACCTTCAGATTGAGAGTGAGGGGATGGAGAACTATTTATCATGCGACTGGAAGCCAAAAGAAAGCTGGAGTAGCCATACTTATATCAGACAAACTAGACTTTAAATTAAAGGCTGTAAGAAGAGATGAAGAAGGGCATTATATAATAATTACAGGGTCTATCCATCAGGAAGAGCTAACAATTATAAATGTCTATGCACCGAATACCAGAGCCCCCAAATATATAAAACAATTACTCATAAACATAAGCAACCTTAGTGATAAGAATGTGGTAATTGCAGGGGACTTTAACACCCCACTTACAGAAATGGATAGATCATCTAGACACATGGTCAATAAAGAAACAAGGGCCCTGAATGATACATTGGATCAGATGGACTTGACAGATATATTTAGAACTCTACATCCCAAAGCAACAGAATATACTTTCTTCTCGAGTGCACATGGAACATTCTCCAAGATAGATCATATACTGGGTCACAAAACAGCCCTTCATAAGTTTACAAGAATTGAAATTATACCATGCATACTTTCAGACCACAATACTATGAAGCTTGAAATCAACCACAGGAAAAAGTCTGGAAAACGTCCAAAACCATGGAGGTTAAAGAACACCCTACTAACGAATGAGTGGGTCAACCAGGCAATTAGAGAAGAAATTAAAAATATATATGGAAACAAACGAAAATGAAAATACAACAATCCAAACGCTTTGGGATGCAGCAAAGGCAGTCCTGAGAGGAAAATACATTGCAATCCAGGCCTATCTCAAGAAACAAGAAAAATCCCAAATACAAAATCTAACAGCACACCTAAAGGAAATAGAAGCAGAACAGCAAAGACAGCCTAAACCCAGCAGAAGAAGAGAAATAATAAAGATCAGAGCAGAAATAAACAATATAGAATCTAAAAAAACTGTAGAGCAGATCAACGAAACCAAGAGTTGGTTTTTTGAAAAAATAAACAAAATTGACAAACCTCTAGCCAGGCTTCTCAAAAAGAAAAGGGAGATGACCCAAATAGATAAAATCATGAACGAAAATGGAATTATTACAACCAATCCCTCGGAGATACAAACAATTATCAGGGAATACTATGAAAAATTATATGCCAACAAATTGGACAACCTGGAAGAAATGGACAAATTCCTAACCATCCACACTCTTCCAAAACTCAATCAGGAGGAAATAGAAAGCTTGAACAGACCCATAACCAGCGAAGAAATTGAATCAGTCATCAAAAATATCCCAACAAATAAGAGTCCAGGACCAGATGGCTTCCCAGGGGAGTTCTACCAGACGTTTAAAGCAGAGATAATACCTATCCTTCTCAAGCTATTCCAAGAAATAGAAGGGGAAGGAAAACTTCCAGACTCATTCTATGAAGCCAGTATTACTTTGATTCCTAAACCAGACAGAGACCCAGTAAAAAAAGAGAACTACAGGCCAATATCCCTGATGAATATGGATGCAAAAATTCTCAATAAGATACTAGCAAATCGAATTCAACGGCATATAAAAAGAATTATTGACCATGACCAAGTGGGATTCATTCCTGGGATGCAGGGCTGGTTCAACATTCGCAAATCAATCAACGTGATACATAACATTAACAAAAAAAAAAAAAGAGAAGAACCATATGATCCTGTCAATCGATGCAGAAAAGGCCTTTGACAATAATCCAGCACCCTTTCTTAATAAAAACCCTTGAGAAAGTCGGGATAGAAGGAACATACTTAAAGATCATAAAAGCCATTTATGAAAAGCCCACAGCTAACATCATCCTCAACGGGGAAAAACTGAGAGCTTTTTCCCTGAGATCAGGAACACGACAGGGATGCCCCCTCTCACCGCTGTTGTTTAACATAGTGCTGGAAGTTCTAGCATCAGCAATCACACAACAAAAGGAAATCAAAGGCATCAAAATTGGCAAAGATGAAGTCAAGCTTTCGCTTTTTGTAGATGACATGATATTATACATGGAAAATCCAATAGACTCCACCAAAAGTCTGCTAGAACTGATCCATGAATTCAGCAAAGTTGCAGGATACAAAATCAATGTACAGAAATCAGTTGCATTCTTATACACTAACAATGAAGCAACAGAAAGACAAATAAAGAAACTGATCCCATTCACAATTGCACCAAGAAGCATAAAATACCCAGGAATAAATCTAACCAAAGATGTAAAAGATCTGTATGCTGAAAACTATAGAAAACTTATGAAGGTAATTGAAGAAGATTTAAAGAAACGGAAAGACATTCCCTGCTCATGGATTGGAAGAATAAATATTGTCAAAATGTCAATACTACCCAAAGCTATCTACACATTCAATGCAATCCCAATCAAAATTGCACCAGCATTCTTCTCGAAACTAGAACAAGCAATCCTAAAATTCATATGGAACCACAAAAGGCCCCAAATAGCCAAAGTAATTTTGAAGAAGAAGACCAAAGCAAGAGGCATCACAATCCCAGACTTTAGCCTCTACTACAAAGCTGTAATCATCAAGACAGCATGGTATTGGCACAAAAACAGACACATAGACCAATGGAATAGAATAGAAACCCCAGAACTAGACCCACAAACGTATGGCCAACTCATCTTTGACAAAGCAGGAAAGAACACCCAATGGAAAAAAGACAGCCTCTTTAACAAATGGTGCTGGGAGAACTGGACAGCAACATGCAGAAGGTTGAAACTAGACCACTTTCTCACACCATTCACAAAAATAAACTCAAAATGGATAAAGGACCTGAATGTGAGACAGGAAACCATCAAAACCTTAGAGGAGAAAGCAGGAAAAGACCTCTCTGACCTCAGCCGTAGCAATCTCTTACTCGACACATCCCCAAAGGCAAGGGAATTAAAAGCAAAAGTGAATTACTGGGACCTTATGAAGATAAAAAGCTTCTGCACAGCAAAGGAAACAACCAACAAAACTAAAAGGCAACCAACGGAATGGGAAAAGATATTTGCAAATGACATATCGGACAAAGGGCGAGTATCCAAAATCTATAAAGAGCTCACCAAACTCCACACCCGAAAAACAAATAACCCAGTGAAGAAATGGGCAGAAAACATGAATAGACACTTCTCTAAAGAAGACATCTGGATGGCCAACAGGCACATGAAAAGATGTTCAACGTCGCTCCTTATAGGGAAATACAAATCAAAACCACACTCAGATATCACCTCATGCCAGTCAGAGTGGCCAAAATGAACAAATCAGGAGACTATAGATGCTGGAGAGGATGTGGAGAAACGGGAACCCTCTTGCACTGTTGGTGGGAATGCAAATTGGTGCAGCCACTCTGGAAAGCAGTGTGGAGGTTCCTCAGAAAATTAAAAATAGACCTACCCTATGACCCAGCAATAGCACTGCTAGGAATTTATCCAAGGGATACAGGAGTACTGATGCATAGGGGCACTTGTACCCCAATGTTTATAGCAGCACTCTCAACAATAGCCAAATTATGGAAAGAGCCTAAATGTCCATCAAGTGATGAATGGATAAAGAAATTGTGGTTTATATACACAATGGAATACTACGTGGCAATGAGAAAAAAATGAAATATGGCCTTTTGTAGCAACGTGGATGGAACTGGAGAGTGTGATGCTAAGTGAAATAAGCCATACAGAGAAAGACAGATACCATATGTGTTCACTCTTATGTGGATCCTGAGAAACTTAACAGAAACCCATGGGGGAGGGGAAGGAAAAAAAAAAGAGGTTAGAGTGGGAGAGAGCCAAAGCATAAGAGACTGTTAAAAACTGAGAACAAACTGAGGGTTGATGGGGGGTGGGAGGGAGGGGAGGGTGGGTGATGGGTATTGAGGAGGGCACCTTTTGGGATGAGCACTGGGTGTTGTATGGAAACCAATTTGACAATAAATTTCATATATTAAAAAAATAAAATAAAATAAAATAAAATTTCTTAGAAAAAAAATTAACATATATTGATATATATTGGAGTCCATTAATTAAGGTTAAATAATACCCAAAAAAGCATAGAACACTACAGTATGATTTTGTTTATTAAAAAAATTAATGTTTATTTTTTTTGAGAGAGACAGAGCACAAGTGGAGGAGGGGCATAGAGAGAGGGAGACACAGAATGAATCTGAAGCAAGTTCCAGGCTCTGAGCTGTCAGCACAGAGCCCAACTCGAGGCTCAAACACATGGACTGTGAGATCATGACCTGATCCAAAGTTGGATGCTTAACTGACCGAGCCACCCAGGTGCCCTTGATTCTATTTTTTTAAACAGACACATGGGTGTGCTTTATGTTGATTATTCCTCATCTTTGTACTATTATAAGAAAAATTGGAATGAATATCTTATTTTTGCACTGTAGCACATTTTTCTTATATTTTCTTACAATGTATTCCTGAAAACTGAATTGCTGGATGAAAGGAAAGTTGGGCTTTAAAGGTTTTTAATTTGTATTGCTAGATGATTCTAAGATATGAGAAAACATTTTACACTCCAGTCAGCTTGTGTAACCTTACCTAACCTTACACCTAAGGAGCTAGGAAAAGAACAACAAACAAACCTAAGGCCAGCAGAAGGAAGGAAGTAATAAGGATTAGAATGGAAATAAGTGATATGTAAACTTAAAAAAAAACAAAAATGATAGTACCAATTAACGAAACCACGAGCTGGTTATTTAAAAAAATTAATAAAATTGATAAACCTCTATCCAGCATTATCAAAAAGAAAAGAGAACGGACCCAAATAAATAAAATCACAAATGAGACAGGAGAAATAACAACCAACACCACAGAAATACAAATAATTACATGAGAATATTATGAAAAACTATATGTCAACAAATTGGGTAAAAGGGAAGATATGGATAAATTCTTAGAAACATATAAACTACCAAAACTGAAACAGGAAGAAAGAGAAAGCTTTAAAAGACCAATAACCAGCAAAGAAATTGAGTCAGAAATAAAAAATTCCTAACAAAAGTCCAGGGCCAGATGGCTTCACAGGTGAATTCTACCAAATATTTAAAGAGTTAATACCTATTCTTGGAGAGAAGTTAAGATGGAAGAACAACATGGAGACCATGAGCTTAACTTATCCCTGAAATGCAGCTGGATCAGCACCAAAACATTTTTTTAATATGAAATTTATTGTCAAATTGGTTTCCATACACACCCAGTGCTCATCCCAACAGGTGCCCTCCTCAATGCCCATCACCCACTTTCCCCTCCCTCCCACCCCCATCAACCCTCAGTTTATTCTCAGTTTTTAAGAGTCTCTTATGGTTTGGCTCCCTCCCTCTCTAACTTTTTTTTCCCTTCCCTTCCCCCATGGTCTTCTGTTAATTTTCTCAGTATCTACATAAGAGTGAAAACATATGATATCTGTCTTTCTCTGTATGACTTATTTCACTTAGCATAACACGCTCCAGTTACACGCTCCATTGCTACAAAAGGCCATATGTCATTCTTTCTCATTGCCACGTAGTATTCCATTGTGTATATAAACCACAATTTCTTTATCCATTCATCAGTTGATGGACATATACGCTCTTTCCATAATTTGGCTATTGTTGAAAGTGCTGCTATAAACATCGAGGTACAAGTGCCCTTATGCATCAGCACCAAAACATTTTGAACACCCAGGAAATCGATCTGAGGATTAGCACAACAATCTGCATAACTTGAGCCACAGAACTTGGCAGGTACATGGTGCAGAGAGGTGAGCTGGGGGAGAGAAAAACCACGGAGGGTGGGGAGCTGTTTTTGTGGAGAGAGAATGGAGAAAGAGAAAGGGGGAGAGTGCAGCGCATCAGGATTGTGGAAGAAAAGCACTCCCCCTGAAAGCAGCTAGAGAGAAAGAGTGAAAACACTCGAAGGGGACTGAACAAGAAATATGTTCCCCAAAACCACTGACAGGAAGAAAGGAGAGGGTTTCAATAACACCAGGATTCTATAAACAGTGGAGTGCAGAGTCTGAAGTTTCAGAGCTCAGTGCCTGGCAGTGCTCTGGTGAGAAAGTAGGGTGAATCCCCAGGAGCAAGCAGTGGGGTCTGAGGGGTCCATGTGCTACATGGGGAAAAGCAGTTCCCCTGCTTGGAGTGCCCTTGGTAGAGGCCATATGGCCTCCCCACAGGCAAAGGTCACAGAGGACCTCGGAGAGCAGCCATGTTTGCTGGTATTGAGACAAAGACACCAGAGTGTGGTGAAACCTGGCACCCACTGTGTGTTGTGATTTGCCATAATCTCTGAACTTCTGCCACTGCACGAGCTTGCACAAACATTTTCTGCAGAAAGGCAGCACCCAGCAATTGCTCAGTGAGATCCTATCCAAGAGAGTTAGCACAGGTCCAAGTCACAGGGGTCTCTGAAGTGTGGGGTTTTGAAACACAACCCCATCTGAGATAAAACTCTGGAGGGAGGTGCTGCCTGGCAGGCCAACAACTTGGACACAGACAGAGTAGAAGCAGGGAGTGAACAGAGGCCTGAGACAAAGGAGGGGTGCTTGATTGTAGGTCAGTGAGAGCGTGAAGTTCTTGTGCCAGAGACTAGGGAGCTGGAGCTCCCATGCATGCACATGCACAACACACTGATACACCTCAGTAAGCTA
Organism: Felis catus; assembly: GCF_018350175.1. Taxonomy (NCBI): domain Eukaryota; kingdom Metazoa; phylum Chordata; class Mammalia; order Carnivora; family Felidae; genus Felis; species Felis catus. Next base: position 43,122,347 of record NC_058386.1, on the reverse strand, counting down.
AGCAGCACCATGTAGTTACACCAAGCCCCACCCAACTGCACCCTCCAAGCACATCGCCTAGAAGACCAGCACAAGTCACTCCACCTGCTTAGTGCACAGACTATAGAGGGCCTCATAGTTTCAGTTCTAGGGGAAAATGAATGTAACTTCTTTCAGGTTTAAATATTTGCTGATTCATTTATTTATTCACTTTCTTTGTTCTATTTCTGCTTAAATTTTCTTTTTCTACCCTCTCTTAGATACAGAAAATTTTATTTTTTTTACTTTACTTTTTATTTTTTATTCTACTTAATTTTCTTTTATTCTATTTTATTATATATTTTTTTTAATTTTTAATTTTTTTATTACTTTTTTCCCTTTTCTTTCTGTTATTTCTCTATTCTCTCAAGCTTCTCTCAACAAGCAGACCAAAACACACCTAGAATCTAGCTTCATTTATTGGATTTTTTGTTTTGTTTTAATTTTTTAATTTTTACTTTTTATTTTATTATTTCTTTCTTCCTCCAAAATGACAAAATGAAGGAATTCACCCCAAATAAAGAACAGGAAGAAATGACAGCCAGTGGCTTAATCAACACAGATATAAATAAGATGTATGAACTAGAATTTAGAATCATGATAATAAGAATACTGTCTGGGGTTGAAAAAAGCATAGAACCCCTTTCTGAGGAGATGAAATAAATAAAATCTAGTCAGATGAAATTAAAAATGCTCTAACCGAGATGTAATCTTGAATAGATGCCACGATGGCAAGGATGGACAAAGCAGAGCAGTGAATTAGTGATATAGAAGATAAAATTATGGAGAATAATGAAGCAGAAAAAAAGGAGGGAAACAAAGGCAAAAGATCATGATACAAGACTTAGAAAAATTAGTGACTTATTAAAAAGGAATAACATCTGAATCATAGGAGTCCCAGAAGACGAAGAAAGAGAAAAAGGGACAGAGGTTTATGTGAGCAAATTATAGTGGAAAACTTCCCTAATCTTGGGAAAGACACAGACATCAAAATCCAAAAAGCAGAGAGAACTCCAATTAGATTCAACAAAAACTGACCATCATCAAGGCATACCATGGTCAAATTCACAAAATACACAGACAAGGAAAGAATTATGAAAGCAGAAAGGGAAAAAAAGTCCTTAACCTATAAGGGAAGACAGATCAGGTTTGCAGCAGACATACCCACAGAAACCTGGCAGGCTATAAAGGAATGGCAGGATGTATTCAACATTCTGAATCAGAAAAATATGCAGACAAGAATTCCTTATCCAGAAAGGCTGTCATTCAAAATAGAAGGAGAGATAAGGAGTTTCCCAGACAAACAAAAATTAAGAGTTCATGACCACTAAACTAGCCTTGCAAGAAATCTTAAGGGAGACTCTTTGAGTGAAGAAAAGATGAAACAAAACAAAAAAGACCAAAAGCAACAAAGACCATAAAGGACCAGAGAATATCACCAGAAACTCCAACTCTACAGGCAACACAATGGCACTAAATTCATATCTTTTAGTACTCAGTCTAAATGTCAACTGACTAAATTCTCTAATCAAAAGACATAGGGTATCATAATAGATAAGAAAACAAGACCCATCTATATGCTGCTTATAAGAGACTCATTCTAGACCTAAAGACACCTGCAGATTGAAAGTAAGGGTATGGGGAACCATTTATCATGCTAATGGTCATCAAAAGAAAGCTGGAGTAGCCATAATTATATCAGGTAAACTAAATTTTAAAATCAAGGCTGTAACAAGAGATGAAGAAGGGCATTGTAGCATAATTAAGGGGACTATCCATGAAGAAAAATCTAAAAATTATAAATATTTATGCCCCCAATGTGGAACACCAAATACATAAATCAATTAATCACAAACATAAACTCATTGATAATAATACCATACTAGTAGGGGACTTCAACACCCCCCACAACAATAGACAGATCATCTATGCAGAAAATCAACAAGGAAAAAATGCCTGTGTGTGACACACTGGACCAGACGGACTTAACATATATATTCAGAACATTTCATCCTAAAGCAGCAGAATATACATTCTTCTCAAGTGCACATGGAACATTCTCCAGAATAGATCACATACTGGGTCACAAATGAGCCCTCAACAGGTACAAAAATAGCAAGATCATACCTTGTATATTTTCAGACTATAACACTATGAAACTCGATATCAACCATAAGAAAAAATTTGGAAAGACCATGAATACTTGGAGACTAAAGAATATCCCACTAAAGAATGAATGGGCTAACCAAGAAATCAAAGAGGAAATTAAAACGTACATGGAAGCCAAGGAAAATGAAAACACGACAGCCAAAAACCTCTGGGATGCAGCAAAGGCAATCATAAGAGGGAAGTACATAGCTATCCAGACATTCCTAAATAAGGAAGAAAGGTCTCAAATACACAATGTAACCTAACACCTAAAAGAGCTGGAAAAAGAACAGCAAATAAAGCCCAATACCAGCAGAAGAAGGGAAATAATAAAGATTAGGGCAGAAATAAATGATATTGAAATTTAAAAAAAACACAGTAGAACAGATCAATGAAACCAGGAGCTGGTTCCTTGAAGGAATTAACAAAATTGATAAACCTCTACCCATATTGATCAAAAAGAAAAAGGAAAGGACCCAAATTAATAATATAAAAAATGAAAGAGGAGAGATCACAACCAACACCACAGAAATACAAACAATAATAAGAGAATGTGATGAGCAATTATATGCCAACAAATTAGGCAATCTGAAAGAAATGGACAAATTCATAGAAACATATAAACTACAAAAACTGAAACAGGAAGAAATAGAAAATTTGAACAGACCCATAACCAATAAATAAATTGAATCAGTAATCAAAAAATCTCCCAAAACACAAGAGTCCAGGGTTGGATGGCTTTCAGGGGAATTCTACCAAATATTTCAAAAAGAGTTAACACCTATTCTTTTGAAGCTGTTCCGAAAAATAGAAATGGAAGGAAAACTTCCAAACTCATTCTATGAGGCTAGCATTACCTTGATTCCAAAACCAAAGACCCCACTAAAAAGGAGACCTACAGACCAATTTCCCTGATGAACAAGGATGCAAAAATTCTCAAAAAGATACTTGCAAATTGGATCCAACAAATCATTAAAAGAATTAATCACCACAATTAAATGGGATTTATTCCTGGGATACAGGGCTGGTTCAATTTCCACAAATCAATCAATGTGTTACATCACATTAATAGAACAAAGGATAAGAACCACATGATCTTCTCAATAGACACAGAAAAAGCATTTGACAAAATACAGCATCCTTTCTTGACAAAACCCCTCAAGAAAGTTGGGATAGAAGGATCATACCTCAAGATCATAAAGGCCATATACGAAAGATGCACAGCTAATATCATCCTCAATGGGGAAAAACCGAGAATTTTCCCCCTAAGGTCAAGAACAAGACAGGGATGTCCACTCTCACCACTGTTATTCAACATAGTGTTCGAAGTCCTAGCCTCAGCAATCAGAAAACACAAAGAAATGAAAGGCATCCAAATCAGCAGGGAGGGAATCAAACTTTCACTCTTTGCAGACGACATGATACTCTATGTGGAAAACCCAAAAGACTCCACCAAAAAACTGCTAGAACTGATACATGAATTCAGCAAGTTGCAGGATATAAAATCAATGCACAGAAATCAGTTGCATTTCTATACACCAAAAATGAAGCAGCAGAAAGAAAAATCAAGGAATCAATCCCATTTACAATTTGCACCAAAAACCGTAAAATACCTAGGAATAAACCAAACCAAAGAGGTAGAAAATCTGTATACTAAAAACTATAGAAAGCTTATGAAAGAAATTGAAAAGGCACAAAAAAATGGAAAATATTCCATGCTCATGTATTGGAATAACAAATATTTTTAAATGTCGATGCTACCCAAAGCGGTCTACGTATTCAATGCCATCCATATCAAAATAACACCAGCATTCCTCACAGAACTAAAACAAACAATCCTAAAATTTGTATGGAACCAGAAAAGACCCCGAATAGCCAAAGCAATTCTGAAAAAGAAAACCAAAGCTTTCTCGACTTCAAGCTGTATCATAAAGCTGTTATCATCAAGACAGTATGGTACTAGCACAAAAACAGACACATAGATCAATGGAACAGAATTGAGAACCCAGAATTGGACTCAGAAATTTATGTCCAACTAATCTTTGACAAAGCAGAAAAGAATATTCAATGCAATAAAGACAATTTCTTCAGCAAGTGGTTCTGGGAAAACTAGACAGTGACATGCAGAAGAATGAACCTGTACCACTTTCTTACACCATATAGAAAAATAAACTCAAAATGGATGAATGACCTAAATGTAAGAAAGGAAGCCATCAAAATCCTAGAGGAGAAAATAGGCAACAACTTCTTTCACCACGGCAACAGCAACTTCATACTTGAGATGTCTCCAGAGGCAGGGGAAACAAAAGCAAAAATGAACTATTGGGACCTCTTCAAGATAAAAAGCTTCTACACAGTGAAGGAAACAATCAGCAAAACTAAAAGGCAACTGACAGAATGGGAGAAGATATTTGCAAATGACATATCAGATAAAGGGTTAGTATCCAAAATCTATAAAGAACTTACCAAACTCAACACCCAAAAAACAAATAATCCAGTGAAGAAATGGGCAAAAGACATGAATAGACACTTCTCCAAAGAAGACATCCAGATGGCTAACAGACACATGAAAAAAATGCTCAACATCACTCATCATCAGGGAAATACAAATCAAAACCACAACGAGATACCACCTTACACCCGTCAGAATGGCTAAAATTAAAACTCAGGCAACAACACATGTAGGTGAGGATGTGGAGAAAGAGGAACCCTTTTGCACTCCTGGTGGGAATGCAAACTAGTGCAGTCACTCTGGAAAACAGTATAGAGGTTCCTCAAAAAATTAAAAATATAACTACCCTACGACCCAGCAATTGCACTACTAGGTATTTATCTGAGGGATACAGGTATGCTGTTTTGAAGGGGCACATGCACCCCAATGTTTATAGCAGCACTATCAACAATAGCCAAAGTATGGAAGGAGCCCAGAGGTCCATCGACGGATGAATGGATAAAGAAGATGTGGTGTGTATATATATATATGTATATATATATACAATGGAGTATTACTTAGTGATCAAAAAGAATGAAATCTTGCCATTTGCAACAACGTGGATGGAACTAAAGTGTATTATGCTAAGCAAAATCAGTCAGTCATAGAAAGACAAATAGCATATGATTTCATTCACATGTGGAATTTAAGAAATAAAACAGATGAACATAAGAGAAGGGAAGCAAAAATAATATAAAAACAGAGAGAGACAAACCACAAGAGACTCTTACATACAGAGAACAAACTGAGGGTTGCTTGTGGGGTGTTGGGTGGGGGGATAGGTTAAATGGGCAAGGGATATTAAGAATGACACTTGTTGGGATGGGCACTGGGTGTTACATGTAAGTGATGAATCACTAAATTCTATTCCTTAAATCATTATTACACTATATATTAACTAACTCGGATTTAAATTGAAGAAAACTGTTCTATTAAAAAATAATAATACAATAAATTTTAAGGCAAAATTATACCTATTCTTCTCAAACTATTCAAAAACACTGGAAAACCAAGGCCTGCCAAAACCTGGAGCAAGGGGAGTACCAGCAGGAACTGCAGGCTACGAAGTACCAGGGCTCAGGCCCCTCATTCAGCACCTGCTCCCTGGCCCTGTGTCAGATCCAGCTCACCCCACTACTGAAGGACCTCAAAGTGCATATGGCACTCTGGAAAGCCCCACCTGGCAGGGAACTGGGTAGGGGATGGATGTGTTGCTGAGCTGCTGGCTGCCCTTGGTACCATGCCCAGCCTGATCCTCTTTGAATTCCAACCACCTGGGCCACGAAGGCCTATGCCAGCTTGTCGCAGGCCTCTTTGCACAGGCCACCTTGCAGAACTTGGAGGAGCTGGAATTAAGCACGAACCCCTTCAGCGATGGCTGTGGCCAGGCCCTGGCATTCCTCTTACAGGCCTGCCCCTCACTCAGTACTTTGCATCTCCAGGCATGTAGCTTTGGCCCCAGTTTCTTTTTGAGCCACCAGGAAGCCCTAGGTAGTACCTTCCAAGATGCCAAGCACCTAAAGACACTGGCTCTATCCTACATCATCCTGGGCATCACTGCCGTGGCCCAGGCCCTACAGAGCCTGCCTGCCTGTATACTCTGGTGCCTGAAGCTGAGCTCCATGGCAGCCAGCAGGAGTAAATCAGGACTTGTGCAGCCCTTGGTGAGATATCTGACCAAGGAAGACTGTGCTCTAGCTCCCTTGTCTGCAAACTGCCTGGGCGACAAGGTGGTTAGAGACCTAAACAGATGTCTTCTTCTTTGCTCCTCACTCATTTTGCTGGACCTGTCTGCCAAACCTGAGATTAGCTCTCCTGGCCTGGAAGAGCCCCTGTCTGCCCTCCAAGTGTGGCCCCAAGGCCTCAGCCTCTTCAGCCTGGTAAGTTGTGCTGTCCAGGGCCCCCCGGGGCCTTGGCCTCTGAGACATGATCACTTCACAGCTGTAGTAGCTACAGCAGCACACGTTTCTCCACCAAGGACAGTGATGCCCTTCACCAACTGCTTCCCAGCCAGGCAGGTGTGGGTGTGTGCACACTGTACCAAGACCCCAATCTCTTCTTCATGTGTTAGATAATTTTGCCCAACTGTAGGCTAATGTAAGTGTTCTGAGCATGTTTAAGTAAGGCTAGGCTAAGCTATAATGTTTGGTAGGTTAGACTTATTAGATGCATTTTCAATTTACAGTATTTTCAACTTATGATAGAGTTTTGGGGACATAACCCCATTGTAAGTCAAGGAGGATCTGTATTTTTAATAAATGATATGGGGACAATTGGGCAGTAATATGCAACAAAAATGAACCTCTACTTAAACTTCACATCATACACAAAAATTAATGCCAAATGGATCATACATCTAGATATAAAATACAAAACTATAACACTTAAAAAACCTAGGAGAACTTGAGTTTGTCAATGAATTTTTAGACATGACACTTAAAGCACAATGCATACAAGAAAAAATTGATAAGTCAATCTTCATCAAAATTTGAAACTTTTGCTTTGTGAAAGACACTGTCAAAAGAATAAAAAGAAAATCTTCTCTAATGCAATGTGGTTTCCTCGATTGGATTCTGGAACATTAAAAGAATATTAGTGGAGGAATTAGTGAAATCTAAATAAAGTCTGTAGTTTAGTTAGCAGTACTCCAAGCACAGTACCAATGTTAATTTTTTAGTTATTACAAAGTGTACCATGGTTATATTAGATGTTAACATTAAGTGAATCTGACTGAAGAGTATTTGGGAACTCTATTATCTTTGCTACTGTTCTATAAAGCTAAAATCATTTCAAAATATAAATGTTTATTAAACAAAAAATATGACCAAACTTAATAATAAGAAAACAGCTGTTCTGCTTGAAGCCAGAGAGGAGAAACTCTCAGAGGCTCATCATCTCTGTCCCTGCACTGCTAATCTCTTGGATAGCCTCTGAGGGATCCTCTACAGAACTCCTGGATTCCTTGGAGTATGATTCCTAAACCATAGGGCTAATTGTTAATAAGATTAAAGGATAGAAATAGGAGCCTGTCTTAGGCCTGAATAATTGAAAATTTATCAGTTTATCTTTAAAGGCCTTTCTCTCTATCATAGAAGGTAATTATTTTGAACCCATATAATCTCCTCTTTACAAGGTCAAACATATTGTTGCCTAATATTCTGACCTTATAACACCAAAGCACTTGAATCTCAGTTCAAGGTATCTTAAAAGTGTCCAAGATAAGGTGGCTGGTTTATGATTATATGAGAGTAGGGAGGATTAGGCTGTGATTTTGACGATGCATGTGTATATTATAAAATCCTACCTTGGGACACCTAGTGGGTCAGTCAATTAAGCATTCAACTCTTGATCTTGGCTCAGGTCTTGATCACATGGTTCATGGGATCGAGCCCCACATCACGCTCTGCACTGACATCATGGAGCCTGTTTGGGATTCTCTCTCTCTCTCTCTCTCTCTCTCTCTCTCTCTCTGCCCTCCCTGCTCACATGCTCTATCTCTCTCTCAAAATAAATAAATAAATAAATAAATAAATAAATAAATAAATAACTTTCTTTTTAAAAATTAAAAAAATCCTACCTTATGTTTGAATCTTCATGAGAGCTCGCCAATGTCTTTAAAATAATAAAATTCTAACTTAAAAAAAAGCTACAAACAAAATATTTTCACATCATATATCTGACAAAGAGCTTCTATCCAGAATATATAAAGAACCCTCTAAACTCAATAACAAGAAAAAACACACCCCCATTTATAAATTGGCAAAAAGTCATATCACTAAACCAAAGAGGATATATAGATGGGAAATTAGCACATGAAAAGATGCACCACATTATTGGCCATTAGGGAGATGCAAATTACAACCACAAGAGATACCATTACACAGCTATTAAATGACAAAAAGAAAAAGTACTGACAATAGCAAGTACTGGTGAGGATGTGGAACAACTGGATCTCTCATATGCTATTGACACAAATACAAAATTATACAGCCACTCCAGAAAACGGTCTGGCAGGTTCCTGTGAAGTTAAATATACACACACCATATGACCTAGATGTTCAGTTCAGAGATGGAGAGCTGGAAATATGTTGCCTATCCCATCAAAGAAAAAACTGGGAAAATTACAAATTAATGAGTTTCCTTGGACTCATCAGAGAACTGAGGTCATAGAATAAATGTCTTTCCAAAATCTGGAGGGAGATAGGCACCTGCAGAGAGACACAGGACTGGAGCATTAGCCATTATGAATATTAAACAAAAAATTTTGATGAATTCCTGGAGACCTAGCATGAGAATGTGAAGCTCCGACAGGACTCAGCCATGTGGGGTTCCCACGCTCTTGCAAGGCTTTTCCTCTAGGAGTACCACTAGGCTCACACAGACAATCCAGAAAGGTTTCCCCATGGTGCTATCAAGGAGAAGAGAACAGCCACTGCCCAAATCCTCCCAGACCCATATCCCAGATCTCCCTTACAGAATGAAAAATCTTAATCTTCAGGCACTAGTAAAATTGTGCTGCAACTAAGGGAAGGCAATGGAGGTCATCAAGGAAACTTGGTCCAGACCTACTTTCCTATCTTCCCTAAGTAACTAAAGCTTCCATCTTCAGGAATGAGAGCATCAGAGCTGTAGCTGGGTATACTCATGCAGCTGGGAGTAGCAAACAGGGCAGACAAGCTCTACCCATAGAGGAAGGGACAGGAACATTGTGAAGGCCACTCCCCCAAGACACAAGCCCACAGTGCTTGCCTACAAATAAGGCTTAATTGAAACATCAGAGAAGACTTTCTCTCTCATTCCCATTTCCATTAGAAACATTAACATATTAACTGCAATTATTTTAAATTCTCTGTCTGATACTTTCATCATCTATGTTATATCCAAGTTTGGCTCTGATGATTGCTTTGTCTCCAGACTGTGTTTCTTGCCATTTGTATGCAGAACAATTCTTTGTTGAAAGTTTAACATGTTGTATGGGACAGTTAGATACTGAAGTAAATATTTTGTATGTTCGGAGAAGAGCACACAGTTACTTTTCCTAGAATTTTAGTATGGGTATTTCTGCTAGGATTTAGTATTAATTTAGTAAGGAGTTGTACTAAGTTTATTGTTGCTGTGATTATTCTCAGTGAGCCAAGAGCCTTCAAGTCCTACTGATGTCTTCTTTTGATCTCCCCATTTGGCTTTGGGTCTTTCCCTTGTGCTGTTCCCTGGAGAAAGTCTGTCTCTTACAGCTTTATGAGCTGTATTCCATGCTTATTTTTTATTTGAGGCTTGTTAGTGTGGTGGGGAGTGGGAGGGAATATGTTTCCTGATATTCTAATTAAATCTCAGTATTAGACAGACACCATGTACCTGGGTCTCAGGGTTATGTGGCCTTCACAAGTGTTTCTGCTGCCCTGCCAGATGGAATGCTGAGCCTAGCACTTATTACTCCAGAGACAGAGATTATTCCCCACTCACACCCCCACACCCAACCTTCCCTCCTTCCAGCTGCAGTAGGTTTCCACCTGTGCCCTTAGGCTACAGCTTTGATGTCCTTCCCCTGCAGATGAAGGCTTTTGCTAGTTAGGGGAGATAGGGAGGATGGGTAGGCAAGAGTTTCAATGGCAGTTTCCATTTTTTTCCTCCCAACTGCAATGGGTTTTTACCAGTGACCTTAGGCAACAGGTTTTGATAATTTTCAGCATACAAATTAAGGCTTTTGTTTTGTATGGGAGATTGAGGAGATAGGTTTGTATAGTTTCAGCAGTGCCTGCAGCCCCATTTCCTCTGTCTTCTCAGGATTCTCCTCAACATCTCTACTGGTGACTGGTGGAGTTCTAGAGGAAAAGAGTGCAAGCAGGTGTGAAACTCCTAGGTCTGCAGCCACTAGGACTTCACACTCTCACAGTAGTACACACTCAGCCTTTAGCCATTCGTTAAACATTTTTACCTGAACTTTCTTACTGGCTTATGTGACATTTGGAGGCATCTTTTCTAGATAATCAAATGCTCAGGTGTTTTGTCCTTCCTATCAGTGCCTGTCTCTTTAGATTTCAGGTTAATTGTTTTCCCAGAAAACTCATTTCATCAATGGTTTCAAGAAAAGTATTTAAGTCGCAGTTTTTCCAGCTTTTTTCTTCTAAGAATGGAAGTGATGCTCTGTCCAGCACTGTATATCTCTGCATGGAAACCAGTCATTGTTTTGTTGTTATCCTACCTATATCACTATATTTGCTAACAGCATATACTGAGGTCATGGTTTTTAATTTTGACAGTCTTTGTCCTTTAATTGATGTTTTAGGCTATTTAAATTCAATGTATTATTGATGTTTGGATTTAGAACTACCATTTTATTGTTTTCTGTTCTTTCCTCCTGTTTTTCATTCCTGTTTTACCTTTACTGCCTTGTTTGGGGTTAGTTAAAACTTCCAATATTCTATTTCAATACATCTGATGTGATTTTTTTTATTTTTTTTAAATGTCAGCAACCAAACCAAGGTGTTTTTTTTTTACATTTTTTTCATTTATTTCTGAGAGAGAGAGAGAGAGAAAGAAAGAGAGACAGAATGAGTAGGGGATGGACAGAGAGAAGAGGGAGACACAGAATCTGGAGTAGGCTCCAGGCTCTGAGCTGTCAGCACAGAGCCTAACGCAGAGCTCAAACTTGTAAACCACAAGATCATGACCTGAGCCAAAGCTGGACAGTCAACCAACTGACCCACCCGGGCACCCCTATTGTGATCTTCACTATATCTTTGTATGTTCCTCTAGGAATTACAAAGTACATACTTTTCATATTCAATTTAGAATCAATATTTTATCATTTCAGTTCAAATGTAGAAACCTTGCCACCTTATAGGCCTCTTTACCATCCGCTCTTTATGCTATAGTTGTCTGATTGGTTACATTTACACATGTTGAAACCTATATCAGACAATGTTATAAATTTTACTTTTAAGTGTCAAACATACTTTAAAGAACTCAGGAGGGTAAGAATCATCTATTATTATATTATCCAGATATTTACCATTTCTGGGTCCCTAGGTTTGAATCTGAGTTATGTGGCATCAGTGCTGAGAGTGTGAGGCCTCTGAACACTTTATCTGTGTAGGTTATGACATCTCTCAAATCATTGAGATCAGTTTTATAAGGTTTAATGAGGTATGAGGTTTAAAACTTACAAGGTTTGTGAGGTACATGGGGATTTGCATTCAAGGTTTGAGATCCCTAAAATTTTAAAGGGTCTGTGTTCCACATTTAGATTTGAGACATTTGAGGGGCACCTGGGTGGCTCAGATGGTTGAGCGTCTGACTGGCTCAGGTCATGATCTCATGGTTTGTGGGTTCAGGCCCCACGTTAGGCTTTGTGCTGACAGTGCAGAGCCTGCTTTGGATTCTCTGTCTCCCTCTCTCTGTGCCCTTCCCCTGCTTACACTCACTCACTCTCTCTCAAAAATAAATAAATATTAAATATATGCTTTAGATTTGAGGCATTTGGGATCTATGCTCAAGGAGTATGGCCCTTGAACACTTTGAGTGTCTATGCTCCAAGATTTCTGTGTAAGGTATTTGGAGTTTATGTTCAGGATGTAAGATCTCTGAACTCTTTAAGGTCTGTATCCCAAGGTTTGAATCTGAATTATGTGCATCAGTGTTCAATGTGTGACGTCTCTAAAATTCTGAAGGTCTGTGTTGTAAGATCTGAATCTGGGATACTTGGGCTTTTTGATCGAGGTGTGAGTTCTCTGAACTTTTAGAGGATCTTTGTTCCAAATTTGGGTCTGAGGTAATTGAGTCTGGATTCAAGAAGTGAGGCCTTAATCGGGAAGAAATGGACAAAATCCTAGAAACACATACACTACCAAAACTGAAAGAGGAAGAAATAGAAAATTTGAATGGACCCATAACCAGTAAAGAAATTGAATTAGTAATCAAAAACCTCTCAAAAAACACGAGTCCAGGGCCAGATGGCTTTCAGGGGAATTCTGCTAAACATTTAAGGAAGAGTTAACAACTGTTCTCTTGAAGGTGTTCCAAAAAATAGAAATGGAAGGAAAACTTCCAAACTCTTTCTATGAAGCCAGCATTACCTTGATTTCAAAATGGGGTCAAGACAAAGACCCCATTAAAAAGGAGAACTATAGACCAATTTCCCTGATGAACATGGATGCAAAAATCCTCAACAAGATATTAGTCAACCAGCTCCAACAATACATTAAAAAAATTATTTGCCACGACCATGTGGGATCTATACCTGGGATGCAGGGCTGGTTCAATATCTGCAAAACAATCAATGTGATTCATCACATCAATAAAAGAAAGGACAAGAACCATATGATCCTCTCAATAGATGCAAAGAAAGCATTTGACAAAATACAGCACCCTTTCTTGATAAAAACCCTCAAGAAAGTAGGGAGAGAAGGATCATACCTCGAGATCATAAAAGACATATATGAAAGACCCAAAGTTAATATCATCCTCCATGGGGAAAAACTGAGAGTTTTCCCCCTAAGGTCAGGAACAAGACAGGGAAATTCACTCTCGCAACTGTTACTTGACATAGTATTGGAAGTCCTACCTCAGCAATCAGACAACACAAAGAAATAAAAGGCATCCAAATTGGCCAGGAGGAGGTCAAACTTTGACTCTTCACAAATGACATGATACTCTATATGGAAAACCCAAAAGATTTCACCAAAAACCTGCTAGAACTGATTCATGAATTCAGCAAAGTTGCAGGATATAAAATCAATGCACAGAAATCGGTTGCATTCCTATACACCAACAATGAAGTGACAGAAAGAGAAATCAAGGAATCAATCCCATTTCCAGTTGCACCAAAAACCGTAAAATACCTAGGAATAAATCTAACCAAAGAGGTGAAAAATCTATACACTGAAAACTATAGAAAGCCTTATGAAAGAAATTGAAGAAGACACAACAAAATGGAAAAAGATTCCATGCTCCTGGATAGGAAAAACAAATATTGATAAAATGTCAACACTACCCATAGCAATCTACATATTCAATGCAATACCTATCAACACGAGCATTCTTCACAGAGCTAGAAAAAATAATCCTAAAATTTGTACGGAACTAGAAAAGACCACGAATAGCCAAAGCAATCTTGAAAAAGAAAACCAAAGCAGGAGGCATCACAATCCCAGACTTCAAGCTGAATTACAAAGCTGTAATCATCAAGACAGTATGGTACTGGCACAATAACAGGCACTCAGATCAATGGAACAGAATTGAGAACCCAGAAATGGACCCACAAACCTATGGCCAACTAATCTTTGACAAAGCAGAAAAGAATATTCAATGCAATAAAGACAATTTCTTCAGCAAGTGGTTCTGGGAAAACTAGACAGTGACATGCAGAAGAATGAACCTGTACCACTTTCTTACACCATATAGAAAAATAAACTCAAAATGGATGAATGACCTAAATGTAAGAAAGGAAGCCATCAAAATCCTAGAGGAGAAAATAGGCAACAACTTCTTTCACCACGGCAACAGCAACTTCATACTTGAGATGTCTCCAGAGGCAGGGGAAACAAAAGCAAAAATGAACTATTGGGACCTCTTCAAGATAAAAAGCTTCTACACAGTGAAGGAAACAATCAGCAAAACTAAAAGGCAACTGACAGAATGGGAGAAGATATTTGCAAATGACATATCAGATAAAGGGTTAGTATCCAAAATCTATAAAGAACTTACCAAACTCAACACCCAAAAAACAAATAATCCAGTGAAGAAATGGGCAAAAGACATGAATAGACACTTCTCCAAAGAAGACATCCAGATGGCTAACAGACACATGAAAAAAATGCTCAACATCACTCATCATCAGGGAAATACAAATCAAAACCACAACGAGATACCACCTTACACCCGTCAGAATGGCTAAAATTAAAACTCAGGCAACAACACATGTAGGTGAGGATGTGGAGAAAGAGGAACCCTTTTGCACTCCTGGTGGGAATGCAAACTAGTGCAGTCACTCTGGAAAACAGTATAGAGGTTCCTCAAAAAATTAAAAATATAACTACCCTACGACCCAGCAATTGCACTACTAGGTATTTATCTGAGGGATACAGGTATGCTGTTTTGAAGGGGCACATGCACCTCAATGTTTATAGCAGCACTATCAACAATAGCCAAAGTATGGAAAGAGCCCAAAGGTCCATCGACGGATGAATGGATAAAGAAGACGTGAGATATGTGTGTGTGTGTGTATATATATATATAAACACACACATACACACACACACACAATGGAGTATTACTCGGCAATCAAACAGAATGAAACTTGCCATTTGCAACTACATGGATGGAACTAGAGGGTATTATGCTAAGCAAAATTAGTCCATCAGAGAAAGACAAATATAATATGACTTCACTCATATGACGACTTTAAGACCCAGAACAGATGAACACAGGGAAGGGAAGCAAAACTAATATAAAAACAGGGAGAGGGACAAAACATAAGAGACTCTTAAATATGGAGAACAAACAGAGGGTTACTGGAGAGGTTGTGGGAAGGGGGATGGGCTAAATGGGTAAGGGGCATTAAGGAATCTACTCCTGAAATCATTGTTGCACTATATGCTAACTAACTTGTATGTAAATTTAAAAAATAAATAAATAAATTTTTTAAAAAGAAGTGAGGCCTTGAAATTTTTGAGAGTCTGTTTCCCAGATTTTTACCTGAGGTGTTTGAAAGTCTATGGTCAAGAGTAATGTCTTTGAAATCTTTGAGGGGCTAGGTTCCACAATCTACATCTGAGACACTTAGGGAGTCTGTGCTCAGGGTTGAGTTCTCTGAATTCTTTGAAGATCTACCCCAAGGTTTCAGCCTGACATAATTGTGGGACTGCAATAAAGTCTCAGGTTTCTGAACTCTCTGAGAGTCTGTGGCTCAAGGTCTGAGTCAGAGAGATTTGGGTGTCTGTGTTCACAGTTTGAGATCTCTGAAGACTTTGATATATGCCCCAAGTGTTTCTTTTTATGTTTTGTCTTATGGTGGGGGGGATAACGAGTGGGGGAGGGACAGAGAGAGAGGGAGACAGAGGATCCAACGTGGGCTCTGAGCTGACAGCAGAGAGCCAGATGCAGGGCTTGAACCCACAAGCCATGAGATCATGAACCGAGCAGAAGTCAGGCACTTAACCGACTGAGCCACCCAGGTGCCCCAAGGTTTAATCTGATTAATGTAGAGTGAGTGTTCAGGGTTTAAGGTCTGTGAATAGTTTGAGGGTCTGTATTTCAAGGCATGAAGTCTCTGAAATTTTAGAAGGTCTGTGTCCCAAGTTTGGGTCTAAGGTATTCGAGGTCTTAGTTCAAGAAATAAAGTTTAGGGGCGCCTGGGTGGCTCAGTCGGTTAAGCGTCCGACTTCAGCTCAGGTCACGATCTCACGGTTCGTGAGTTCGAGCCCCGCATCGGGCTCTGGGCTGATGGCTCAGAGCCTGGAGTCTGCTTCCGATTCTGTGCCTCCCTCTCTCTCTGCCCCTCCCCCGTTCATGCTCTGTCTCTCTCTGTCTCAAAAATACATAAACGTTAAAAAAAAAAAAAAGAAAGTTTTTAAACTTTCTGAGGGTATGTATTCAAAATTTTTGTCTGAGTTGTTTAAACGTCCACATTTAGGTTATAAGGTATATGTTTGAAAGTTTGAACCTGAGGTGGAATTCTGTGCTCAAGTTTACTGAATTCCTTCAGGGTCTGCTCCAACATTAAAGTGTATGTATGTATGTATGTATGTATGTATGTATGTATTTGGAGAGAGGGAGGGAGGGGAAGAGAGAGAGATTGAATCCCAAGCAACAACACTGAGCCCGATGTGGGGCTCAAACTCATGAACCATGAGATCATGACCTGAGCCAAAACCAAGATCCAAATGCTTAACTGAGCCAGGCACCCCTGTTCCAACATTTAAATATGAGGTAACTAGGAATTTGTGTACTAGGTGTGAGGTCCCTCAACTGTTTTTAAGTCTGTGCCTCAAGGTTTAACTCTGAGGTTTTTGGAGGTCTCTGTCGGTGACAGATGTCTCTGAAAACAATAGAATTATTTTCAATAGAATTCTGTTTCCAAAGATTTAAGTCTGCGGTGTTCAGGGGTCTGTGTTTGGCATGTGAAGTCTTTGAACTTTTAGAGGATCTGGATTCCAAGTTTTGAATATGAGGTATTTGGGGTCTGTTTTCAGAGTGTGAAGTCTGATATTTTAGAGGCTGTGTCCCAAGGACTTAGTTGGAGTTATTTGGGGGTCCGTAGCCAAGGTATGATGTCTCTGAAATTTTGAGAGTCTCTGTCCTAAGGATTGATTCTGAGGGGATTGGAAGTCTGTTCTGGGTGTGACTTCTCCAAACGCTTTAAGGTTTGTGACTCCAGATTTTGACTCTAAAGTATTTGGTGCTCTGTGTTCACAGGGTGAGGTCTCTGAAGTCTTTAAAAATTTGTTGTAAGGTTTAAACCTAAAGTCACTGTGGATCTGTGTTCAGAGTGTGAGGCTTCTCATATCTTTTGGTGTCTTCATTTTAATGTTTGAGTCTGAGGTATTTGGGGGTCTCTGTTCAGAGTGAGAGGTCTCTAAAACCTATAGGGGTCTGTTTCCAAAGGCTTAAGTTTCATGTATTTGGAGGTCTGCATTCATGGCATAAGGTCTCTATACTTTCCAAGGATCTATGTCCCAAAGATTAAGCCTGAGTTATTTATAGGTCTGTATTCAGAGTTTGAAACCTCTGAGATTTTCAGCTTGTGTTCTGAGGGTTTAGTCTTAGCAATTAGGAGACTTGTTTTCAGGGTGTGTGATCGTTGAACATTTAGAATGTCTGAGTCCCACATTTCTGTCTGAGGTATTAGGGGGTCTGTATTCAATAAGTGAGGTCCATGAATTCTTTGCAAGTCTTTATTCCAAGTTTTTTGCCTGAGGTGTTTGTGAAGTCTGTGTTTAGGGTATGAGGTCTCTGATCTCTCTAAGAGCATATATTCCATGTTTTGAGTCAGGTATTTAGAGGTGTGTGCTCATGTTCTCTGAAAATTTTCAGGGTCAGTCCAAAGGTTTGAGTTTGAAGTAACTGCTGGTTTGTGTTCAGGGTATGAGGTCTCTGAAATTTTTCAGGGTCTACAGCATAAGGTTGGAATCTGAGGTAATTGAGGGTCTGTGATAAAGTTGTAAAGTCTTTTGAAATTTTAAGCTTGGATCCCAAGTTTCAGAGGTATTTTTGCTCTGTGTTCAAAGAGTAAGGTCCTTGAAGTCTTTTAAGTTCTGAGTTCCAAGTTTTTTGTCTGAGTTGATTAGATGCCTCTGTTCAGGATGTGAGGTCTCTGAACTCTGAGAATCTATGTTCAAAGGTTTAAACCTGGGGGCACCTGGGTGGTTCAGTTGGTTGGGTGTCTGACTCGGTTTTAGCTCAGGTCATGATCTCACAGTTTGTGAGTTCAAGCCCCACATCGTGCTCTGCACTGACGATGTAGAGCCTGCTTGGAATTCTCTATTCCTCTCTCTGCCCCTCCCCTGCTCATGTTCTTTCTCACAAAATAAACTTTTAAAAAAGGGTTTAAATCTGAGGTATTTGGAGGTCTGTGTTCATGGGTGTGCCTGAAGTCTTTGAGGGTCTGTGTCAAGGTTTGAAACAGGGGTTCTGGGAGTCTGTGGCCAGGGAATAAGAGGTGTCTGTATTTATTAACTGTCTGTGCTCCAAGGTTTGATCTGAAGTATTTTGGGGTCTGTGATCTGGGTGTGTGGTCTCTCTGTGCTGTAAAGATGTTAGTGTGAAAGTCTGATTTTGTTCTATGGGGCTGTGAGTTCAGAGTTGAAGGTTGTGAACCATTTTGATGATCTGCGTTCATAGGTTTCAGTCTGATGTTACAGGGGATCTGGGTTTGTGCATTAGGGATTTGTGGTTGGAGTACGAGGACTCTGAAATTTCTGGGTGTATTTGATATGAATTTTGAATCTGAGCTTCTGGAGTCTATATTCAGGGTGTGAAAGTCCTGATCTGTGAAGGTCTACATTGCCAGGTCAGGGTCTTAAGTGTTTGGTGGTACATGTTCAGTGAGTGAGGTATCTGACTCTTTGAAGATCCTTTTTTTCATAGGATTGATTCTGAGGTATTCGTGCATCTATATTTTGAGAGTAAGAGTTTGAAGACTTTGAGGGTCTATGATAATGAAATTGATGTATTGGCATGTCTGTGTTTAGAGTTGTAGTTCTATGAAATCTTTAAGGGTCTATGTTCCAAGATCTGAGGTCTTTCTTGTCTGTTTTCTGGGTGTAATACTCATAAATCTTGTAGGGCCTGTATTCTAATGTTTATATGACATATATGTATTTTTTTTAAGGAGTAAGTTTTCTGAACTCGTTGAAGGTCTGTGACCCGAGGTTGGAGTCTCGGGTATTTGTAAGATTGTATGCCGGGTATAAGGGTCTATGCATTCATTGAGGGGCTAGGTTCCAAATATTCAATCACCAGTATTCAGAGGTGTGTCCATGTTGTAATGACACAGAATACTCTCATAATATGCGTTCCAAGGTTGGAGTCTGAGGTATTCAGTGTCTCTTTTCAAGGTTGTAAGAGTCTGCCCTCTTTCAGGGTTTGTTTCCCAAGTTTGCTTACAATTTTTGTTTTCTGTTTTGTTTTTTTGGCATCTAAACTCAAGAATGTGAGGTCTCTCAACTTTAGAGGGTCAGAGCTCCGAGAGTTGTGTGTGTCATTTGTGGTTATTGCTGTTCAGTCTGTGAGGTTTTGGGAGTCTGTGTTCAGGGTATGAGGTCTCTGAATTCTTTGGACCTGTATTCCAAGATTTGAATCTGAGGTAACTGAATGAAGTACTATTTCCTATTGAGAGAGCCTATATATACATAGCCAAAGGGTGGTGGAAACTTCTTTTTTTTTTTAACATCGTAAGCACATGTCCAGAATAGTGTCTGTAAACTAAAATATCCTAAATAAGCCTTGCTCATAATAGATTTCCATTATATTTTCTGATGCAAAAAATATCCTGAAGATATTGTAATGGTTGTTTTTAAAATGCAGCACATAATTGGCAGGAACAGCGTTTCCAGGAAAAACATATTGTTTATAGTAACCCAGTCTTCCATTAGCAGTTGTTTCAGAAGAACTCTTTGTGTATATTATATTTTTCTAAACCAAACTGTACTCTAACTCTGCATTAAAATATCAGGACTATGTTTAGAGTACACCTCAAATACCACATCCTGTACAAAATTTTCTTGGTCTTATAGATGCTAAAATGTTACCTAAAACCTTTCTGGAAATCCAGCCCACTCACACACACACCTCCCACCTGTAGCCAAAGGCAGAGTAAATTGTTCACCGTTCTTCACTCCTGTGGCATTATAATAATACATATTTCATGTGAGATTTCATTTCACCCTGTCTGCTGTGCCTCCTCCCACTGGGAGCAGAGCCAGGGACTATATCTTCTCTAAGTATTTTTGGTTCCTCCCACAGTGCCTGACCCACAGTGGGTGGTAGGTATTAATGCTGTTATTTATTCATCCATTACTCTAATAAGTCATCATACCTTTAATTCTCTTTACCTGAACCCATTCTGTCATGTTACTAATAGTGTTGATCTGATTTTGAAAAGAAGCATTCGTAAAGGGACCTGTGGTGGACACTGGGATGTACCACCCTTCTTCCCCTTCAATGACGGGCTTAGTCCTTGGGTTCTATTGTCAGACAGTTGTCAGCCCCTTATGGGATTGTCTCAACTGCAGAGAGCTGCCTCACTCAAGGTCACACTCCTTCCCTGGGTGGCCTATATTTAATGACTGATCAAAATGGGGATGTAAAGGCATATCATCGAGCCTTAACCTGATGGGCATTCAAAAGATTCCCAAGGAGTCAGCCATGGCAGTAATTAGGCTTGCATCACAGTTCAAATTCTCCCTCCATGCATCCTGGCTACATTGTCAAATTTGTTGGCTGGGAGTTATTTATTCTGTTTTCTTATTACCCTTTCAATATCTGTAGGGTCTCATTGATAACCTAATGTATGTTCCTGATATCAGTCATGTATTTCCTCTTCCTAGTCTTATTCAGTCTAGCTAGAGGTTTGTCAATTTTGTTGATCTTTTCCAAGACCTGACTTTTGGCTCTGTTAATTGTCTCTACTGTTTCCAATAAAGTTTATTTCTGCTCTTTATTATTTCCTTCCTTCTAGTTACCAGGGATTAACTTTGCTCTTCTTCTATCTTGTTAAGAAGAGACCTTAGGTCACTTTTTTTTAAAGAGAGAGTGCAAGTTGGGGAGAGGGGCAGAGGAAGAGAGAGAATCTTAAGCAAGCTCCACACTCAGCACAGAGCCCGATGCAGGGCTTGATCCCATGACCCTGGGATCATGACCTGAGCTAAAATCAAGAATCAGACACTCAACTGACTGAGCCACCCAGGTACCCTTACATACTTCTTCTCTAATATTATCATTTAAACCTATAAATTTTCCTCTAAACATCCTTTTAGTTGAATCCCATGAATTTTGATCTGTTCTACTTTCACTGTTGTTCAGCTCAAAATATTTTCTAATTTCTCTCATGATTTCATCTTCGACCCATGAATCACTTTAAAGTATGTTGTTTAACTTCCAGATTTGGGGAGTTTCCAATATATCATATAATTGATTTGTAATCTAATTCAACTGTGATCATAGAATATGCTCTGTATAATCTTGGTCCTTTAAAATTTATCAAGATATGCTTTAAGGTCTAACCTATGGTCTCTTGTGGTGAAATGATGATATGCACTTGAAAAGACTGTATATTTTGCAATTGTTGAATGGAGCATTCTATAGATGGCAGTTAAGTCAAGATGGTTGATAGCAGTGCTCAAACCATTTGTGTCTTTAGTGAATTTGTTTTTGGTCTAGTCATTCCAACTATAAAGAGAGTGTTCAAATTTCCTGCTGTGTTTCCATCAATTTCTGTTTCATGTATATTGAGGCTCTATTATTAGGTACATACATGTGTATAATTGTTATATCTTTCTAAGGAACTATCCCTTTATCATTATGACATTTTACTTTTATTGTCTTCAAATCTACTGTATCTGGTTTATAATATCCACTGCATCCTTATGTTTTTTTTAATATGAAATTTATTACCAAATTGGTTTCCATACAACACCCAGTGCTTATCCCAACAGGTGCCCTCTTCAATGCCCATCACCCACTTTCTCCTCCCTCCTACCCCCCATGAACCCTCAGTTTATTCTCAGTTTTTAAGAGTCTCTTATGGTTTGGCTCCCTGCCTCTCTAACTTTTTTTCCCTTCCCCTCCCCCATGGACTTCTGTCAAGTTTCTCAGGATACACGTAAGAGGGAAAACATATGGTATCTGTCTTTCTCTGCCTGACTTATTTCACTTAGCATAACACTCTCCAGTTCCATCCACGTTGCTACAAAGGGCCATATTTCATTCTTTCTCATTGCCAAGTAGTATTCCATTGTGTATATAAACCACAATTTCTTTATCCATTAATCAGTTGATGGACATTTAGGCTCTTTACACAATTTGGCTATTGTTGAAAGTGCTTCTATAAACATTGGGGTACAAGTGCCCCTCTACATCAGCACTCCTGTATCCCTTGGGTAAATTCCTAGCAGTGCTATTCCTGGGTCATAAGGTAGATCTCTTTTTAATTTCTTGAGGAACCTCCACACTGTTTTCCAGAGCGGCTGCACCAGTTTGCATTCCCACCAACAGTGCAAGAGGGTTCCCGTTTCTCCACATCCTCACCAGCATCTATAGTTTCCTGATTTATTCATTTTAGCCACTCTGACTGGCATGAGGCAGTATCTCAGTGTGGTTTTCATCTGTATTTCCCTAATGAGGGGTTACTTTGAGCATCTTTTCATGTGCCTGTTGGTCATCTGGATGTCTTCTCTAGAGAAGTGTCTATTCATGTCTTCTGCCCATTTCTTCACTGGATTATTTGGTTTTCCGGTGTGGAGTTTGGTGAGTTCTTTATAGGTTTTGGATACTAGCCCTTTGTCTGATATGTCATTTGCAAATATCTTTTCCCATTCCGTTGGTTGCATTTTAGTTTTGTTGATTGTTTCCTTTGCATTGCAGAAGCTTTTTATCTTGATGAGGTCCCAACAGTTCATTTTTGCTTTTAATTCCCTTGCCTTTGGAGATGTGTCAAGTAAAAAATTGCTGTGGCTGAGGTCAGAGAGGTTTTTTCCTGCTTTCTCCTCTAGGGTTTTGATGGTTTCCTGCCTCACATTCAGGTCCTTTATCCATTTTGAGTTTATTTTTGTGAATGGGGTAAGAAAGTGGTCTAGTTTCATTCTTCTGCATGTTGCTATCCAGTTCTCCCAGCACCATTTGTTAAAGAGACTGTCTTTCCTGCTTTGTCAAAGATTAGTTGCCCATACTTTTGTGGGTCCAATTCTGGAGTGTCTATTCTATTCTATTGGTCTATGTGTCTGTTTTGTGCCAATACCATGCTGTCTTGAGGATTACAGCTTTGTAGTAGAGGGTAAAGTCTGGAATTGTGATGCCTCCAGCTTTGGTCTTCTTCTTCAACATTACTTTGGCTATTCAGGGTCTTTTGTGGTTCCATACAAATTTTAGGATTGCTTGTTCTAGCTTTGAGAAGAATGCTGGTGCAATTTCGATTGGGATTGCATTGAATGTGTAGATAGCTTTGGGTAGTATTGACATTTTGACAATATTTATTTTTCCAATCCATGACCATGGAATTTTTTTCCATTTCTCTGTACCTTCTTCAATTTCTTTCATAAACTTTCTATAGTTTTCAGCATACAGATCTTTTACATCTTTGGTTAGGTTTATTCCTAGGTATTTTATGCTTCTTGGTGCAATTGTGAATGGGATCAGTTTCTTTATTTGTCTTTCTGTTGCTTATTAAGTACAAGAATGCAACTGATTTCTGTACATTGATTTTGTATCCTGCAACTTTGCTGAATTCATGTATCAGTTCTAGCAGACTTTTGGTGGAGTCTATCAGGTTTTCCATGTATAGTATCATATCATCTGCAAAGAGTGAAAGCTTGACTTCATCTTTGCCAATTTTGATGCCTTTGATTTCCTTTTGTTGTCTGATTGCTGATGTTAGAATTTCCAACACTATGATAAACAACAGCAGTGAGAGTGGACATCCCTGTCGTGTTCCTGATCTCAGGGAGAAAGCTCTCAGTTTTTCCCCATTGAGGATGATATTAGCTGTGGGCTTTTCATAAATGGCTTTTGTAATGTTTAAGTATGTTCCTTCTATCCCGACTTTCTCGAGGGCTTTTATTAAGGAACGATGCTTAATTCTGTCAAATGCTTTTTCTGCATTGATTGACAGGATCATATTGTTCTTATCATTTCTTTTATTAATGTGATGTATCACATTGATTGATTTGTGAATGTTGAGCCAGCCCTGTAGCCCAAGAATGAATCCCACTTAATATGGTGAATAATTCTTTTTATATGCTGTTGAATTCGATTTGTTAGTATCTTGTTGAGAATTTTTGCACCCATGTTCATCAGGGATATTGGCCTGTAGTTCTCTTTTTTTGCTGGGTCTCTGTCTGGTTTAGGAATCAAAGTAAAGTGAGTCTGGAAGTTTTCCTTCCCTTTCTATTTTTTGGAATAACTTGAGAAGGATAGGTATTATCTCTGCCTTAGATGTCTGGTAGAATTCCCCAGGGAAGCCATCTGGTCCTAGACTCTTATTTGTTGGGAGATTTTTGATAACTGATTCAATCTTTTCGCTGGTTATGGGTCTGTTCAAGTTTTCTATTTCTTCCTGTTTGAGTTTGGAAGTGTGTGGGTGCTTAGGAATTTATCCATTTCTTCCAGGTTGTCCAGTTTGTTGGCATATAATTTTTCATAGTATTCCCTGATAATTTCTTGTATTTCTGAGGGATTGGTTGTAATAATTCCATTTTCATTCATGATTTTATCTATTTGGGTCAACTCCCTTTTCTTTTTGAGAAGCCTGGCTAGAGGTTTGTCAATTTTGTTTATTTTTTTTAAAAAAACAATTCTTGGTTTCATTGATCTGCTCTACAGTTTTTTTTAGACTCTGTATTGTTTATTTCTGCTCTGATCTTTATTATTTCTCTTCTTCTGCTGGGTTTAGGCTGCCTTTGCTGTTCTGCTTCTAGTTCCTTTAGGTGTGCTGTTAGATTTTGTATTTGGGATTTTTCTTGTTTCTTGAGATAGGCCTGGATTGCAATGTATTTTCCTCTCAGGACTGCCTTCGCTGTGTCCCAAAGCGTTTGGATTGTTGTATTTTCATTTTCGTTTGTTTCCATATATTTTTTAATTTCTTCTCTAATTGCCTGGTTGACCCACTCATTCGTTAGTAGGGTGTTCTTTAACCTCCATGCTTTGGGAGGTTTTCCAGACTTTTTTCTGTGGTTGATTTCAAGCTTCATAGCATTGTGGTCTGAAAGTATGCATGGTATAATTTCAATTCTTGTAAACTTATGAAGGGCTGTTTTGTGACCCAGTATATGATCGATCTTGGAGAATGTTCCATGTGCACTCGAGAAGAAAGTATATTCTGTTGCTTTGGGATGCAGAGTTCTAAATATATCTGTCAAGTCCATCTGATCCAATGTCTCATTCAGGGCCCTTGCTTCTTTATTGACCGTGTGTCTAGATGATCTATCCATTTCTGTAAGTGGGGTGTTAAAGTCCCCTGCAATTACCACATTCTTATCACTAAGGTTGCTTATGTTTATGAGTAATTGTTTTATATATTTGGGGGCTCCGGTATTTAGCGCATAGACATTTATAATTGTTAGCTCTTCCTGATGGATAGACCCTGTAACTATTATATAATGTCCTTCTTCATCTCTTGTTACAGCCTTTAATTTAAAGTCTAGTTTGTCTGATATAAGTATGGCTACTCCAGCTTTCTTTTGGCTTCCAGTCGCATGATAAATAGTTCTCCATCCCCTCACTCTCAATCTGAAGGTGTCCTCAGGTCTAAAATGAGTCTCTTGTAGACAGCAAATAGATGGGTCTTGTGTTTTTATCCATTCTGATACCCTATGTCTTTTGGTTGGCGCATTTAATCCATTTACATTCAGTGTTATTATAGAAAGATACGGGTTTAGAGTCATTGTGATGTCTGTATGTTTTATGCTTGTAGTGATGCCTCTGGTACTTTGTCTCACAGGGTCCCCCTTAGGATCTCTTGTAGGGCTGGTTTAGTGGTGACAAATTCCTTCAGTTTTTGTTTGTTTGGGAAGACCTTTATCTCTCCTTCTATTCTAAATGACAGACTTGCTGGATAAAGGATTCTCGGCTGCATATTTTTTCTGTCTAGCACCCTGAAAATCTCGTGCCAATTCTTTCTGGCCTGCCAAGTTTCAAAAGAGAGATCAGTCACGAGTCTTATAGGTCTCCCTTTATATGTCAGGGCACGTTTACCCCTTGCTGCTTTCAGAATTTTCTCTTTGTCCTTGTATTTTGCCAGTTTCGCTATGATATGTCGTGCAGAAGATCGATTCAAGTTCCGTCTGAAGGGAGTTCTCTGTGCCTCTTGGATTTCAATGCCTTTTTCCTTCCCCAGTTCAGGGAAGTTCTCAGCTATTATTTCTTCAAGTACCCCTTCAGCACCTTTCCCTCTCTCTTCCTCCTCTGGGATACCAATTATGCGTATATTATTTCTTTTTAGTGTATCGCTTAGTTCTCTAATTTTCCCCTCATACTCCTGGATTTTTTTCTCTCTCTTTTTCTCAGCTTCCTCTTTTTCCATAACTTTATCTTCTAGTTCACCTATTCTCTCCTCTGCCTCTTCAAGCCGAGCTGTGGTGGTTTCCATTTTGTTATGCATTTTGTTTAAAGCGTTTTTCAGCTCCTCGTGACTGTTCCTTAGTCCCTTGATCTCTGTAGCAAGAGATTCTCTGTTGTCCTCTATACTGTTTTCAAGCCCAGCGATTAATTTTATGACTATTATTCTAAATTCACTTTCTGGTATATTATTTAAATCCTTTTTGATCAGTTCATTAGCTGTTGTTATTTCCTGGAGATTCTTCTGAGGGGAATTCTTCTGCTTGGTCATTTTGGATAGTCCCTGGCGTGGTGAGGACCTGCAGGGCACTTCCCCTGTGCTGTGGTGTATAACTGGAGTTGGTGGGCGGGGCTGCAGTCAGACCTGATGTCTGCCCCCAGCCCACTGCTGGGGCCACAGTCAGACTGGTGTGTGCCTTCTCTTCCCCTCTCCTAGGGGCGGGATTCACTGTGGGGTGGTGTGGCCCGTCTGGGCTACTTGCACACTGCCAGGCTTGTGATGCTGGGGATCTGGCCTATTAGCTGGGGTGGGTAGGCAAGGTGCACGGGGCAGGAGGGGCAGGCTTAGCTCGCTTCTCCTTAGGTGATCCACTTCAGGAGGGGCCCTGTGGCAGCGGGAGGGAGTCAGATCCGCTGCCGGAGGTTTGGCTCCGCAGAAGCACAGAGTTGGGTGTTTGGGCGGAGCGAGCAAGTTCCCTGGCAGGAAGTGGTTCCCTTTGGGATTTTGGCTGGGGGATGGGCGAGGGAGATGGCACTGGCGAGCATCTTTGTTCCCCGCCAAGCTGAGCTCTGTCGTCCGGGGGCTCAGCAACTCTCCCTCCCTTTGTCCTCCAGCCTTCCCGCTTTCCGAGCAGAGCTGTTAACTTATGACCTCCCAGACGCTAAGTCGCGCTTGCTGTCGGAACACAGTCCGTCAGGCCCCTCCACTTTTGCCAGCCAGACTCGGGGGCTCTGCTTGGCCGGCGAGCCGCCCCTCCACCCCGGCTCCCTCCCGCCAGTCCGTGGAGCGGGCACCGCCTCGCCGCCCTTCCTACCCTCTTCCGTGGGCCTCTCGTCTGCGCTTGGCTCCGGCGATCCATTCTGCTAATCCTCTGGCGGTTTTCTGGGGTATTTAGGCAGGTGTAGGTGGAATCTAAGTGATCAGCAGGACGCGCGGTGAGCCCAGCGTCCTCCTACGCCACCATCTTGACTAGAATCAAGAACAAACACTCTAAACATAAGCCCCCAGATACTACAAATTCACCCTTTGAGACATGGACCCTCAATAGTTCAGAGGCTATACACCTTGAATACAGATCCTCAAATACCTCAGACTCAAACATTAAAAGACAGACCCTCATAAATTTGAAAGGCCTCACAACCAGGAGGCAACTTCCTTATACTCAAATCTTGTAAAATAGATCCTCAGTGAATTCAGAGACAACCAACTTAAAGACCTCATACTCTGCGATGAGGACCTTCAAACTGCTGTGCTTGGACACAGACTCCCAAACTTCTCAGAGATCTATAACTCTAAACAAAGATGCTCAGAAAGCTCATAAACAGAGACTTCCAAATGGCTCAGGGGATTCACTTCATCAAACACAGATACCCAAGTGTTCAGGAACTTCACACTCTGAATACAGACTCCTCAAATCCCCCTGAGACCTCACAACCCAAAAATAGATACAGAAACATCTTAGAGACTTATAGACAGATATATCTTTGACAGATACCCAAAATTATCTCACAGACCATACACCAAGAATACCATTTCCCAAACAGCCAGAGATCTCACACCCTGGGAAAGACCCAACCAGTTCAGCCCTCTCAAGAACAAAGATCCCAACCAGCCCATAGATCTCACATATTGACACAGAGAATTCACACTCTGAATTTGGAGACCACAAATCCTGAATCAAAAAACCCGAGTCCAGAGACCTCCAATCCTGCACACAGACCACACCAAATAGCTGGGACACCTCAAACCAGTGATACAGGCCCCCAAATAGCCAGATAACTCATAATGTGAATACAGACCTGACAACAGCCCAGACACACCATGATGCAGACTCCCCAGGAATGCAGAGATCTTACACCCTGGGATACAGCTCATAAACATTAAATCCAGGGACACAGACACACTCAAGGAACTCAGAGCCCTCACACACTGAGAAACAAAACCCCAAAACTGTCTATAAGCCTCATACACTGAGAAATTCAAATCAAAACTACAATGAGATATCACCTCACACCTCTTAGAATGACTATCATTAAAAAGACAAGAGACAAGTGTTGGTGAGATGTGGAGAAAAGGGAACTCTTGGGCCCTGCTAGTGAGCATGTAAATTGGTAGAGTCACCACCCCACTATAAGAAATAGTATGGAGTTTCCTCAAAAAAAAAATCAAAATAGAACTACCATATGATCCAGCAATCCCACTTCTGGGTATATATACAAAGGAAAAGAAAACTGGATCTTGGGGCGCCTGGGTGGCGCAGTCGGTTAAGCTTCCGACTTCAGCCAGGTCACGATCTCGCGGTCCGTGAGTTCGAGCCCCGCGTCGGGCTCTGTGCTGACGGCTCAGAGCCTGGAGCCTGTTTCCGATTCTGTGTCTCCCTCTCTGCCCCTCCCCCGTTCATGCTCTGTCTCTCTCTGTCCCAAAAATAAATAAAAAACGTTGAAAAAAAATAAAAAAAAAGAAAACTGGATCTTGAAGAGACATGTGTACCCCCATGTTCAATGGCAGCATTATTAACAATAGTCAATATATAGAAACAATCTAAGTGTCTGTCAACAGATGAATGGATAAAGATGATGTGTTATATATATAAAATACAGCCATGAGAAAGAAGGAAACCCTGCCATTTGCCAACAACCTGGATGGACCTTGAGGGCATTATGCTAAGTGAAATAAGTCAGACAGAAAAAGACAAATACTGCACAGTATCACTTATATGTGGAACCTAAAACTAAAAAAGGCAAACTCAGAGAAACAATAGAGTAGTAGTTACCAGGGACAGGGAGGTGAAAGAAATGGGGAGATATTGGTCAAAGGGTGCAAGCTTCCAGTTATAAGATGAATAAGTTCTGGAGATCTAACATACACCATAGTGATTATAGCTAATAGTAAGGTATCATATACTTCAAAGTTGCTAAGAGAGTAGATCTTAAATGTTCTCATCACAAAAAAGAGGATATGGCAACTATGTGACAGGATGGAGGTGTTAGTTAATGCTATGGTGGTAATCATTTTGAAATATATAAATGTGATCAAATTGATACATTGCACCCATTAAACTTACACAATGTTATATGCAATTATATCTCAATAAAGTTGGGAGAAAAGAAAGAAACCTCACACCCTTCAGAAGATCCCCCCAACTCTCATAAACCTCATCTGCTGGAAAAAAGATCCCCCAAATAGCTCAGAGGCCTCACCCCTGGGACACAGACCCTCACAGCGTTCCAAGATGACATATCCAGGACACAGACCCCATAACAGCTTAGACACTGCAAACTCTGAAGAGAGACCCTCAAGAAGCCCAGGGTCCTTACTGCACTCTAGAGAAAAAAATGCAAAGAGATCAGGGACCTCACACCCAAGAGAACATTTGCCCACTGCCTAGAACCACACTCAGTACACAGTATGTGCTCGTTAGATGTCTGTTGAATGAAATGACTCCTTTGATGTAGCAATTCCCCTTCTAATAATGTGTTCTAAAGAAACACTCATATACGTGCCCAGAGCTGTGTGCACAATGGGAAGGTCAAGCTTTTATTAATTTCTAATATTCTGAATATTGTCACTATTATGCATTAATACATTTTTCTCCCCATAGGATAAGGACTTCACTCCTTGTCCACCTCTGTGGCCCCAGTATGAGGCCCCAGTATGAGAACAGGGGCATTCACCACAAAGGTCTAGAAAAGAAAGAAGGAGAACATGCACTCTCCTCCTTCCCAGAACCCCATTGCTATTAGAAAAACCCACTCCTGTGGCCCCTACAAAATGGTGCTCCTGGGGTAAGACAGTGGCCTTGTCCCCTCTGCCAACCTCAGAGACAGTGGAGAGGCTGAGGAGGGTGCAGGTCCCCTGGTGAAGATGTGTAAGGACCCAGCACCTCTCAAGGGGGCAGTCTGTGAAAAGGCCTGAGGCCCATGGAGGCCCCACCCTAAAAGATAGCCAACTGAAAAGTTAAAGGGAATGGTCCACATAAGACCACTATCACTACCAACAGCAACTGCAAGTTCAGGGGGTTCCCAAAACCACCCTCAGTTTCAATAATTTGCTGAAAGGATTCACAGGACTCACTGAAAGCTGTTATATTCATGGTTATAGTTTATTATAGAAATAGAATACAGATTAAAATTAAAATCAGCTATGGGAAGAGATGAACAGGACAGGGTCGGGAAGGATACCAAATGCAGAGCTTCCAGTTGTCCTCTCCCCATAGAGTCAGAAGAGTGTTAACTCTCCTGGTATTAATTTCTAACAAGAGCATAATTACCAGGCATAGTTGCCTGACCACATGACTGGTCTCAGTATCTAGCCACCAAGAGGTCAAGATGCGTGACCCAAAGCCCCCACCCTTCATCACATTGTTGGTGTGGCTCTGTGTTCCCACTGAACATCACATAGCTACTATCAGGCTATACCAAGTCCCTCACACTAAATCATATTGTTGGTGTGGCTTAAAGCCCCCACTCTAAATCACAAGTTACTATCTGACTGAACTAAGACTCCCAAGCAAACAAAGACACTCCTACCAAGCATGACATTCCAAGGCCTAAAGCTTACCTTTCAGATGAGGACAAAGGCCAGATCTCTGAGTAAAGTTAAATTCTTTACTACACAACATTATACACTGTTATAATAATACACACATGGAGGGTCATCATGGAAAGTTGTTAATAATAATGGAGAGTCACTAATATCAGCTAATATTCATTAAGAATTTCCTGAGTGACAGACATTAATCCAAACATTTTATGTAATTAACTCACTTAAATTTACAAACAAACCAATGATGGTGGGCCTGTTAATATTCCATTTTGAAGATGAGGAGCACTGAGGTATAAGGACATTTATTCAATTCTCTAGACTCCACAGCTAGTCTATGGGAGAAGCAGGGTTCACACCCTGCATTTTGTGACCTTACATGTCCTCCCTTAAACAACCTCTATTTTTCCTAGAGTAATATTACCAGATGTCCATGGTGCCTGCATGACCATACTTTACATAGGATGTCTCTAACATCACGTTGTTATGAATAATAGTGATCTTTATAGTACAAACTGCTGTTTAACCTCTTCACTGAGAGAACCTAGAGAGTTTCCCTCACTCTCTTCCTCATAGGACACCCTCACCATCATCAGAGAACAACAGCCAAACCCTTTAGCATAGCATTCAAGATCCAACTTGAGCCTGGACTACTTTTCTGGTTATTCCACTCACTCTTCTCCTACATTCACTCATTCATTCATTCATTCATTCATTCAGTAAACTAATATTTCTTGAAGGCCTGCTATATGCCAAGCATAGCCAACACTGTTCTGGGACCTGGGAATACAGCTATAAACAAAACAAAGTTCCTGCCTCTACAGGGTTCATATGCTGGAACAAAGGTCAGCAAACTTTTTCCTGTAAAGGGCCAGATAGCAAATAGTTTAAGCTAAGAGCATCATATGGTCTCTTCCATAACTATTCCATTCTTCCGTTGTAGTACAAAAGCAGCCATAAACAATATGTAAAGGGATGGGTGTGGCTGTATTCTAAATTTTATCTTCAAAAACAGATAGTGGGTCAGTTTGGGCCCATGGGAAATAGTTTGCCAACCTCTCTTCTAGAGACAGGCATTAAGCCAATACATAATTGTTGCAGGCTATGAGTCTGGAGTTCTCTCTTGTCCAGCAAGAGAGCAAAGAATTGAATATAAGAGAGACTAATGTCTGGGAGGAGACAAGAGCCCCAAACAGGGGTTTCATCTCTGTATTTATTGAGCGCTCAAGATCTTACACACGTGGTGAACGTGAAGGAAACAAGATCTTATGCATGTGGTGAACATGAAGAAAACAATCAGATAGTAATCATTAACTTGTGTGTGTAAGAAGCAAAGGGTCTGGGGTGAGTTTGAAGTTGTGATCAAGGTATATTGGAGCCAGATGGAAAGTAGTTTCCTGCAGGTGATATAACCAGTTACTCGTGATTCCATTATAATATCCCGCTAACTAACCTTGGGCTCTTTCACCCTGTGGCGGCAGCTTTCTGCCCTAAGCTTTTTTAACCCATTTATGTAAGTGTAAAGAATTTTTGAACTTATTTCCCCACACATAATAAATATATATCACGTAGTAATGAATGCTATGAAGAGAAATTAAATAGGGTAAGGAGGTAGAGACTGATGGTGTTGTACAGCTATTTTCCAAAGGAGGTGTCTGAAAAGACCTCACCAGAAAGGACATAAGAAGCAGAGAGACCTGACACATGTCAGAATGGCTAAAATTAACAGCACTGGAAACAACAGATATTGCTGAGGATTCGGAGAAAGGCGAACCCTCTTACACTCTTGGTGGGAATGCAAATTGGTGCAGCCACTCTGGAGGACAGTATGGAGGTTCCTCAAAAAGTTAAAAATAAGGGCGCCTGGGTGCTCAGTCCGTTAAGCTCTGGACTCTTGATTTTGGCTCAGGTCATGATCTCACAGTTCGTGAGTTTGAGCTACGCTGACACAGCACAGAGCCTGCTTGGAATTTTCTCTCCCTCTTTTTCTGCCCCTATGCCACTCTCACACTTTCCTCTCTCTCAAAATATATGAGCTTAAAAAGTTTTTAAGTTAAAAATAGAACTACCCTACAACCCAGAAATTGGGCTACTAGGTATTTACCCAAAGAATACAAAAATACAGATTCAAAAGGGTATATGCCCCCAATATTTATAGCAGCATTACCAACAATAGCCAAACTATGGAAAGAGCCAAAATGTCCATCGACTGTTGAATGGATAAAGATATGGTATACATACAATGGAATATTACTCAGCTATCAAAAATAATGAAATCTTGCTATTTGCAACAACATGGATGGAGCTAGAGTGTATTATGCTAAGCAAAATAAGTCAGAGAAAGATAAATACCATATGGTTTCACTCATATGTGGAATTTAAGGAACAAAACAGATGAACATAGGGGAAGGGAAGGAAAAATAAGATAAAAACAGAGAGGGAGGCAAACCATAAGAAACTCTTAAACAGAACAAACTGAGAGTTACTAGAGGGGATGTGGGTGGGAGAATGGGCTAAATGGGTGATGGGTATTAAGGAGGGCATTTGTTGGAATGAGCACTTGGTGTTATATGTGAATGATGAATCACTGGGTTCTGCTCCTGAAACCAATATTACACTGTATGTTAACTAACTTGAATTTAAATTAAAAAATTTAGGGGCACCTGGGTAGCTCAGTCAGTTGAGCATCCGACTCAATTTTGGCTCAGGTCTTGGTCCCAGGGTTTTGAAATCAAGCCCCACATCAGGCTTGGTGCTGAGTGTGGAGCCTGCTTGAGATTCTCTCTCTCTCTCTCTCTCTCTCTCTCTCTCTATATATATATATATATATATATATATATATATATATATATATGTATATACATACATATATGTATGTATATACATATATTTAATTTTATCTTATTTACGTTCTTGTTTTAATTCCAGTTAGTTAACATAAAATTTGAGAAACAACAAATGAGCAAAGGGAAGAAGAGAGAGAGAGAGAGAAACAAAGAAACAGAATTATAGAGAACAAACAGATGGTTACCAGAGGGGAGGCCAGTGGGGAATAAGTTAAACAGGTGGTGGGGATTAAGGAGTGCACTTACCGTAGTGAGCACTGGGTGTTGTATGGAAGTGTTGAATCATTATATTGTACACTAGTAGCTGATATTACTGAGCATTTCTCTATGTCATATCTTGTTTAAGAGTGTTATACTTTCCACATAGTAGTAATTCACCCAGTCTTTTCCTAAGGACCCTTACTTACGTCTTTCAAGGCTACATTTAAAAAGCACCTTCTTGGGGCATCTGGGTGGCTCAGTCAGCTAATCATCTGACTTTGGCTCTGGTCATGACCTCGCGGTCCATGGGTTCAAGCCCCATGTCAGGCTCTGCTCACAGCTCAGAGCCTGGAGCCTGCTTCAGATTCTATGTCTCCCTGTCTCTCTCCCCGTCCCCCGCTCACACTCTGTCTCTCTCTCAAAAATAAATAAACATTAAAATTTTTTTTAAAAAGCACCTTCCTCAGAGCCTGGAGCCTGCCTCAGATTCTGCGTCTCCCTCTCTGCCTGACCCTCTCCTGCTTGTACTCTGTCTCTCTCTGTCTCTGAAAAATAAATAAATGCTGGAAAAAAAAGCACCTTCTTCATGAAATCTCCTCTGATGATTGAACTTGAAGGTGACCTCTTCCTTCAAAAGTTTATGACATTCTCTTGTACCCCTTGGAAGTTCTAGATACTTCTTCATTTTAGTTATTTGTGGGCATGCTTAAAGATTATAAAAAGTTTTATTCCAAGACCTTGTCTCATACATCATTTTCCTTCACCAAGTTCACATAGTGCCTGGAATATTTGAGTCTAGGCTTAGCAACTTTCAGAACATT
This sequence comes from Felis catus, assembly GCF_018350175.1. Classification (NCBI taxonomy): domain Eukaryota; kingdom Metazoa; phylum Chordata; class Mammalia; order Carnivora; family Felidae; genus Felis; species Felis catus. The sequence continues at coordinate 43,087,292 of NC_058386.1, read as the reverse complement.
TGGCCCCTGCCTATGTCTTGGCTTTATCTGTCAAATGAAGAGAACAATGGAATCACCCTGGTAGGTTGTTTTGAAGAATAAGATAATGTATATAAAATGCTTTTCTAAAATATCCTAGGTGACTTCAAACCATGCTCAATGAAATGGGATGATTGGGTTATATTTAGGTAATTTTCTGGCACAGCTGTATACTCTACAAGAATTCCTGAAAATGAGTCCCAGATTCTGATTCAGTACATTTGGAATGGGGCCTGAATATTTGCATCTTTAATAAATTCCTGGGTGATGCTAAGACAATACTTTGAGGATCTAGGATAAAGCACTATGCTCAAGAATACTGGGTCATGATTCTGAGGCTCTGCCAGGGGTCAGCTGGAAAGACTGCCATAATAGACTCATCATGTCCTCCAAGGGAACAGCCAGGGAGGCTGCTGGCAAGAATGCCAAGGACTTCCCATTTTGCATCCCTCTGGAAGCATGCCATTTTACTCAGGACATGGGAATCACTTAATCATAATGCACAGTGACAACTTTCCCATGCAAAGATGAAAAACTGATTCCCTTTCCCTAATCAGCAGAAACTGTATTCTAACGTATATGTAGACTGATGGATATTACTGTATATAACTACATCCACTCCTCTAAGCCAACAGCAAGGAGTAGTGGGAGCAGTTGGTAAAGGTCAGAGGCACCACAGTGGCTGAGAGATAGTGAAACTGTGTGTGACTTGGGCTAGTAATCAGGTGTGCCTAAGAGTTAGGACTGAATCTTTGAAACCATGTGGGGAATTGGACTGGAAGGACAGAAGGGATGCTGTAGAAAAGGAAATGGATTTCAAAAAGTGAAGCAAAACCTTTAATTTTCACCATTTTGTCTGGGACCACTTTTCCTTAAAAACATTATACAAGTAATACATATTTATAGTTTAAAAAAGATACATATCAATAAACAAACTCATGCATAATTCCACAATATATACTGTTATTACTTTAGGATGAAATTCTATGGGTACATCCTCATGCATCTCCATTTCCTTAGAAATGACACTTCCAAGTTAGAGTGCTATGTATTTCAAATAACTGTACCTGGTGAACTGAGTCCTTAGCCCATTTTCCTATTCTTTTTCTTCTCTATTGCTGAAGATGCTTTATATATGTTATATAAAGTATATGGGGCACCTTGGTGGCTCAGTTGGTTAAGTGTCCGACTTGGCTCAGGTCATGATCTCACAGTTCATGAGCTCAAGCCCCATGTCGGGCTCTGTGCTGACAGCTCAGAGCCTGGAGCCTGCTTCAGATTCTGTGTCTGCCTCTCTCTCTCTCTGCCCCTCCCCTGCTCACACACACACACACACACACACACACACTCTCTCTCTCTCTCTCTCTCTCTCTCTCTCTCTCTCAAAACTAAACATTTTTTAAAAAGAAAATTTTCTATTAGTATATATGTCATAATTTAAATGGTTATCAGACTCTAGAGTCCCTACTCCTTGGGGACAGTAATGCTGACATTTTTTAAAAGTTTTTATTTCTTTATTTTTAGAGAGAGAGAGAGAGAGAGCAAGCGCATGTGCACACATGCGAGAGTGAGGGAGAAGCATAGACAGACAGACAGAGAGAGAATCCCAAGCAGGCTCTGCACTGACAGTGTGGGGCTGGAATTCACAAACCATGAGATCATGACCTGAGCTGAAATCAAGAGTCGGACACTTAACCGACTGAGCCATGCAGGCACCCCGATGCTGACATGTTATACTGAATGGCTCCTCTTCTCTAACAAGACATTTAAAATGCATCATTTATACCAAAAATGTGTAATAAGGAGGAACAGAATTCTTCATCCTGACCAGTACTTTTTTCCAACTAAAAACTTATAAATCATGATATTCAATGCTACAATATTTAAAAAAAAAAAAAAAAACAGGGGCGCCTGGTTGGCGCAGTCAGTTAAGCATCCCACTTTGGCTCAGGTCATAATCACAGTTTGTGAGTTCGAGCCCCACGTCGGGCTCTGCACTGACAGCCTGGAGCCTGCTTTGGATTCTATCTCCCTCCCTCTCTCTGCCCCTCCCCTGCTTATGTTCTCACTCTCTCTCTCTCTCTCTCTCTCTCTCTCTCAAAAATAATAAATAAACATAAAAAAATTTAAAACAAAACAAATGCATCTGTTAAAATAGAAGAGGTACAGTTCAAATCTTTTAGAGTCTGCCAAGAATAACTTCCTGATTCATTCCATACTTTCCTTATCCTATTACTCTTTCTTCCTGGGGATTTATTTTTATATTATCTAAAACTTTCCTCCACCCTACTGCCCAGGTCTAAACCTTCAGTAATTCCCCATGGCAGTAAGATAATGTCCAAACATCCTCAGGTGTCCCTTGAGGCCATTCACAGTGTAGCCACAACCTGCCTTTCAACCAATTCTCCACCCTCTCCAGGAACAGGGCTATGCGTGTAGCCTTTACTAAGACACATCTTTGTATATACTTCTGTGTTTAATGCAGTAGAGAGATCAACAGAATTTTAGAGCCAGGGCTTTAAGGCTCATCTAATTTGGACATTTTAAAGAAGAATTTGGACACTTTAGTGTAATGTTTATTTATTTTTGCAAGAGAAAGAGAGAGAGAGAGAGAGAGAGAGAGAGAGAGAGAGCACAAGCAGGGCAGGGGCAGAGAGAGAGGGACACACTGAATCCGAAGCAGGCTCCAGCCTCTGAGCGGTCAGCACAGAGCCTGATGCAGGGCTTGAACCCATGAACCATGAGATCATGACCTGAGCCTAAGTCGGACACTTAACTGACTGAGCCACCCAGGTGCCCCTGGACACTTTAAAGAAGAAACAGGTGCCAGACAGTGTAACATGCTCCAGATCAAACAGCACAGTAGAGGTCATCATGTTATCAAACCAGGATATCAACCTTGGGCTCACTAAGTAATAGAAATGGACAAAAGGCCAAACAGGAGTTTCAGGCAAGGCTTTACTGGGGATTATGCTTGAGCACAAGGGAAACAGCCCAAAGGAAACAATCCTCAGGATGACTCCCCAGGAAGAGGTCAGGGAGAATTTTTTAAAGAAACATAGGTAGGAAAAGGGTACTCTGAGCATGTAGAAGCACTTATTTATTAGCACCTGTGTACTTAAAGGTAATGTTTCTTCAGGCATCACATGTCTAATTAACATGTTAAATCTCTACTCCTTGGCATGATTTTTAGTGTTATAATGGGGGTCAAAGTTGGTGAAAGTTCAGTACTTGGGTCCATCTTGGTGCAAACTGGTTTGGTCCTGTCTTCACCAGTCTTTGGAGTCAAGTCCCTCTTTTCAGTACACATCCTGTCTCTGCATTCCTGTAAGATATACCACTCAAGGACATAGAGTTTTAGCTATCCTGGAGTGCTTGATTTGGTGGTTAGGGCTGAGGGGACCCGAGTCCAGTCCTTGCTCTGTCTCAGTGGTTCAGGCAGCACTTTGTTTTTTCAACTCCTTTTGCAGCCACTGCCTTCTGAATATGTAATATGTGGCAGGCAAACACTTGTTGAATGTGTTACATAATTTGCAATGTATTTAACTGTGTTCTGTTGACCTGGCAGGATTGCCATCTTTGTTGTGAATAAGTGAAATGAGCCAAGGCAAGAAGCACATGCACATCAGTTGAGCAATTCCAAAGCAATAAAACATGATAGAAGATTTGCTGAAGAAAACTGGGCACAGTGGCATCAGCTGTTCATTACCATATGAAGCAGCAGGGAGGGAGGGAGCCAGAAGGAGAGTTCGTGCAGGCCAATTCCACAGATCATGTCCCCTCAGCCCTCACCAGGAATGAATGAGTTGAAGCCCTAGATGGGAGGGTCAGTCAGCAATGGTTTCTCACCCTCACTGTCTGGTCCTGGTCATCAGAGGACACTAGAAATACAAATGATTAGAATTCAAAGGGACCTTAGAAATTCTTCACTTTTAGGTGAGGATACTGAAAGCCCGACAGGGTAGGAACTGGTATACAAGGAATCCTTCACACACACACACACACACACACACACACACACACACACACACACAAAACCCGCTAAGAAACCTGATAAATTATCTCAGCAGTAGTTTACTGTTTTTAGTTTATTTATCTATTTTTGAGACAGAGAGAGAGAATGAGAGCAAGAGTGTGCAGGGGAGGGGCAGAGAGAAAAGGAGAGAGAGAATCCCAAGCTGACAGCATGGAGCCCAACCTCCCGAACCATGATATCATGACCTGAGTCAAAATCAAGAGCCGGTTGCTTAACCGACTGAGCCACCCAGGTGCCCCATTGTAGGACACAGTTAAAAACTACTGCTGAGGGGCACCTGGGTGGTTCAGTTGGTTGGGGCACCTGGGTGACTCAGTCGGTTAAGCAACTGGCTCTTGATTTCACCTCAGGTCATGATCTTATGGTTCAAAAGTTTGAGCCCCACATCGGACTTTGCACTGTCAGTGAGGAACCTGCTTTGGATTCTTTCTCTCTGCCCCTCCCCTGCACATGCTTTCTCTCTCACAAAAATAAATAAACATAATAAATAAAGTAAATAAACTGTGTCTTACAAGAGGCTTCTGGGGCCCCTTCAGGTGACCCTGAACCAATTGCCCACAGCTAAAGCCAGTGTGAGTGGGGGCTCTACCTCCTCCCGCTTCCATTTCCACATCAACCACAGTAGCAGCTGATAATTATTGGATTTCATTGAACAAAAAGTAAAGGTTAAAAACCTTTGATCTAGGTTCAGGGAAAGGAACTTGAGGAGTAGATGATGGTGAGGGGGGGAAACTCCACATTTCTCTCCCAGTATCCTGTTGTCCATTACATTGAAGGACCCCCCCCAAAACACACACACCAATTTACACCCCATTCATTTTACAGATATAGAATACCTTGGTTGGGGTAGGAGATGGGGAAAGATTATATCTTATTGTTTTTAGTCACTTCAGTACTTCAACTTTCAGATGGGTTTGCTCATTTGTAAAGTAGTCATCTTAGGTTCTCGCTAGTGTTCCAGTACTAAAGCCATTTCTGGAACACCTCTTTTTGAAACCACCTTCAAATCCCAAAGCATAAGTATTCTGAGTGTGTACAACATGATGGGAAAATGTATCGTTTGAGTATGAACTTTCATCTGGGGAGCTATTCAGATAATGTTTAGGATCACCTCTGGTCAACAAGATAGGGAATCCAAAGGTGAAATACCACTGGACTCTAAACAGGCTGTGGCTGAAAAGGAGCAGGGCTGATTTCTTGGTGTATTTCTGAAAATCAGCTCTAAAAAAGGAATACTAGGAATACTTTATGGTCTGGCTACAGCTTCTGAAAATAAATGTAGCCTGTTAATTAGGCCAACTTGAAAGGCCAGCACATAGCGAAAATGAGAAATAATCTAGGCATAGAGAAAAGAGCAAGCCATTTGAAGCCCAAGAAACCCTAGTTAGAATCCCATCCTCACTGCTACCTGTCTGCAGAACCTGGAATATTAGCTCAATATATCATAACCTCAGTTTCCTCACCTGGAAACTGTGTTCAGTAATTCTTATCTTGCAGGATTTTTATAGAAAATTAACATACTCTGTGTAAACCATCCAGCTCACTTCTTGGTCATAGCATCATTCAACATATATGGTGCATATTATCATTACTATTATGGTTAAGTTTCTCTAAAACCACCTGTAGTTTACAGTTATATTTTTATTGGGCTTGTGTTCTCCATAGAAAAAAAGGTTTTGGGACAACATTTGAGATGCAAAAAAGTAAAGCAGATTTCTGGACAGTTCCCTTCTCCCATCCCTTTTTTATCTGCTTCTACTTCCCCACCGCTTTGCATCCCAGTACCTTCTTAGTGATTACCACTTACAATGAACTCCTCCATTTTCAGGTGAGAGGATATAGCCAGAGCCTCCCTTCTTCACTCAAGACCACACCCAAGCTAGATCCTAAATGCATCATCAGTGTTGTCTGACTCCAGATTAAGTGATTTTGCCACTCTACCACCTGCTGTTTATCCCACCAAGGTATTTCAGGAAGTTAGCATTCATTGAGGGCCTCCCTACATATTTTATTCTCACACCCATAACCCTAAAAAGTCAAGAATATTGACTATATTCACTTTACAAATGAAAATGCTGATGTTCAAAAAGGGTAAGGATTTTGCCCAAGGACACACAGTGGCCATTGTCTAAATAGAAAAGCCTTCAGAGTCATGGGAATCAAAATACAGAGGTGTGATGACATTTATGTCCACCATCCCTACCACTGACTTCCCAGCCCTGGGTACAGCTCTGGCCAGCAAAGCCCTCCTTTTAACCTCTTCCTTTAGTCACAACTGAAGGGGGAGGAGTCACTGAAGGACATACGGACCCTGATTTTAATCAGCAAAATCTAAAGCCTGAGTTCTGTTAGAGAAGGTTTGTTCCCCCAAGTCACAGAGAAATCAGGATCAGACACCCCATCCCCAGCACCAGGGCACCTGGTATCAGAGGCACCAAGATTTTGCAGAATTGCTAATTTATCAGGGATTAGGTACACCACTCTCCCTCTTTAGGGCTTTGGCCAGGTCTTCATTAAGACCAGAGGCTGGACTAGAATTCAAAGGTTCCTCCAGCCCTAACAGAAGAAATACTGCAGCCACGTATTGGGCATCAGGACAGACAGGGACTCTGAAACCAGTCTTATTTGGGAAAGTTTACTTTGCTATTTTCTGACCCTGTGATTTTGAAGAAGTTACTTATTTTCCAAGCCTCAGTTTTCTCCTCTGTAGAAAAGAGATTACATGACTAATGCACATAAAGCAATGGTTAGCACATAACAAGCACTTTTAAAATGGTAACCAATATACTTTTTAAATTAATTGAAGAAACATTCAGGGATACATTTACTCCAGAAAGTCTCTCCCACTTGATCCATATAAGAATTTTCCTTTCCTACCTGATTCCTAGTATCACCAATGAACCACATTGCTTTGGTGCTGCCTCCGGGAGCCCAGAATAAATATTCTTGCCTGGCAATGAATGACTCTCCAGTCTGTAACAATTCATCCCACTACACAGCTCAGGCAGATTAAACCTCTGTAAACACTACTTTCCTCCTGTCACTCATGTGCTCCCAATCCTCCAAACTTTTCTGTGGGGTTTCTGGGGTCTTCTAGGATCTGGCTTTTTCTCTCTCCACATTCTATGAATTGTTAAAGATTCAGTTCAGTTTTTACTTACTCTTTAAAGCTTTATTGAGCTTTTATTGGACTTGTCTCATGACACTCGAAGTCAACACCATAACATAGTGCCTTGTCATTGTCACTTTAAATGCAGTAGTAATCACTCCCATTCTAGATTTTTAAGCTTTTTAAGGATAGGGACCATGTCCTACAAATCTATATGCCCTTATTCTAACCAGTAAAGAACTGAGCACCTAGAAAATGGGTAATTGTGCTTTCATTTGTTGAGTAATTGGTTGTTTTTCCCTCTCTTGCCTCAATGATATAATCTGTAAAATACCAGTAATGTGAACAAATTCTTCTTCTAACTTTGTGTTCAATAACAACATTTTTTAAAAAGCCCTAAACTTTTACCTGAATGTGAGACCTGAAATCATAAAACTCCTAGAAGTAATCTCTTTGACATCAGCTATAGAAACATTTTTCTAGATATGTCTCTTTTGGCAAGGGAAACAAAAGCAAAATTAAACTACTAGTATTACACCAAAATAAAAAGGTTTTGCACAGTGAAAGAGACCATCAACAGAACAAAAAGACAACCCACTGAACGGGAGAAGATATTTGCAAATGACGTATCTGAGAAGGGGTTAATGTCCAAAATAAAGAACTTATACAACTCAACACCCAAAAAACAAATAATCCAATTTAAAAATGGGCAGAGGAAATGAACATTTCCCCAAAGATATACAGATGGCCAACATCACTAATCATAAGGGAAATGCAAATAAATCAAAACTATAATGAGATATCACCTCACACCTGTCAGAATGGCTAAAATCAAAAATACAAGACGGGACGCCTGGGTAGCTCAGTCGGTTAAGCGTCTGACTTCAGCTCACTCAGGTCATGATCTCGCAGTTCGTGAGTTCGAGCCCCACGTTGGGCTCTGTGCCGACAGCTCAGAGCCTGGAGCCTGCTTCAGATTCTGTGTCTTCCTCTCTCTCTGCCCCTCCCCTGCTTATGGTCTGTCTCTCTCTGTCTCTCACTAATAAATAAATGTTAAAAAAATTAAAAATACAAGAAATAAGTGTTGGGGAGGATGTGGAAAAAAAGGAACCCTGTGCACTGTTGCTATTGGCGGGAATGCAAACTGGTGCAGCCACCATGGAAAACAGTATGGAGGTTCCTCAAAAACTTAAAAATAGAATTACCATATGATCCAGTAATTCCACTATTGGCTATTTACCCAAAGAAAATGAAAATACCAATTCAAAAAGATATATGCAACCTTATGTTTACTGCATTATTTACCATAGCCAAGATACAGAAGCAACCCATTTGTTCATCAATTGATGAATGAATGGATAAAGAGGACATATCTCTCATATATATATATATATATGTGTGTGTGTGTGTGTGTGTGTGTGTGTGTGAGAGAGAGAGAGAGAGAGAGAGAGAGAGGAATATTACTGACTCATTAAAAAATGAACTATTGCCATTTGCGATAACATAGATGGATCTAGAGGGTATGATACTAAGTGAAATAACTCAGAGAAAGACACATACCATATGATTTCATCATATGTGGAATTTAAGAAACAAAACAAACAAAGAAAAAAAGAGACAAACAAAAAACAGACTCTTAACTATAGAGAACAAACTGGTGGTTGACAGGGGAAGGGGGATTGGTGAAAGAGGTAAAGGAGATTAAGACTACACTTACCATAATGAGCACTGAATAATGTATAGAATTATTGAATCACTATATTGTACACCTGAAACTAATATAACACTATATGTTAATTATACTTGAATAAAAAAATAAAAATTAAAAAATGTTTAAGAGCCCTAAGCTTTTATCAGAAAAAGGTAATCTTAGCCATTGGCATAAATTGGAAGATCATGTTCTGAGCTACAATGTTGATGATTTCATAATACTTCTTATCTTTTTAGAAACTCCAGAAAACTAAGACTTAGTGTTTCTCCCTCCACCAAAACTAAGAAATATCATAACCTCTGAGATGAGACATCACATCACCCAGGTGGGGAGGCAACCTCAGGAAGCTCCCCCAAGAATTCAGTACAAAAAATTTCAGGTTTAATATTTTGCTAATGGGACATCATTGTTTTTCACACAATAAGCAATGTAATGATGAATTCCATCTGCAGGAGGGACTGCCCCTCTTCTCAAACCATTTTTTTAAATATAATTTATTGTCAAGTTAGTTAACATACAGTGTATACTGTGTGCTCTTGATTTGGGGGGTAGATTCCCGTGATTCATCATTTACATACAACACCCAGTGCTCATCCCAACAAGTGCCCTCCTCAATGCCCATCACCCATTTTCCCCTCTCCCTTGGACCCCATCAACCCTTAGTTTGTTCTCTGTATTTAATAATTTCTTATGGGTTTGCCTCCCTTTCTGTTTGAAACTATTTTTTCCCCTTCCCTTCCCTCATGGTCTTCTGCTAAGTTTCTCAAGTCCCACATATGAGTGAAGACATATGATATCTGTCTTTCTCTGACTGACTTATTTCACTTAGCATAATACCCTCCAGTTCCATCCACATTGTTACAAATGGCAGGATTTCATTCTTTCTCATTGCCAAGTAGTATTCCGTTGTATACATAAACCACATCTTCTTTACCATTCATCAGTTGATGGACATTTGGGCTCTTTTCATGATTTGGTTATTGTTGAAAGCACGGCTACAAACATTGGGGTACATGTGCCCCCTATGAATCAGCACTTCTGTATCCTTTGGGTAAATTCCTAGTAGTGCTATTGCTGGGTGGTAGGGTAATTCTATTTTTAATTTTTTGAGGAACCTCCACACTGTTTTCTAAAGTGGCTGCACCAGTTTGCATTCCCACCAACAGTGTAAGAGGGCTCCTGTTTCTCCACATCCTCACCAACATCTGTTGTTTCTTGAGTTGTTAATTTTAGCCACTCTGACTGGTATGAGATGGCATCTCAATGTGGTTTTGATTTGTATTTCCCTGATAATGAGTGATATTGAGCATCTTTTCATGTGTCTGTTGACCATCTGGATGTCTTCTTTGAAAAAGTGTCTATTCATGTATTCTACCCATTTCTTCATTAGATTATTTGTTTTTTGGGTGTTGAGTTTGGTAAGTTCTTTATAGATTTTGGATACTAACCCTTTATCCGATATTCATCTGTAAATATCTTCTCCCATTTTGTCTCAAACTATTTCAAATGGAGCACTATGCTGCCTCCTTGTACTCTTGATGTAAGAGATTGGAATTCCTTCCTGGAATTTGAGGAAACTTGTTGAAAAAAGGAAAGAGAGAAAAGAATAAAAAGCACCTTTCTTCCTCAGTGGCCCATGCCTCTATCATTGGGTTGGACACAGAGCAAGTACTTTCAAAGTCTTCACTACTGAGGGTTGAGAGAGGAGGACTGGAGATGGAGACAGAAGACATTGAGGGAAGGTGAAGGAAGCCAGAAGAACATAATTCTCTTCGTTAAATTTAACCCAAAAAGGCCCCACAACCTCAGTCTATTTCTATCTAATCATGAGAAATTTCTATGCTAATCACAAGAAAAACATCAAACAAACCAAAATTGAGGGATGTTCTACAAAATACCTGACCACTAATGTTCAAAATTGTCAAGGTCACGAATGACAAGGAAAGACTGTCACAGACTAGGAGGAAACTGAAGACACATGACATGACTAAGGCAACAAATGCAGTGTGGAATCCTGGAATAGAAAAAGTACTTCAGTGGAAATACTGATGAAATATGAATAAATTTTGTAGTTTAGTTAATAGTATTGTATCAAAGTTAATGCCTTTTGATAAATATCCTATGGTTATATAAGATGTTACCATAAGGGGAAGCTGGGTGAAGGGCATATGAGAACTACTGTGCCATTTTCAAAATCCCTTTGTAAGTCTAAAATAATCTCAAGATAAAAAGTTAAAAAGGGGAGCCTGAGACACACTGTCTGCAGTGTCAAAAAGACAAAGACTTCCCTCCAGACACCCTCCTTCCTGCCAGCTTCTCACTTCATCTGAGAACTCATCAGTGACTCTTAAACGCCTCTAGTTTCAGTAACGGCAAACCAGTTTGGCAATCTGAAGAAATGAGCTGTTTAGACCTGCATTTTCCAAATTATTGAAACAAACTCCTTTGGAAGGCAATATTTCTAGAACAGTAGCATCCATATCTGTGCCTTGTTATACACAGAGCATGGAAAACACCACTTAATTCTTAATTGTCCATAAATATAAGTATAAACATCTGCTTGTGTGCAGTATATACATAAAAGAGCTCTTGGGGCTGGTACATGGGCTTGTGTGCAGTATGTAAATAAAAGAACTCTTGGGGCTAGTACATGGGGAGAGCTAATTGTAGTGTTGGGTATTTTGGTTCTGCTTGGCTGAGCTGAGCTGTCTCCTCATCCCTGTCAGGCTGCCCCAGTGGTCTTTCAGAGGGAGAAATGGTCACATCAGATGAGTGACTTTGAGGAGAGGTGGCAGCTTGTGGGGGGGGGGGTGTCTTGTACCCCAAGACATCCTTGCAAACCACTAGAACACAAGTTGCTTCCACCACTCTCTGGGTTTTCTGAGTTGATGTTTTCATTGTCATCATCATGATCATCATAATCAGTGGTCTGGGTAGTGACCAGGGCCCACCCTACGGAGGGCATGTTTTCACAAAAGAGAGACAGTGATACGGCAGCACTGAGAGCCAGAAGAGTCTATGATACAAGTACCACCTTATATGTTTGTGCGTCACTGAAATTCGGGGATCACTGGGGCCAAGTCCTCAATGGGTAAAGGAACCAGAACACCATGATCCCTGTAGGCTGTCACATTGGCACCCACATATACCACCCACAATCAGGCCCTGTGCCACATTTCTTTCTGGGACTTCGTAGATTTATTTGTCTCTAAAAAGAAGGGCTGAATACTCAGTCTTGAGGGCCACTTCCACCTCTAACATCCTAGGAGTCAGCTCTTTGAGATATGATTTTTAATTTTATGTGAAATCCTCCAAAGCCAACAAAGAATAATTTATCAACACCGCATGGAGCAAATCTTAGCTTTATCAACCAGACGTGATCCTTTCTATTCGAAGTGCATTACCCCAGATTGCAAGAGGGCACAGCTTGAAGAATTTTACATTGGGAGAAAACTGTCAGTGTAGATCAACAATATGAATGGCTCTCTGTGCACCAAACCAATGGGCAACTCCAAGACCTCTTCCTGAGGAAGCATATATAAGCTGTCAGCCTTGGGTCCCCATCTGGTGTCCATTCAGTGAGCCCCAGAAAGAAATGTACCTGAGCTGGAGACTTTGAGGAATGCTTGAAGTTATTCCATTGATTCTTTTTCTCCCCTCCATAGGAGTTTTGACTTGCTTCATCATGATTCCATGTGTAGCCCAAAGCCAGATAAAGAAATACAGAAATTCTACCATAAAAGCTCTTCAACCTACATATCCAAACTGAGTAAAACCAAATAGTGTCCCTGGAGCCTCAAGGGAGCTCCAGAGAGAAGAGGTCAAGCAGGACCTCAGCAGACAAATTCACTGAGGTCTACAGCACAGGCGCGGGAGGGGGTGCCCCTGCCCCCACCCCACTGACAGTCACCAGACCAGGAGAGCTTGGGGCTATACTTTTCACAACCATCAGGCTAAATGACACCTTTGCCTGGCTTCAAGACCACCATATTACTACCCCACATCTTCATGTGACCTTGAGGCGAGGGATGGAGTGCAAAGGGTGTGGAATTTGGATACAGAGAGACCTAGAATTGCATTTTAACTCTGTCATTTATGAGCTGTTGCACTCTGCAGGTTAGTGAACAGCACTGTGACTCAGTCTCCTCATTAAAATGAAGATAATAGTTTCACTCTGCCACAGGTTATTGGGAGGATTAGAGATAATGTGCAGAAAGATCCCGATAACGGTGCTTAGGACACGGTAGTCATGGCAACCAATCAATGCTAGCTGTTTTTCTCTATTCCAAATGAAAGAAGCCAGACACAAAAGGCCACATATTCCATTTATATGAAATGTCCGGAATGGGCAAATCCATAGAGACAGAAAGTAGATTAGTGGTTGCCAGGAGCTGGGGGGTGGGGAGGGGAGCATAGAGAGTGACTGCTAATCCATATAGGCTTTCTCTGGGGGGTAATAAAAATGTTCTAGAATTATATAGTGGTGATGGTTGTGCAACATAATGAGTATAATAAAAATCACTAAGTTTTAAACATTTAAAAGGGTAAATTTTATGGTATGTGAATTATATCTTAAGAATTTTTAGAAATAAATTTTCTGTTCTTCAGTTTATGAATACAAATAGAAATGAGTGTTTCTAAAATGGGGATAATACTAGTACCTACCTCACAGGGGTTTTGTGAAGATTAAATGAGTTAATTTATTTATAATATTTAGACTAATGCTGACACACTATAAAAGCTCAATAAACGTCAGCTACAATAATCATTACTGTTATTGTCATTGCCATGCTCATCATCATTTTTATCACAGGTAGCAGAGTCTGGGAGTCAAAATCAGTGGGGTTTGAGTCAAATAGACCCAGTTTAAAGTCTGACTTCACACTTATGAACATATAAATTAAAGGTTAGTGGTGTAGCCATACAGACTTTCTTGATTAAAATCCCAGCTCCAGGGGCACCTGAGTGGCTCAGTCAGTTAAGCGTCCAACCTCAGCTCAGGTCATGATCTCACAGTTCATGGGTTTGAGCCCCGCATTGGGTTCTGTGCTGACAGCTCAGAGCCTGGAGGCTGCTTCTGATTCTGTGTCTCCCTCTCTCTTTCCCCCTCCCCCACTTGTTCTCTCTCTCTCTCTCTCTCTCTCTCTCTCTCTCTCTCTCTCTCTCTCAAAAATAAATAAACATTAAAAATTTTTAATAAAAAAATAAAAATAAAAATAAATAATAAAATCCCAGCTCCACACATTTATCAGTTGTGTGATTTTAAGCAATTTTTAACCCTTCTGTGCCCAACTTTCTTCATCTATAAAATAGGGGTAATAGTAGTTCATACCTAATAAGCTTAAGTGATGTGTCCACTAGGATGCTTTTGGCTTTAAGTTTCAGAAACCTGACTCAATTTACCTTAAACCAGGTAGATGGGAAAGAAAAAAATGACATAAAGGAGAAAATAATGATGGAGAAAACAATACAAATCAAGAGGGGAAGGAGAAGGAAAAAGAAAGGAGACAGAAAAAAAAAGAGAGGGAGACATTTATTCTCCCTAGCCATTAGTTTGGGGATATTTCTCAGAGACTTCTCTGCCCAAATTTTCCTCCTGGGTTTCTAAGATTGTTATTCCAATTTTTTTAGTGTAAACTGCTTCAAACATTTTTGGTAATAGGCAGGAACTAAAAATAATACTACATGCCCTTTATATGCTTGCTATGATGTCTGCTTTCTAGGGGTATAAATCTCATTGAGAATATTCTGCAAAATATTTTAATAATGTAACATTTGCACCCGGTCAGTGGTGTCATTCAGAATGGCATTTTGAATAGACCAATATGATGTCAATACACACCTAAAAGGCAGTCAATACAGCAGAGAACCAGGAGCCAAAGCCTTGAATTGGAGATGAGTTTCCATCACCAACTGCTCTGGGCCTCTCATAACCTTGTCTAGATTGAAATTCCCCATCACCAAAATGAAAAATAAAAGCAGAGTGCACTCTCTGGGTGGTAGCCTAAGAAGGGAAGAGCATCTGACCACCACAGTTATGATTATAGAATCAAAAGATTGGATGAGTCTTTAGTAAAGATGAATTCATTTTCTGGATTTGCAGATGGAGGCCCTGAGACTCAAGGAGAGGAAGCCCTTTCAAGGTCAGACCAGCTGGGCTTCAGTAGGGTTGAACCTATGTTCCAACCTTATGTTCTACCATATGACATAGACTGATAAGTTTGTCTCTCTTTCCCTCCTTCTGTCTGTTACAGCAACTGATCAATATAGATAGATACCTTTATAAATAATTAAATCTTTATATATAAATACATAAATACACATGTTGAGAGAAGACAATCATCTGGAGATAATATACCAATTCTGTGTCCCAGTGATAAATTCACAAATATTTGTATAGCCTTTATTTTTTTAAGTTTATTATTTTATTTTTGAGAGAGAGAGCATGCAAACAGGGGAGGGGCAGAGAGAGAGGAAGAGAGAGAGAATCCCAAGCACACTTTCAGTATGGAGCCCAATGTGGGGCTTGATCTCACGACTGTGAGATCATGACCTGAGCCAAAACCAAGAGTCCAATGCCTAACCGACTGAGCCACCCAGGTGCCCCTCCCTGTATGACCTTTAATGTAGAGATTGGTACTTATCTAAAATTGGAAGTTCAAGGTTCTAACTGCTTTCTTTTTGGCCTGATTTGGCAAGGATCAGGTTAGCAAATCAGAGTGAAAGTGAGGTGGGAATGTGAGTATTCATTGACCTATGACTTTTCGAAGCAAGATCAAGGGCTTCTATCAAGCCTAGAAATTATTTCTTTTAAAATGCCAGAAGGAAGGTGTGCTAGTCCAGGCTCCAGTAAATACCGACACACATACCATTTTGAAGAGCCCATGAAACCTACACAATTATAGTAAGAGAGAAGCATTTCTTTGCATTCCCTTTGGCCACTGCGTGATTCCCATTCAGCCACCAGGGAGATGAAAATCAGTGGCTGTCTATGAGCTCACAACATTGGGTGTGGTGGCTTCCACAGAAGTCTTTGCTACTATAATTTTTATATCTCATTTTACCCCATGAAGACTGGTATGGTAGGGATTTAAATTAGTCTAGCTTTCCTATCTATCACACATTCAAAACTTTGATAAATCTTTAATAAAACTTTTATAATTATCAGTGACATGGTTAATAGCCTTTGGCCTTTAAATCAAATGGCAGAAAAAAATTCTTCTGGCAGAAAAAATAACAATTCCATTTCTATTCCTAGATTGCTTATTATACAGTCACCTGGAGTCATGATATCAGATGTTCTGCTGGCCAGAACAAATTGCCAGTAACTGCTTGAATGATCAAGAGAAAGCACTGCCTCTTATTCCCCATTTTCCCCGCAGTGAATAATAGTTGTAACCCCACAGTTCTACTGGCTCTAATTTCTTCCTTCCTTCCTTCCTTGCTTCCTTCCTTCCTTCCTCCCTTCCTTCCTTAGTACTATCTGTTCAGTAAGAATATACATGAAAAAAAGAATATGCATGCATTTCATTATGAGGGAGACAGAGAGCTTACCAAATTAAAACATTTATCAAATCATGTTTCCCAAGCAACCTGAGCTTTTAGTCTGCCCTTCCCCTTTCTCACGTCTTGAAATGGCCAGAAATTGGTTCTCCCTACAGCATGCTGTGCAAATGGACCAGCCCAATGAGCTTTTATTTCCCTTGGGAATGGAGTCACCATACCCACAGTTTCTCTGGGAAGTTGTTCCACTGCCTATAGTTTCTCTTCTGCTATGGACTGAATTCTGTCCCCACCCCCAACCGAAACACACATTGAAGCCCTAACCCCCAGTGTGACTATATTTGGAGATATGGCCTTCAAGGAGGTAATTAAGGTTAAATAAAGTCCAATATATCAGCACCCTTCAAAGAAGTGACACCAAAACACAAGAGAGGTGCCTGGGTAGCTCAGTAGGTTGAGCATCCAACTCTTCATTTCAGCTCAGGTCATGATCTCACAGTTTGTGGGATCAAGTCCCACATTAGGCTCTGTGCTGACTGTGTGGTGCCTGCTTGGGACTCTCTCTCCCTCTCTCTCTGCCTCTCTCTCTCTCTTTCTCTCTCTGCCTGTCAATATAAATAAACTTTAGAAAAAAACACAAGAAACAAGTGTTGACAAGGATGTGGAGGAAAAAGATCCCTCATGCACTGTTGGTGGGGATGCAAACTGGTGCAGCCACTGTGGAAAAAAGTATGGAGGCTCATCAAAAAATTAAAAATAGAACCACCATATGATCCAGTAATTTCACTACTGGGTATTTACCCAAAGAATATTAAAACACTAATTCAAAAAGATATACGCACCCCTACGTTTACTGAAGCATTTTTTACAATAGCCACATTATTGAGGCAGCCCCAGTGTCCGTCAATAGATGAATGGACAAATGAATAAAGAAGATGTTATATATACATATATATAATATTTCTCAGCCATAAAAAAGAATGAAATCTTGCCATTTGGAACGACGTGGATGGATCTAGAGAGTATAATGCTAAGCGAAGTAAGTCAGAGAAAGACAAATATATGATTTCACATACATGTGGAATCTAACAAACAATACAAACAGGCAAAGGGAAAAAAGACACAAACCAAAAAACAAACTCTGAGAACAAACTGAGGCTTACCAGAGGGGTGGTAGGTGGGGGAATGGATGAAATAGGTGATGGGGATTAAGGAGTGCACTTATAGTGATGAGCACCGAGTAAAGTATGGAATTGTTGAATCACTATATTGTACATCTGAAACTAATATAACACTGTATGTTAACTATACTGGAATGAAAATTTTAAAAACTAAAATTAGAAACAAAAAAACAAAGAGGGGCGCCTGGGTGGCTCAGTGGATTAAGCGGCTGACTTCGGCTCAGGTCATGATCTTGCGGTCCATGGGTTTGAGCCCTGGGTTGGGCTCTGTGCTGACAGCTCGGAGCCTGGAGCCTGTTTCAGATTCTGTGTCTCCCTCTCTCTCTGCACTTTACCCACTCACTCTCTCTCTCTCTCTCTCTCAAAAATAAACATTAAAGTAAAATAAATAAATAATAAAAATAGACAATAAATAAATATTTAAAAAAACAAAGAAGAGACACAAGAGATCACACTGTCCCTCTCTTTCTACCCATCCCCCACCCACATCCACTCCAGCAACCCTCAGTTTGTTCTCTATAGTTCAGAGTATCTTATGGTTTGCCTGTCCCTCTGCTTTTATCTTATTTTTTATCTTATTTTTTCCTTCCCTTCCCCTATGTTCACCTGTTTTGTATTTCTCAAATCCCACATATGAGTGAAATCATATCACATTTGTCTATGACTGACTTATTTCACTTAGCATAATACACTATAGTTCCATCCAGACTGTTGCAAATGGCAATATTTCATTCATTTTGATTGCCGAGTAATATTCTATTGTGTATGTATGTATGTATGTGTTGTCTGTGTGTGTGTACGTGTGTGTGTGTACACACACACACACATCTTTTTTTTATTGTTTTAATGTTTTCTTATTTATTTATTATTTATTTATTTATTTCTTATTTATTTCTTATTTATTGTTTTCTTTTTTTTATTGTTTTAATGTTTATTTATTTTTGAGAGGAAAAACACACAGCATGAGCAAGGGAGGGGCAGAGAGACAGGGAGACACAGAATCCCAAACAGGCTCCAGCCTCTGAGCTGTCAGCACAGAGCCCAACATGGGGCTTAAACTCATGAACCGCGAGATCATGACCTAAGCCAAAGTGGGTCGCTCAACCGACTGAGCCACCCAGGCGCCCTTCACATGTTCTTTTTCTTTTTTTTATTAAAAAAATTTTTTTAATGTTTATTTATTTTTGAGACAATGTGAGAGACAGAGTGCAAGCAGCGGAGGGGCAGACAGAGGGAGATACAGAATCTGAAGTGGGCTCCAGGCTCTGAGTGGTCAGCCCAGAGCCAGACACGGCGCTTGAACTCACGAACCGTGAGATCATGACCTGAGCCGAAGTCAGATGCTTAACCAACTGAGCCACTCAGGCACCCCCACATGTTCTTTTTCTAAGTTTATTTATTTACTTTGAGAGAGAGGGGGAGGGAGGGAGAGATAGTCCCAAGCAAACTCTGCGCTGTCAGCTAGGAGCCTGATGTGGGGCTTCAACTCATGAACCATGGGATCGTGACCTGAGCCAAAACCAAGAGTCAAACAATCAACCAACTGAGCCATGCAGGTGGCCCCACATCTTCTTTATCCATTCATCAGTCTATGAACATTTGGGCTCTAATTTGGCTATTGTTGCTAGCGCTGCTATAAACATTGGGGTGCATGTGCCCCTTCGAATCAGCATTTTTTGTATCCTTTGGATAAATACCTACTAATGCAATTGCTGGGTCATATGGTAGTTTTATTTTTAATTTTTTGAAGAACTGCCATACTCTTCTCCAGAGTGGCTGCACCAGTTGCGTTCCCACCAATAGTACCAAAGGATTTCCCTTTCTCCACATCCACGGCAACATCTGTTGTTTCCTGAGTCGTTAATTTTAGCCATTCTGACATGTGTGAGGTGGTATCTCACCATGGTTTGGATTTGTATTTCCCTAATGATGAGTTTATCCAAACATCTTAATTATATTTTGGAAACTCATCCAGGGATTAAAGATGGCAAAGTGGATAATAGCTGTATTTACTGCTTATTACGAAGCATAAATTTGCTCCATTAAAAGGTACTGAATGGGAGCATGTCCAGGCTGAGTAGTGCTCAGAGTCCTGTGTGAGAAAACAAGCTAGGCATTCTGTTGACCTCTCTTGGACAGAGGCCTGACTGGTAAGTTCCTCTGAGATGGATGGACTGAATCCAGTATTATCCAAATGTCAGATGGGATCATTCTGGGAAGTAGGCCCTTTAGCTCTGCGAGGGATAAGAGGTTGAACTCACTGTCAAAACTTGCACACATTCCACTCCCTCTTCCTTCAAAGGAAACTTCAGAGGTGAGATAGGAGGTACCAAAATGGCTTCCAGCAAAAGGGAGGGCACAAATATCCCCAGCATTTGTGGCATTGACAATGAGCCTCTGTGACACTGACAGCAGCCCAGCTCTTTTTTTCTTGGTTTTGGCTGTGAGTCCTCATAGGCATAAATCACTGCTACTTGGGTACACTGTGCATTTTAGCACTTTCAGATGCTATGTATTTCAAATGATTTTCTTCCAGTGATGAGGGGTAGGGTAAGTGACTGTTTATAGGACAGAATCTGTGAAGAGGTTCTCTCTGGTGCGCGCGCACACACACACACACACACACAGCCCTGCAGGCAAAGATACAAAGCTGCCATGTGAGCCAGCAGGGCTTTGTTCTTATTTGTCCCTTTAAAGTATATGCACTTAGTATTACAACTTTTCCTTTCCATTTGCTTCTAAGTCCTAGGATGGGGAGAGAATCATAAATACATCTATCTTTCTTTCTATCTATCTATCTACCTATCTATCTATCTATGAAAGCTGGTAATAGATTTTTTTTCTTCCATTTCAATTGATAGATACAATGCATAGAAAGTAAAATAATATTAATTCTATTTCATCAAAAGAAATATAAGACACTTTTGGTCAAAGAAGAAAATTAGGGGCGCCTGGGTGGCTCAGTTGGTTAAGCATGTGACTTCAGCTCAGGTCATGATTTCATGTTTCGTGGGTTTGAGCCCCGCATCAGACTCTGTGCTGACAGCTCAGAGCCTGGAATCTGCTTCAGATTCTCTGCCTCTCTCTCTCTGTCTCTATGTCTGTCTGTCTGTCTGTCTGTCTCTCTCTCTCTCTCTCTCTCTCAAAAATGAATAAACTTTATTAATTTAAAAAAAAAGAAGAAAATTATCAGCTACTGCTTAGCACTGTGTGGTAACTGGAAATTTGTGTTCCTGGGGAGATGTAATTACCACTACTGCTATTGTGCTTCAGGCCAGACCTTTCCAAGAGAACATTTAAAGATCTATGTGTTTATTCTGCTCCCACGTGAAGAGTTCTACAGATGCCTCCCATGTAATGCATTACAGTTGGCAACTCCATCATGTGCAATCTGGGCATGGGGTGGGACCATCCATGTGCAGGTGCCCGCTCAGCCCAGAGCTGGAGAGACCAGATGGATACTGAGAGGCTTCCTGCCTCTCCTGATGCTCTAAATACACCCAGATGGAAATGCACTAGCAAACATGCATGCTAGTTTCTCTGGACATATCCATTAATGAATAATTGTCCTTCCTTCAGACAGTGTATTTGTTTCCTGTGGCTGCTGTAACAAATGAACAAATTGTTGTTTGGTGTCATAAAAGAACAGAAATGTATTCTGTCACAGTCCTGGAGGTCAGAGGTCTGAAATCAAAGTGTCAACAGGGTCATGCTCCCTCTGAAGACTGTAGGGGAGAATCCTTCCTTGCCTCTTCCAGTTTCAAGTGGTCCAAGACATTCCTTGGCTTGTAGCAACATAACTCCAATCTCTACCTCCATGTTCATGAGGCTTTCTCCTCTGTGTCTCTGTGTCTCAAACCCCCTTCTCCTTTATCTCATAAGGGACATCAATCATTGGGTTTAGGGCCCACCCTAAGTGCAAGATGATCTCAACTTAATAACCTCCACAAAGTCCCTGTTAACCTTAAAAATAAAACCACCAGCTGTCTTACCAGCAAAAATGGGTTTATTCAGGAATAGCAGAGAATTACAATCTGCCTCAAGCAAGCAACAGCAGAACCATAGGCAAGTCTGAAGAACAAAGTAGAGGAACAATTTTTTTAATGTTTATTTATTTTTGAGACAGAAAGAGAGAGAGCATGAGCAGGCCAAGGGCAGGGAGAGATGGAGACACAGAATCTGAAACAGGCTCCAGGCTCTGAGCTGTCAGCACAGAACCCAATGCAGGGCTCGAACTCACAAACTGTGAGATTGTGACCTGAGCTGAAGTTGGATGCCCAACTGACTGAGCCACCCTGGCGCCCAGTGGAACACTTTTTTATATAGACAATGGGGGAGTTGGAAAGGCTGTTATTACCAAAAAGGCCATTGTAACAAACTGGGAGTTCAAAATGCAGTGGCCTTTCATTGGTGAGTTGTGGCAGTTTCTCATTGGATGGACTGTTGCCAAGGGAGGAGGAAAGACTTTCTTCTTCCTGCTGCAGTGGTAAAGTAATATCCACATGCAAGCTTCACCTCTTCCTGTTGGGTCTGCAGTTGACAAACGGTAGGGCACGAGAATTCCCTTTGCTGGCCTCCCGGACTCCATTCTAAACAAGATTTCTTTTTATTAATTTTCACAACCCTATGTCCACGTAAGTTCACCTGCACAGAAATGGGGGGTTGGAACTTGGACATATCTTTTGCAGGTACACAATTCAACCCACTACAGGCAGCACATACAAGATTTCTTGTGGTACGTTGACTCATTACAAATTGCAGCCATCCCATGGGGGCACCTGGGTGGCTCAGTTGGTTAAGTGTCCAACTTTGGCTCAGGTCACGATCTCACAGCTTGTGAGTTGAACCCCACGTTGGGCTCTGTGCTGACACCTCAGAGCCTAGAGCCTGCTTCGGATTCTGGGTCTCCCTCTCTTCCTGCCCTTCCCCTGCTCATGCTCTGTCTCTCTCTCTCTCTCTCTCTCTCTCTCAAGAATAAACATTAAAAAAAAATTTTTTAAGAACAACACATGGCAGCCATCCCAAGGGCACTTTTTTTATTTTTTTAATTTTTTTTGTGCCTCAGGGACTAGGACCGAAGACAGGAACTGCAATGAAAACATGGGCCATGCTCAGGGGTTTTGACTTAGAAGCAGGTCGAAAAAGAGAATTTACAAGACTCAGCTATCTGAGCACTATGCTGGACTGGAAACTCTACATTTGCTTCCATTCAATCCTATAAAATAGGGATTGCTGGGGCGTGTGGGTGGCTCAGTCAGTTAAGTGCCTGACTTTGGCTCCGGTCATGATCTTGCAGTTTGTGGGTTCCAGTCCCAGATCGGGCTCTCCACTGACAGCTCAGAGCGTGGATCCTGCTTCAGATTCTGTCTCCCTCTCTCTCTGCCCTTCCCCCCACTTGCTTGCTCGCTCGCTCTCTATCTCTCCCCCCCTCTAAAAAATAAACATTTAAAAAATCTTTTTTGAAATAAAAACAATAGGGATTGCTGTGGCCAGACTGTAGACAAGGATACTAAGGCTCAAAATAGCCCACCCAAGGTCTGCCAGCAATCTGTGGACAGGCTCAGGTCAGAGACTGGGTCTGTCTGCCCCATACAGCCTCATGTACAGTGCAGTCTCAGAGTCAACACATTGAGAGCTGGCAAGAAGAACAGCATCATTACTCAGATATACAGTTGGCTTTAGGTAGATACAGAATAGATGGAGCAATATGGCAACACTGGAAGAACTCTGGGTAAGACCCAGAACATTTCCTCCCTGAGCTGCCCTACCAATTTGTCAGTGCCTGCTTTTCGCTATAGGGAACAATGCCTTCTGATTACTAAATACAGATTAGGATTTAAAGGAAAATCTCCTAGGGAATGGTAGCACCTGCTTTGAAATACACTGAAAGTAGACTAGATCCTTTCCAGAAGCAAATTTGATCAGAAGAAGGAAAAATAGAAGAGAGCAAGGGTTGGCTGTGGGAACCCCTGAAGAAGGAGGTCAGGGAAAACTTGAAAATCAGAAATTGCCAAGTTCAGTTTGCCTAAAGCCACCAGATTGTGCTGTCTGATGAATTAGGGGCAGGCATCTGGCAGCTGGGTGACTCTGGGTCAATCGGGTCCTCTCTTTGCTTCAGGTTCCTCTCTATAAAGTGGTGCTGAACATTTCTGCGTATCAGGGATCTAAAATGGCTTCCCTAAAACTGTTTGATGCCGGCTTCGGAAATGTTTTGGTTTTCTTTTTTTTTTTTTTTTTAATTTTTTTTAATGTTTATTTATTTTTGAGGAGGGGAGGGGCAAAGAGAGAGGGAGACATAGAATCCGAAGCAGGCTCTAAGCTGTCAGCACAGAGCCCAATGCGGGGCTTGAACTCACAAACCGCGAGATCATGACCTGAACTGAAGTCAGAGGGTTAACCAACTGAGCCACCCAGGCGCCCCTGGGTTGGGCAATGTTTTACATGCAAATACAAGCCATTCAAGTTAAGCCACCAAAAAGATAGAAGAGGAGAACATTTTTTTTTTACAACAAACCATTTTCTTTTTTATTTTCCTTTACTGAGATATAAGTCACATAAAATCTGCTATTTTAAAGTGCACGATTCAGGGGCTCCTGGGTGGCTCGGTTGGTTAAGCGTCCGACTTCGGCTCAGGTCATGATCTTACTGCTTGTGGGCTCGAGCCCTGAGTCTGACTCTGTGCTGACAGCTGGAAGCCTGGAGCCTGCTTCTCAGATTCTGTGTCTCCCTCTCTCTCTCTCTGCCCCTCCCCTGCTCATGCTCTGTCTCTCTCTCTCAAAAATAAATAAAGATTAAGAAAAATAAATAAAGTGCATGATTCAGTGGGTTTTAGTATATGTATTATGTTGTGCAACCATTGATACTATATAATTCCAAAACATTTCCGTCAGAGAAGGGAACATTTTTGAAAAAAGAATTTGTAAATATCTTGTCTACATAGAAAAGTGATGCATTGAGGAGGGCACTTGTTGGGATGAGCACTGGGTTTGTATGTAAGCGATGACTCACAGGAATGTACCCCCAAAACCAAGAGCACACTGTATACACTGTATTTTAGCCAACTTGAAAGTAAATTTAAAAAATTAAAAATTTTTAAATTTTAAAAAAGAAAGAAAAGAAAAGTGATGAGCAAGGTGTATAGAAGAGAAGACAACATCAATTCCAAGAAATAAATCAACATATTCTTAAGGCAGAGTGAAAAAATCAGAGCAATACAGTTAAAGCCCCAGCACAAAAACATGTGAGACAATATTGATAAACCACTCCCTGACAAGACAATAACTACACTTGGAAGAACAGGAAGAAACCTAACAGAACCAGGCAAAAGCAGACAGGCTAAGATAAAGCAAGAGGGATTGCAGTTGGATATGTGGAAGAACTTCCTGACCATCATGACCATGGTCATGGATATGTGGAAGAACTCCCTGACCATGCTCCAGGGAGGCATGGAACGCATTGCCCTGAGATATTCAGAAACATGATACATATTTCTACTTGTTTGCCTAATTGCATATTAGAACGGGTTGTCTCTTCCTCAGAATCTTTTAAGAGCAGAAATATCCTTTAATATATATTTGAGCCCCCCAAAATGTCTCTTTTAACCCATATTTGTTTTTAACTGTTTTACACAATAACTGGTATTATCTTTCCAGTGTTAGAGGAATAATTATAATTATTATTCTATAGAAATGTTCACTAGTATTTATAGCCCATTTCTTAGGTACCACATGCTTTCCACATATGAAAGTTCATAACTACCTGTAAGGTCATGAGACTGAGATGCAGTGTGTTCAAGCTGTCTATCTCTGTCATGTGGCTAATCAATGATATGACAGGGGCTCCAGGAAAGTTTGGCTGATTTCAAGACCAGGCTCCTTGGACTACACTAAACTGCCTGACATGTCAAGGTTTACATTTACAGGTTATGTCCCTCAAGCATTCTGGAAGCTCCTGGAGGGCAGAAGCTCTGCATGTGACTTCTGTCTTTCCAGCCTCTGCCCCTCCTTCACATCTAACCATCCAGCCAATCTGGTTGACTCTTCTGCCTCCTAAATACAGCTGAGCCTCGAACAACATGAGTTTGAGCTGCACACGTCCACTTATACGTGGACTTTTTAAAATAAATACAGTACTATAAATGTATTTTCTCCTCTTTATGAGTTTCTTAACATCTGCTTTTCTGTAGCTTCCTTCATTATATGAATGTGGTATATAATATATATAACATACAAAATATGTGTTTATATTGTTAATAAGGCTTCCAGTCAACAGTAGGCTATTAGTAGTTAAGTTTGGGGGGAGTCAAAACTTATAAGTAAATTTTCAACTGCATGGGGGGGCTGGCACCCCTAACCCCTATGTTGTTTAAGGGTCAACTGTATATATATATATTTTTAAGTTTATTTATTTAATTTGAGAGAGAGAGAACAAGCAGTGGAGGGGCAGAGAGAGGGAGAGAGAGAATCCCAAGCAGGATCTGCACTGTCAGCATGGAGCCTGATGCAGGGCTTGAACCCACGAACCATGAGATCATGACCTGAGCCGAAATCAAGAGTTGGATGCTTAACCGACTGAGCCATCAAGGTACCCTGGGTTAACTGTATATATTGAAGATGCTAATTTCTCTCCATCCTTGATTTCACTACCTTCTAGCCAGCCACCACCATCCTTCACAGGGGAAATAAAGACCACTAACTTCATTTCTCTGCCTCTTAGGCTTGCCTTTCCACAGTCATCTTTCCACATTGCAGCTAGAGACCTCTTTCTAAAAGGCAAATCTGATCAGATTCACTCTTTCCTATAACTCTTCAATGGCTTTGCATTGCCTCTATACTCATAATGCAGTTCCAGGCCTGTGCACTGCTGTTACCTCCACCTGGAATGGCATTGCCCACCTTCTTCACCTACTTCACTTGCTCACCCCTACCTCTTGTGTCCAGTCCTCCTGAGTCCATCCTAGATGCCACCTTCTCACCCTCCTTGACTGCCCAAGGCTACATTTGGGATTCCTTCTCTATACTCTAATAGTACCCTGTGTGGTCACACTGTGTCACACACATGACTGTTGATTTGTTTTCTCTGTGACATGACTAAAAGCTGTTCAAAGGCAATGACCACAAAATTTTCATAAATGACTCCTCAGCAGATACTCACAAGTCATATGTTCCCAATAACTCTATGAATAGAAAAATGTATGGTAAGGGCCTGGACTCAAAATCAGTGCTTAATAAATGCTCACTACCTAAATTAATACATTGGTGAGACTGTGTAGGATATGCTCCGTATTAATCGAGGATTTTATTCTCTCTAGGCATTTAAACCTCACTTCAGACAGAACAGAAGTTCTCAGAAATAGAGGACGGGGAGTGTTACTCCTTTACATGCAGGAGAAGAATGTCCCATGGTCACTAGATAATTCTTGTTGTTTGTGTCCAAAGCTGCTTTCCTTGAACAATTCAGGCTTTTGGTTAGTTGCCATTAACAAGCATGCTAACCCCATGTGACAATAGATTAATTTGGGTTTAAGGTTATGAATACAAAGCAAGGGGTTTCAGGATACAACATGCCCTTTAATGATGTCACAGCACAAAGATGAGGATGATCACTTAATTTGGTTTCTCTGGTCAGTTCTCACAAAGGAAAAAAAAATTCTCCCTTAGGACGTCAATGCCTTTCCAGGCATCTTCCCCTTCTGTTTCGCTTTTCTCTGGCCCCTCTTGATCCATGGGGAGGTGAACATTTATATGTAAAGACACATAGTTGACATTGTTGGCAATGGTGGAGCTAGTCAGAGGACAAGCAGTGCTTTTATATTTTCTTTTCTTCTTTTAGCTTTATTGCATGTTGTAAGGGAAAAAGGTTTACTAAGGGTTTACATTCTACTTCTTTTTTCTACACAAGAATAAATCTTTGAAGGCTACATGAATAACAGTTTTAGGAACTTCATGCATATTTTAGAGATTATAGTAAGATGTTGAAGTAGTGCTTTCAAAGGGAAATACAAAACCAGAAGACGACCAAGAATCCAGCATAGCTGTCCAAATGCCCTCTCTAAGGGACATGCTAATTGGTAGACTAACTTGTCTGACAGACTGCTAATTTGGTATGCTAATTGGTCTTACCCTCAGTGTTCTCCTATGCCCTCCCTGGTCCTGCATTGAAAACTCTGGCCTCTTAGAAATTAGCAAGGTCAGGGGCTCCTGGGTGGCTTAGTTAGTGGAGCATCCAGCTCTTGATTTCAGCTCAGGTCATGATCTCACAGTTTTGTGAGTTCAAGCCCCGCATCAGGCTCTGTGCTGACATCGCAGAGCCTGCTTGGGTTTCTCCTTCTGTCTCTGCCCTTCCCCTGCTCAAACTCTCTCTGCCTCTCTCAAAATAAATAAATAAACTTTAAAAAAAGAATTAGTGAAGTCATTAGAATGGAAAGAGGAGATCCAATAATAGGGAAAGGGGTGACTTCAAATATAGCAGCAAAAGCATGAGGAAAAGATAGTATTTGTAGGAATCAGTAATGACAAAAAGTTGTTGAAATACACAAACAAAATGCTAGGGGACCAAACTTCTTTACATTCTGAAAGTCTTATTAGTTCTTCAAGCAAAAGAAATCAAGCCAGTTGCCTTTTTTTTTCTTTTTACAAATTATGTGAGGGGCACCTGGGTGGCTCAGTTGGTTAAGCATCCAACTCTTGATTTCGGCTCAGGTCATGATCTCACAGTTCATGGGTATGAGCCTTGAGTCAGGCTCTGTGCTGTCAGCATGGAGCTTGCTTGGGATTCTCTCTCCCTCTCTCTCTCTGCCCCTCCCCTGTTCTCTCTCTCTCTCTCTCTCTCTCTCTCTCTCTCTCTGTCTCGAAATAAATTTAAAAACTTTAAAAAAACAAACTATTTGAGAAACTGTTATTCTTTTATGATGCTTTCTCGAGGGAGAAAAATAAAAGCCACCACTTTCGTTGGTTTCTGTAGCCCTAATCCAGCTAGAGGAACAATATGGCAAAGCTATGTAGAGAGCACAGAAAACGCAATGGTGATGATCTAAGAAATGGAGATTGTGTAGGCAAGACAAGACTGAAATGATCCGTGAGCAGCTATCTTTCCTCAACTTTTTAGTGTGAAGCACATTTAACATAGTGAGTATTCAAGATGAAGGAGAAGCCGAGCTTATGGAATACTTTCCACTGAAGGCTTAATTAAGGATCTCTACTGGTAGGTATAAATAAGAAGGAAAAAATATTGAAAAGCATTTTTCCACATCTACACTCTGTCTAATCAGTTACATTAGTGCAATTTAATTAATGACACCATGAGTGTCACTGGCCTCCAAATTTGGTAGCATAATACATTCAGCATCATCAACTCTCAGCCACTGTTGGCGATGGGATATAAGAATCATGAAAATGAAACATTCCCATACACCCTAAGTCATATTCATAACTGAAACTTGAAAGACTTGTCCTTTTTACCCTAAGTCAACTCTGTGACTGGAGAATCCTGGAAGGAGGAATGGGCAGCCACTCATGACAATGATTTGGGCCCAACAGTCTCCCACTCAAGCTCATCTCTCACCTGGCTGGAGCCACGGTGTTTGTGTTTCTAAACATCAGGAGTCAGAGTCTTTCCATCCCTTTGTGTCAAAAAGACCACTGATAAAGCAGTTCCACAGGAAAATGATCAGTAACTCCTATCTAAAGCAAATAATTTGTAGCAAACTGCGTTTCACACTCTTCAGACACAGGGGAATCTAAAAATGACCTAATGACAAGAATCAGATTTTAGCACAGCCTGGTTAAACATAGGTCTAAAAACTTCTGAATAGACTCTTTTAGATCCTTCTCAGGATCAGGGTTTCCACACTGCACAACTCCAAGGAGTATGATTATGCTGCAGTCCATGTGAATAGCGCCCCCTAGGGTTGTACAGTTCACAACCTGTAAGGGCCACATCTGACAGCCCCTTCCAGACCTCTCTGGTGAAAGAATGATGCTGACCAACCTGCTATGGTGATTTCAAAAGAGAACAATTTGAACCAGAGTAGATGCCTTCTAGATAAGAGGGCTTGTCAGATAGCCAATGAAGATGATGGGCACCATTTATAAGCCCTCTGCAACCTTTAGGAATTTTTAACAGCATTTTTCATCATCTTTGAGGTTTTCAAATAAATCTTTCAGAAATGGACCTACACTGCACCTAAGAAGACAGGTTAAAATTTACCACTGCCAAAACTACCCATGATGGTACTATCATGCACATCATTACATTTGTCCAAACCCATAGGATGTTCAACACCAACAGTGAACCTTAATGTGAACAGTGGACTTCAGGTGATAATGTGTTAATGTAGGTTTCTCAATGCAACAAATGCAGGTTTCTCAATAGAACAAACTCTAGTGGTGGATTTTGATAGTGCAAGGAGAGGCTGTGCATGTGTAGGATCAGGGGGTATATGGGGAACTCTCTGCGCTAGTCTAGAAAATAAGGTCTAGGGGCTCCTGGCTGGCTCAGTCAGAAGAGCACATGACTCACAGTCTTGGGGTTGTGAGTTTAAGCCCCACGTGGGGTGTAGAGATTACTTAAATAAATAAAACTTTTAAAAAATAAGGTCTAAAATGTTTTTTTTTTTTAATTTAAATTACCACTGGCCTCAACCAATGTTCTGGATCAGGCACTGTGTGGTGTTGTTCCCCTTCAAAACTTATTGAATGGCAACCCACTTTTTTTAAATTTAAAAAATTTTTTTTAAATTTATTTTTGAGAAAAAGAGAAAGAGAGAGAGAGAATGCAAGCAGGAGAGGGGCAGAAAGAGGGGGAGACACAGAATCTGAAGCAGGCTCCAGGTTCCGAGCTGTCAGCACAGAGGCCTACGTGGGGCTTGAACCTACAAACCCCATGAGATCATGACCTGAGCTGAAGTCAGAAGCTCAACCGACTGAGCCACCCAGGCACCCCAAACAACAAACCACTTTTAATCACAGATATCTCATTTGTGCATTGTGTTAAATTTTCAAGTTGATTTTGCATTTACTGTGTAATTTGATCTTCCCAGCAAGGGTTAGTGTTGCTCACAGGAGGTAGCTTAAGCATTACTAGTCCTGAATGACAGGGGATGATGCTAGAACCAAGCAGGCGAGGGACTTCTCTGTGGCTTCAAAGTCAGTTGGCACAGAGCTCCCATGCTGACCCACATTTCCTCCTGCTGATCTAGTGCATTTCCCTCTTCATAATACTACCACCAAACCCAGCCAAACACAGCATCCAAATAAGATTTTAGCTGGGCAGAAAAGAGGCATACACATGTTTTAGAATATCAAGCCACATGCCAAACCAATGCTATTCTCCTGGAAAGAAAAGAACTAACACTCCTATATTTCTGCCATTGTACAGTAAAGGATAACTCAGCAGGTCTGAGTTGTGCACCCCCTGAAAACCCCAAGGAAATGTTTGACCCTTGTTCAGCTCCTTGGAGAGAACCTCTAAGCCTTTGGAATATCCTGCTTGTTAAGAGTATCTTTAATCTGAGGCCTTGGCCACACCAAATAGTTTATGACAACAGTGTGGTTTATGGTGGAGGCCTTGGGCCATATGGTATCAGTTTGACCTCTGGGGGGGGGGGTTGCTGGGGACTGAGCAGCTAAGGTCAATCACATGGGACATGGGCATCCCATGACTACATGACTGGCCCACACCAAGCCTCCGGTGAGCTTTCCTAGTTGACAATACTAATACTCCACGCATGTTGTCGCATGTCATTGCTGAGAGAACTAATCACTGTTCATATGACTCCACTGGGAGAAAAAAACTAGAAGCTCACACCTGATCTTTTCTGAAGTCTGTCCTATTGTTGTAGACTCTAAGTCTAAAGTTCTCTCTTGGGCAGCAAGAGAGCAGGACACAGGATGAAAAGCGAGAGATGGCTAATTTCCAGGAAAAGACAAGACCCCCGAATAAGGGTCCTTGCCCTGTATTTATTAAGATCAGAAGGCTTACAAACAGGATAGGCATGCACAAAGAGACAATGAATCGGTGAATATTAACTCACGGGCATGAGAGAAAAGGAGGTTTTGAAGATATACGGTGTTTGGGGTTTGGGTCAATATAAAACAAAATCCTTGTGCCAGGCAGATGAGCAGATGGTTGTTAATAGCAGACAGGAGGCGCCGTGTCTGTTTATCTTAGCTAGCCTAGGGGATAAGGCAGATAGGGAGAATAACCTCAGGGTTAACAAGGCACCTTTTCTTTTGCTAATCAGCTCCACTCTGGGCAGCATCACCCCCAGTGCAGCATAGCAGTCTACAGCCCTATTTACCTGCTTACCTAATTTGGTCCTTCCTTCCTGTGAAAGCAGCTTTCTGCTATAGTACTAAATTGGGGGGGTGTTTTCACCCTGAATGCATAGTCTTGCTTACCTCATATACCTTTATATTGTGGGCCTTTGCCCCCCCCCCGTATTTTGGGTGCCTTTGCACCTCCTGCTCTATTGTGGGGTCCTAATCTTGTTTACCCAAACTTGGGTGTGAGCATTCTATGGCTTTGTACTTCTTTATGCCTTGTTAATCCATTGGTGTAAACCCAGGGAATTTCTAAGCTTATTCCCCACATCCTATGAGTCTTTTTCCATTGCTGATTTTAATCTGTATCTTTTCACTATAATAATCCACAACCATGCGTATAATAGCTTTGCTGACTTCTGTGATTCCTTCTAATGAATCACTGAACCTAAGAGCGGTCTTATCGATTCCCAAATACAACTGTGATTATGACCAAGGCTACTTATAAATCCAGACTGTCATTTGCTTGTCAAAACTTCAGATATTCACACACTCACTCCTGCCCCCACCATCTATACAAATCCAGTAATCTAGGACATACCCTTTATCCAGCGTTCACACTGCAGAGCTCAGAGTATCTGTCCTCTCACTGTGCCCCATGTGCCCATGTCTCCCTTTCCCTTCCACAACCCCCCTGCAGCCTTCCCAAGAGGCATCTCTGTCTCGCCAGTTAATCATGGACCTGTTTCCTGTGGCAGCCTGGCCAAGACGAGGAGACAATATCACTATTAAGAAGCTAACAAGCAAACACCCCTTCACACCTACAATTTCAGAAGAATGGTTCTAAGAGGGACACTGGCCTCCTTGGCTACTGATGACCTGTGGACAGATGATCTGCAGTCTCATCAGCCCCCTTCCAAGCTACAGTACATTCTGGTGACCATCTGTTTCATTAACTCCTAGAGCGTAGTCTGGGACCTTTAGGGAGCATGCCTCATTCCAGAGCTGGCCTTCTTCCTCACTAGATTGGCTATTAAACCTTTTCTGTCTCTCTTCCCAGCATTGGCTTCTTAATATTTATGGTCTTCCCCTCTTCATAAGCACCCAAATATTATCACTGGTAAATGTTAATTCTGATGTGTTTTGTTTACCAACGGGTCATTGAGATGTTACACCTGAGTGTCCTAGCCAGACCCTGGGGCTGATCTTCTTCTGGTTTATTTCATGGTGCTGACATGCCTCCTGAGTTTGGTCTCCTTTCACCTGAGATTGCAAAGCATATTGGCCTGGTTTCCCACTGCTTGTGTCCTCAAAGAGCCCTCAGTCTGGAGGACCTAAGATGGGAATTGGCATACTTTTACACACTTGTGAAGAGAGAAAAGAACCAAAATGTAAAGGATCTTGAGATTCTGCTTCACAACCATCCCATGAGGCTGGCATGTTTAGCTTAATATTTTTAATTTTTTTAATGTTTTTATTTATTTTTGAGACAGAGAGAGACAGAGCATGAGCAGGGGAGGGGCAGAGAGAGAAGGAGACACAGAATCTGAAACAGGCTCCAGGCTCTGAGCTGTCAGCACAGAGCCCAACGCGGGGCTCGAACTCACAGACTATGAAATCATTACCTGAGCTGAAGTCAGATGTTTAACTGACTGAGCCACCAAGGTGCCCCTATCCTAATATTTTTAGAAGGGCAAGCCCCCAAGACTCAGGTTAAATAACTTGCACCACGTGACACATATTGTAAATGACAGAGCTGGGATTCAAACCCAGATTCCATGTGCTCAAATGCCAGACTATTTCTGATCTGCACTATTGCCTCTCACTGTGAACTAACTTACATGGGATGCTCCTTCTAACCATATGGCCTAGTGAAGGAGGAAAATAGATTCTGGGTCCAGGTGACCCTAGGGTTTTAGACCTCTCCCTCATATGGTGGCCCTTAAGGACTTTCCTAGGAAACAGCCAATCAGCATCTCCTTTGCAGCCCCACAGCAATTTGCTCACATTGTACTACTGTCACAAAGATGTATATCAGGCTCACCTGTTATCAGATTTCTCGACAGGTTGGGCCTTGATTTATTCATTTTAGTGTCTTCAGCTCCTGGCATTGTGCCCACACACTGTAGATGCTCAAATAATGAATCTAACTAACAATGAACTAACTTGAATTACCCCTAGAATGCTCCAGAAGCAGGTGTAACTGTGATAGATGATTCAAGAATTTTGGGAACTAGTAGAGTTTTAGAGGTTCTCATCCAAGGTTAGCCAGCTGTTTGGGGCACTTTAATTTCTTTGAGCCTTGGTTTTCTCATCTATAAATTCTCATCTCAGAGTGTTGTCATGAGAATTAAAGGGAGGAAGAAGCTATATAAGTCACCCAGTGCAATGTCCAGCACACATTGGGTACTCAATCGAGTACTCCTTTTCTCCCACCTTCACTCTGAATGCTCAGTTGGGGGGTGCCCTTGGAGGGTAGAAGTCCTTTAGAATCCCAGTAATTCCAGGTATTTAGAGGTTCCTTGGGTCTCTGTTATCCTTTGGCTGTAAGGTCAGTAGCCTGAAGCCATTAATGATTCACTTTTCAGTCTTAATAAACTAATAGATCCCCCCACCACTCAAATTCTCTAGTAACACAAACAAAGGAACAATTTCTTCCATGCATTTGAGAGATGCCAACATGCAAACTGGATAGCTCAGGTCCAACTGCACACTTGGTTTTCCTCCTTCATGGCAGGATGGATTTTGGCCTGAATCATCTGAATAACTGCCTTTGCCCCCAAGTTGAAGTTGCCTAAAACACATCTTTCATTTTGCGTATATAGACAGTACACAAAAAGACATTATTTTAACCTCCTGGCGGGGGGGGGGGGGGGATAAAAAACAGAGAATCTAAGACAATATCACACAGTTCCTCCAGAGTAAATCTGAAAGATGGTCTCCAGGTCTCCAATCTTTCCATCCTCTCAGCACATAATGGAAGTAGTGAGTGCTGCTAAAAGTATCTAGGTTTTAAATAGAAATAAAAAGGTTTGCAGTTGTGCATTTCTTCCCTTTTGCATAAAAAAACAATGGTGCTGATGTAATAAGTTAATCACATGGTAAGAATTTTTATGGTGCCCATTCCCCAAATGTCAGATATGCTCATGTTTTAAAACCTTAGCATTTTGTACTTAGATAAAACAGAAAAACACAACAGTCAGAACTTCTGTTTTTCTTTGCCAAGTGAGAGTGATGTGACTGAGAAGTCATAAGTTCATTCATTCATTCATTCATTCATTCAAGTTTCTCAGACTCCTCCTCTCCACAGGGTGCTATGCTCTCCCAGGCTCCAATCAGACAAGCTTCCTGGAGGAGGTAATGCAGTGAGGCTCCCTGAGGGGACTAGCACTGATGGGGTAAAGAAGCTGAGGGGAAAGAAATGGAAATGACAATACCTGGCCTGCCTAAGTCACAAGAATTATTTTAAGAATTATGTGAGATAACGTAGAAGGCACTACTTTAAAAACAATGGACTAGGGGCGCCTGGGTGGCTCAGTCGGTTAAGCGTCCAACTCTTGATTTCAGCTCAGGCCATGATCTCACAGTTCGTGAGTTCAAGCCCCATATCGGGCTTTGTGCTTGCAGTGTGGAGCCTGCTTGGGATTCATATTCTCCCTCTCTCTCTCTCTCTCTCTCTCTCTCTCTCTCTCTCTCTCTCTCTCTCCCTCCCTCCCTCCCCCCTCATAAATGAATGAATGAATGAATGAATAAATAAATAAATAAAATAGTGGACTATACAAACATATTAACACAATCCAATAAGGAAGGAGAAACAAGATTGAGATCAGCATAAAGCTGTAAATACTATGCACCAAATTCACAGATGAGACACAGGTCTTCCATGAGGCTGCAGAGCAAAAAGTCACTCCATGCCTTTGTAGCTGGAAAATAACTCTTGTCAGAGCTCTACAGTGAACTCTACAGTGAACACTTCCATTTGTCCTCATCTTTTACCCTTTGGGTCAAATGGCTAGAGAATCCCTATTTGTGCATGTTAGCTACTAATTTTGTATAGGAGGCTACAGGAAGGAAATGGAAGTCTGCAAGTTATCTGCAGAGTTCAGTCGACAGCTGAATGTCTCTCACCCCATCCTGAGTAACTGGAAGAATTCTCAGCACACCAAATTCTGTTCTAACCTAAGGTACTGACTGCTCTTGATGGGAGGGTATTTCCTAATTCTGAAGTCCTGTGGAAAGAACTAGACACCAAGCTAGGAGGTAGGAGACCTCAGATCCATTCTTACTCTGGGACTCTAAATAAGTCCCTAAAATTACCTCTGGTGGGATCAACCCTCCAGTACGTAAAATGGGGGGAAAATACCCATACCTACTTGCCTCAGCAAATCATAGAGTTATAGTGAAAACATCAGGATAACACATGTTAACACAAATGACTAAAGTGCTATACAAATGCAAAGTATTTTCTTAAGGCCCTATAGTAGCTGTTTTAGGGCAGAATAACACATGTGATTATCAGTCAAACAAAATTCCAAAACAAAAATCTAACAGGTGCTCTAGAGATGGTAAAGAACCAGGACAGGATCCCTTCACTGCAGGACAGGCATCAAGTTGCAGAGAACAATGAGCAAGCCCAAACAAGCTCACACACAACAGGAGCATCCAGTGATGAAGGCTGAATGCTCAGTCCCCAACTTAGGAAATGCAGAATTTCAGAGGAAAGGGAAATAGTCAGTCAGGTCAGGGGTAAATGGCAAGGGAAGAAGTAGAGAAAAAAGCCACTCCCAGTAAGAGACAGCATGTCAGCCCACAATAGGAGAACTAAAGTTCTCCAAGGCCACATTTCATGGATGTACCACAGATGTTTGCTGGGTGACTAAGCAGATAAAAGTGTGGCATGAGCAAGGGGAAGGGGTGAAACAGCATACTGGGTGGTCTTTCTGGCAGGTGCCAGGAGTGTTTAGTCCTTGATAAGTTACTACAGCTTATGATGGCTTTATCTTTAGGCAAGTGAGTGGCTATTGCTATAGAGGCAGGAATGCACTCATGGACAGTGGCAGGACAACTCTTCTTAGGCTGTTCGTGCCTTAAACAAAGGCTCGTGGAACTGGCTGGCTCAGTCAGAAGAACATATGACTCTTGATCTCAGGGTCGTGAGTTCAAGCCCCACAATGGGTGTAGAGATTACTAAAAAATAATAATAATAATAAATTTTTTTAAAAAGGCTTTCTAGGTGCCTGGTTGCTCAATCAGTTAAGCGTCCAAGTTTGGCTCAGGTCATGATTTCACAGCTCATGAGTTCGAGCCCCACGTCGGAGCCTGGAGCCTGCTTCGGATTCTGTGTCTCCCTCTCTCTCTGCCCCTCCCCCACTCATGCTCTGTCTCTCTCAGTCTCTCAAAAATAAATTAACGTTTTTTTAAAAAAAGGCTCTCAAGCCTCCAAGGACAAAAGAGATCTTAGTCACCAGTGGGACAGAGATCTGCATCAGCAGGTACAGCTGAGGCATGGACACAACTATAGGAAAAAGTCTTTCTGAATGCAAGTCTTTGTTATACTTGCTGTGTTTTGTCTATTAATTTACCTGGATTATAGTAGGTTCAACAAGAGTAGTAAGATAGGTGGGACTTCGGGACAGTGTGAAGAGCTCAGTGGACTCACACCCCGGTTACAAAGAAAATCGATAAAAATATAAAACACAACCATTTACATTTCTGGAAAGCAGGGTGCCTGGGTGGCTCAGTCAGTTAAGCACATGACTCTTGATTTCGGCTCAGGTCATGATCTCACATTTCATGAGTTTGAGCCCCATGTTGGGCTCTGCACTGGCAGCTTGGAACCTGGCTGGGATTCTCTCTCTCCCTCTCTCTCTGCCCCTCCCCTGCTCACACTTTTTTTCCTCTCCCTCTCTCTCTCTCTCAAAATAAGTAAACATTAAAAAAAATATTTTAAAGTTCTAGAAAGCAAATGATCTAAGATAACACAGCAAATTGAGAAGCATTTATTCAAAAAAAGTCTAATAAATAAAATCTAATAAATTTAGAACATCAGGAGTCTGTGGCATTTGCACTAGAACCCACTTTCCTACCTCCCCTTTAAACTCTCCCTGCCATTGGAGCGCCTGGGTGGCTCAGTCGGTTAAGCATCCGACTTCGGCTTAGGTCATGATCTCACAGTTCGTGGGTTCGAGCCCCACATTGGGCTCTGTGCTGATGGCTCAGAGCCTGAAGCCTGCTTCAGATTCTGTCTCCCTTTCTCTCTGCTCCTCCCCTGCTCATGCTCTCTCTCAAAAAATAAAATAAACATTAAAAAAATTTAAACTCTCCCTGCCAGCTCCATGTTACAGAAGCTCTAACTCCTAGAAAGTGCATCCAAGAAGATGGGGGGCTCCCTTTACCCACCACTCTCAGTTTTAGGGCTATAGTTTCACCCCAAGAAGGGTGGGTCACAGACATCTCTCATCTGCCTCCACCATCCACCCACCAGCTCCGTATTATAGAAGCTCTATTTCATGGCAGAGATCAGGGCTTCCTTCCCCCTCCCACCTCCACTCAGTGATGAGAAATGAGAAGGCAAACTGACACTCCCCAAACCCCCTAACCACCCTAGGCAGGATATATATGACACTCCTCAGGCATTCCCAGCTGCCCAAGAACAAAGGAAAGGGAAAAAACAATGGTTAACTGATAGCGATCACAGTCATACAGGACAAGAGTCTCCATCAATTTACAAATGTCTTCGTAAATTACAAGAAAACAGCAATCTTATAAATAGCCTAATCTCTAAAAACCTATAGACTCAGTTTCCTGGAGCCCCAACATCACCCTCCCCTCCACAGTGATGTAGAGGACAAAGGTGAGAAGGAAATGGTAGGTAAAATTAAATTTCCTTGGAGCTCCTGGGTGGCTCAGTCTGTTAGGTGACCAACTCTTGATCTCGGTTCAGGTCATGATCCCACGGGTTTGTGGGATTGAACCCCGCAGTGGGCTCTGTGCTGACAGGGAGGAACCTGCTTGGTATTCTGTCTCTCCCTCTCTGCCCCTCCCCCACTCATGCTCATGCTCATGCTCTCCCTCTCTCTCAAAATAAATAAATAAACTTAAAAAAATAAATTTCTGGGGCGCTTAGAAGGCTCAGTTAAGCATCCGACTTTGGCTCAGGTCATGATCTTGTGGTTCGTGAGTTCAAGCCCCGTGTCAGTCTCTGTGCTGACAGCTCAGAGCCTAGAGCCTGCTTCGGATTCTGTGCCTCCCTCTCTCTTTGCCGCTGCCCTGCTCTTGCTCTTTCTCTTTCTCACTCTCTCTCAAAAATAAATAAACATTAGGGGCGCCTGGGTGGCTTAGTCAGTTGGGCCTCCCACTTCAGCTCAGGTCATGAATTCGCAGTTGGTGAGTTTGAGCCCCACATCGGGCTCTGTGCTGACAGTTCAGAGCCTGGAGCCTGCTTTGGAGTCTGTGTCTCCCTCTCTCTCTGTTCCTCCCCCACTCGCTCAGTCTCTCTCTCTCTCTCTCTGTCTCTCTCTCTCTCTCTCTCTCTCTCTAATAAATAAAGATTTTAAAAACTAAAAATAAATAAACATTAAAAAATAATTAAAAAATTAAATTTCCTTATAACCTGCAGCCCATTGACAAATACCTGAGGCAAATACAGTGTATAACATTTCTCCAGGAACACCCTACTGTCTTTTTTTTTAATGTTTATTTATATTTGAGAAAGAACCAGCAGGGAAGGGGCAGAGAGAGAGACGGAGACAGAATCTGAAGCAGGCTCCAGGCTCTGAGCTGTCAGCACAGAGCCCAGTGCAGGGCCCAGTGCATGGCTAGAACTCACAAACCTTGAGATCATGACCTGAGCTGAAGTCAGATGCTTAACGCACAGAGCCACCCAGGCACTCCACCCCCTACTGTCTTACTGTAAATGCCTTACTAGAGGGAAAACAACCTTAGCTTGACAATAGCAAGGACTCCAGTATTTTATGAATCCTCCTTAGCATATGAAAGTCCTTCTGGAAGCCTCCTTTTTGCCTTTACCTCACCCAACTGCATAGAATATAACCAGTCACTCCTCCTAACTCCAGTGCAGCTCTTTCTGCCCATGGGTCCTGTCCCCGTGCTTTAATAAAATCACCTTTTTGCACCAAAGACATCTTCAAGAATTCTTTCTTGGCCATCAGCTACAGCCCCCCCCCAACACTCCCAAACCCCACCAATGGTGTGGAGGAGGCTGTACCCCAAATGAGGCAATACTGGAGATCCAATAGCAACCCCCACCCTCAGATCCTACTCATAGTGATGGGGTTTTGGGGTGATGGTGGGGCTCAAGGAGTTCAGAGCTGACGGCCAAGAAAGCATTCTTGAAGATGTCTTTGGTGCAAAAAGGTGATTTTATCAAAGCACAGGGACAGGACCCATGGGCAGAAAGACCTGCACTAGGTTGTGAGGAGTGGCTAGTTATATATCCTCAGGTTGGAAGGGGTTTAGGGATAGATTAAGTCTCTAAGGAATCTTGGAAGCCAGATTTCCAGGACCTTGAGGGGCTAGCTGTTGTTAGAAAACAAGTCATTTATTACCATTTAGTAAAACCTCAGTCATGAGACCCTTCAGATATATATCAGGGGGCCATAAGCTTGGAGTATGATTGCTAGCATATATCTTGGGGGAGTTGAGATAAAGGAAATTTCCAAAGGAATTTTTATATGTTACAGTAGACTTACAGGACCCTGGGAGGTCGGGATAATGTTAAGCCAAGATTCCCTTTTGCCCCTAGAAAAGTGTCATCATCAAGGCAGCCAAGCTCCTAGAGGGAGGTCACTTTGCCAGTTTCAAGGACTTGTTAATGGGCTGTAGGCAGTAAGGGAATTTAATTTTTTTATTTGCCTTAGTTGCCCACATCACCATGGCAAGCACTTAAACCCCTTTCCTTTGTTCTTGGGTAGCCAGGAGTGTGCGAGGAATACCACATATTCCAGGAGGTGCCCTTAGCCTGTACTTTGCCCTCAGCTTGCTTGTGCTCCCTCATCAATATGGTGGTGGTTCTATGTGGGGAGAGGCAAGCAGAAAAATTAGGAGCTACAGTCCCATTCAGCTTCTACTTTCAGGACACAGGTGTCACTCCAGGAGAAACAGGCCACCATCCCTGTCCCCAGCCCTATCTTCAATGTAAGAGCACAGAATTTCTACCCATGGGGAGAGGCAAGTCTAGAGGACTGATACCTCCATAGCCCTGCTGAGGGGCTGATTTTAATTAGAACAGAGTGTGGTGTATAGGAAGCTAGAAAACCTACCCTAAAATATGCCTTTTAGTGTATTAGGTTTGTATATTTTGAGCTGCCTATTTTGAGAAACAGCAGACACATGGAAGGTCTGGAAACAGTAGAAGTTACCCTTTGGTGAGGGACATTTACATTTATAAAGAAAATCTCTATTTGTAAGGGTGTCTCTCTGTATTAGGAAGAGAAGGATGACTCTAAATCACAAGAGACTCATCAGTGGAGAAGGCACTGACTTAAATCTGCATAACAAACCATATCCTTGTTTACCATGATTTTCCTGGCCTCCCTACACCTTTCTTTCATCTTTAATTGATGATGGTATTTAGGCCTAAATTCTAAGCCATCTCTGGGAGTTACTCAATTTTCCCTGGGTATCTCCCAGGTATACCTGAGGTATACATGTTAATAAACTTCTGTTTGTTTTTCTCTTGTTTATCTGTCTCTTTCTTAATGTTCATTTATTTTTTTTTAATTTTTTTAATGTTTATTTATTATTGACAGAGAGAGAGCATGAGCAGGGGAGGGGCCGAGAGACGGGGAGACACACAATGTGAAGCAGGCTCCAGGCTCCGAACTGTCAGCACAGAGCCTGATGCGGGGCTCAAACTCACGGACTGTGAGATCATGACCTGAGCCGAAGTCGGATGCTCAACCGACTGAGTCACCCAGGTGCCCCAATGTTCATTTATTTTTGAGAGAGACACACACAGTGTGAGTGGGGGAGAAACAGAGAGAGAAGGAGACACAAAATACAAAGCAAGAACTCCAGGTTCTGAGCTGTCAGCACAGAGCCCAACACGGGGCTCAAATTCACAAACCGTGAGATCATGACCTGAGCCGAAGTTGGACACTCAACAGACTGAGCCACCCAGGCGCCCCTAAATGTATTTTATGATGGGGGACTTAACGAAGATTTTAAAGGGTGGAATGAAAATATTTTCCTCCCCAATAGGAGTAACTCCTGTCTTCAGGTGTAGTCAAAAACAGTAACAATCTTACTGTCAGACAATTAAGAGAAGGCTAATAGTTTCATGAAACCAGTACCAAAAGACAAAACAGCAAATCACCCAGAAGTTTAACAGTAAGAACCAGGGAAATGGACAGCTCAAAAGTACCCTGTTAAGACCATACTTCTCCCTGGATGTCAGGAGGCTGTGTACATTTGGCAGACTGCACCCACTAAAAAGCAACTGCAGCATGCACTTGAGAACTACTAGTCTCTACTAGAACACATGGCAAAAAGCAACCCCCACATCACTCACAGATCCATCAGCAAAGAGGAGGAAAAAGTTTTCCTCAATCTTCTTAGAGTCCCTGGTGGGATCTGAAAATTAGACTGACAAAGACAAATTAACAGAAGAAACACAAATGTATTTAATATAAGTTTTACATGACACAGGGCCTTCATAAGGAAATGAAAATCCAAAGAAATTATTAAACCTGAGTACTTTTATGCACAGTACTTGATGAAAAGAGATGAAAAGGGAACAGCCATGGAAGAACATGGTAGGTCAAGGAGTATGGGGTAAGTGTAGTAAACTGGGGGAAAATTAGTGCTGCAGGACTTTTTACCTTCATACCTTGGATTCATTGTCTCAACGCTTCGAAGAATGAAGAGGTGGACACAGAATGAACAGCAGGCAAAGTTTATTAGAGCATAAGATTAGAAAGGAAGAATAGTAGGAAAGCTCTCTTTACAGAGAGGGGGCATTGGAAAGTGAATGCCCTTGGTTATAGGTAAGGGTCCTTGTTTTATAAGGTTCTGGTCAGCCCTCCCCCTACCCTTCCCCCTTGTTCCTTCTCAGGTCCCATCCCTATTGGCTTCATAGCTCTAGGTGCTGGGTTGTCCATTCCTGATTGGCTCCTTTCCATTGTATGAGGGGTGGTCTATGGTCACACTATTCCTTGCAGAGCATATGTTTGATGGTCTACTTATTTCTAGTCAGGTCTTTTGTTCCTGAAGAGAACCTGAGGTGGAGTAGGTGGTGTCTGTGACATTCTTAAGAGGGACCTTACACTTGAGGGGGTTTGCTGTGGTCAGAGGCTCCCAGCATTGTTCCAAAATATGTATTTTTCCCCACCCAGTTACCTCTGGTCCTAACCTTTCCCTCTCTGCCTATTTTATGCTATCTTTTCCCTATCATATTAGCAAGGCTTGTTCAGATTCTTCTCAACATCCCTTTGTCTTCAGAGATAAGGATGATACTTTCCTCTGAGTATAGGGCAGGCACCTCTCACATGAGAGTCTTATGACCTGCTTCAGGGGAAAAATATACGGGGAAGGTCAGAGTGACCTTTCTGCTTCTGCCATTTTCTCAAATTCCTTCAATTTCAAATATTCTGTTGGGAAAATAAATAAAGTTTTACACCATAAGATAGCCGATGGCACTAAAACAAGCTCTGGTCTCTAGCTTAGAGACCCCTCTTCGGGTTCTTCTTGCCCTGTTTGCCAAGTGTGCGAAAACCCGCCACAGATATGGAAGCTGACAACTATAAAATACCCTTCTCCCCTTCATTCGGAGCTCAGATCTTTGGAGAAACGGTCTCCTCTGAGCCCACCAGTGTTAAATACATCTCCGATCCACCAAGATCTCCGAGTTCCACTTGGTTTTTCCACCAGCATTCCAGCCTGGTTCCATAACAATTCAACATGCTAAGGTACCACTTTGGAGTAGCATGTCCTGATCCCCATCACTGGTTCAAGGAACATAAGCACAACCTCTAAATAATCATTGATTGAATATTAAGCTACATTGACCTGGGGTAACTTCTAGGAAGCTAGGCTTAAAAATAA
Source organism: Felis catus (assembly GCF_018350175.1). Classification (NCBI taxonomy): domain Eukaryota; kingdom Metazoa; phylum Chordata; class Mammalia; order Carnivora; family Felidae; genus Felis; species Felis catus. Next base: position 43,043,410 of record NC_058386.1, on the reverse strand, counting down.
AAACAAGGGGAAAAAAACTGAGCATTGACATGAGAGACTGCACACTGTAAGGAAAATATACTTTATAGAATTAGTCCAGGCAAGACATTAAACAAATAAGCTAAAAGAAAACAACACCACGAAAAAGCCTCAGAGGGAATGTGAAGCTCATTAGAATCTATAGTTGTTATGATATGTTATCTGAAATGCCTACTGCTCAACAGAAAGTTATGAGACATGCAAAGAAACAGGAGAGTGTGATTCTTGTACAGTTTTTTTTAAAACAGGCAGCAGAAACCAACTTAAGGGGACCCAGATGTGGGAGTCAGCAAAGACTGCAAAGTAGCTATTATAAATATGTTCACAGGGGCACCTAGGTGGCTCAGTTGGTTGAGCGTCTGATTTCAGCTCAGGTCATGATCTCATGATCCATGAGTTCGAGCCCTGAGTCTTCATCAAATAAAGAACATCAATTAAGAGATAAATTACTTTTAAAAATTGAAATTCTGGAGTTGAAAAGTAAAAAACTGAAATTTTAAAAAATCACCAGAGGGGCTCAAAGTAGATTTGAGCAGGCAGAAAAAAAAAGAATTAGTGAACTTGAGGATAGATCATTTTAGATTATTCAATCTGAAGAACAGGAATGATAAAAGGATGAGGAAAAATGCGCATAGCTCACAGACCTATGGGATACAATGAAGTATACCAATATATATATAATGGAGGTATCAGAAGGAGAGGAAAGGGAGAAATGAACAGAAAAATTATTTGGAGAAATAACCACTGGGGGCACCCGGGTGGCTCAGTAAGTCGAATATCTGACTCTTGGTTTCAGCTAGGGTCATGGTCCCTGGGTGATGGGATCGAGCCTTGCATCAGGCTCCATGCTCAGCATGGAGCCTGCTTGAGGTTCTCTCTTTCTTTCTCTCCCTCTGCCCCTCTTCCCAGCTTGTGCACTCTCTCCCTCTCTCTAAAATTAAAAAAATATTAAAGAAAAAAGAAATAACCACTGAAAATTTCCTAAATAGGTAACAAACCATTAATCTACAAATCCAAAAACCTCAACAGACTACACGTAAAAAATGCAAAGAAATCCCTACCTAGACATAGCATAATAAAAATGTTGACAGCCAAAGACAAAGAGAAAATCTTGAAATCAGCAAAAGAAAAATAAATGCACTCCATTCTCTTGAAACTGCATTATTTCTTACTGATCTCAATTCATCCAATTTTGGGTAGCTCTAAAGCTGGGGCTCCACACTAGCTGAAATATATGAATTTACTCCTGGATTGTGTTTTGTAGTCCCTTCTGAGATAGCATCTGCTATGGACATGCTAGAGTTTTGCTGCAGCCCTTCCACCAATTGCTGCCACCCTTCCACCAATTGCTGCCCTTTATGGTAACTTGACCCTTTATGTAACTTGGAGCAAGTTACTTATTAGCCTCTCTGAGCTCACTTTCCAAATCTCTAAATGGACTTCACATCCCCACTTTATTATTATTGTAAGAATTAGAAACAATATATGTGCTGTGTCCTGACTATGAGAGTTACTGCAAAAATGATGCTAGATGATCTTGGAAAAGAGTGGTTAATATGTGGTCAAGTTTTGTGTGATGATCCAGGAGATGAATGCCAACAGAGAAAATGCCAACCTTAGGAAGTGCAGGAGCACAGGAGTACAAACCACTGACTAAGTGAGCACCACACACTCATGGCCTCCAAAGGCAGAGCAGCACCTAGAGGCATGGGTTGTGATAATTTATTCATAACAATGGCTTTTGGCACTGTTTTGCTCTGGCTCAGGCACTATACTTAGGTCCTCCATTGGTGTAAATAAGCCATCTCCATACCTTCCCAATAAACCTAGTTGATAGGTATAATGATGTTTTACAAGTAAAAATGACACTGAAGTTCAGAAGCATGAATTAACCTACATAAAGTCACATAAGACATAATAGGCAAAGCTAGACTGTAAGTTCAGAGCACTTTACTGGCAAAAAAGAGCTCTTTCCCCATACCCTGCTGCCACTTGGATTCATTCATTTATCCTGTATATATTGAATACCTCCTGGGTGCCAAACATTTGGGCTATCAGGACTAGACTTTGCATTCATTTGGACATTTTCATGTAACATTAGGCTTTGGCTTTAGCTAGGTATTATGTGTGTTGATTTTTCTCTTGATTCAGTTTGGGTTATACCCCTAGGAATCATTAGCACACAATCTTCCAAGGAGCAGAACTCAGATTGCTTCTTGGTTGTCTGGGACCCACTCTTGAGTTAACCTCCTAAGATGCCAGAGCTTCCAGTATTAAGTGGTAGTTGAAGTTCTCAGAGCAGCCTTTCACATGGATTGAACCCAAAGACTATACCGTGGGGTGGCATTCAGGGCCTCAGAGGGGTTCTGTGCCCCTCCAAAGGGTGAATTCTCCCATTTTGGGTCGGTGTTTTTCATAATTCAGCAAAGAAAAATATGTGAGACACATAGAAAAGCCCTTAGGTAAATACTGGGTCCTATCTAGATTCATTCTTACTTTACTAGATGTAGGCCCTCAAAGAGTTCAGAGACTTCACACACTTATCAAAGACACCCAAATCCCTCAACTTAAACACTAGGACAGACCTTAAGAGTTCAGAGACATCACACCTTGAAAACATAACTCCAAACATATCAGATTCAAACCTTGGGATAGACACTTAAAAAATTCAAAGACCTCATGCCAACAAGACAGACCCCCAACTACCTAAGACTCAAACCTGAGGACACAAACCCTCAATGAATTCACAGACCTCATACCCTGAACACAAGCACCTACATATCTCAGAGTAAAATATTGAGAAACAGAACACTACAGAGGGCAGAGATATCATACCTTGAAAACTGACCCCCAAATAACTCAGACTCAAACCTTGGAACAGGCTATCAAAAGATTTAGAAATCCCATACCTTGAACAAGACCCCAAATATCTCAGACTCAAAGTTTAGGATACACACTCTCAAGGAGTTCAAAGACCTCAGACCTTGAAGATGATCCCAAAAATCTCAGATTAATATTGAAAACAAAAAGGCGGGGCGCCTGGGTGGCTCAGTCGGTTAAGTGTCCGACTTCGGCTCAGGTCATGATCTTGCAGTTCGTGAGTTCAGGCCCCGCATCGGGCTCTGTGCTGACAGCTCAGAGCCTGGAGCCTGTTTCAGATTCTGTGTCTCCCTCTCTCTCTGGCCCTTCCCCTCTCGAGCTCTGTCTCTCTCACTCTCTCTCTCTCAAAAATAAATATTTTTTTTTAAATTAAAAAAAAATAAAAATTTAAAAAATTTAAAAAAAAGAAAGAAAACAAAAAGGCAATGAAAGGGTTCAAAGACCACACATTCTGAACTCAGGCCCCAAATAGTTCAAACCCAACTTGAGACACAGAACCTCTAGAAGTTCAGAGGTCTCACACCTAATACTCAAACACTGAAAAAAAGATCACCAAGGCATTTAGGGAACACAAACCCTGAACTCAGAATTCCAAATATATCACACTCAATCTTGAGGACAAACATGCTCAGAGTTCAGAGATTTTACATACTAAATGAAGAACCTGAAATATTTCAGACTCAAAACAACAGAACGTTTTAGACCTCACGCCAAGAACATGAACTTCCAAACACCTCAGACTCAATATTTGAGACACGGACCCTCAAAGACTTCAGAGACCTTACATCCTCAACAACAAAAAAAATACCCAAACACCCTACATCGAAACTTTGTCACAGATCCTCAAGATCGGATATCTCAAACCCTGAACATAAACTGCAAACACCTCAGACTAAAACCATAGGACACAGACCAACAATGCATTCAGAGACCTTACACCAGTAACAAATAGGACTCCAAATACTTCAGACTCAAACACTGAGAAACACACTTACTGATTTCAGAGATCCTACATTAACCCATGTCTTTTGTTTTCTGTATTCTTATGATTTGACATCTGTATTCTTATGATTTGCTGACCCTGGGGGGACTGGCTCTCCCAAGGTTAGTCAAGTCCTAGAAACAGTAAACAACTTGCCTGAGAGAGCACTTTTCAAATATAAACGAACCAATCCACAGCCCATACCCCAGGCTCTCACACTGCAGACCACTATTCCTCTGCCCTAATCACCCAGGGCCAGGTACCAGACAACCAGAGACAGCCCCTATAAACAGAGTCCACTAAAACTATTCAAATTAGCCAAATCCAAAACTAATTACCCTGCCTAGCCTACTCCTTTCAGTGAAAACCACAATAGAAATTCTTGTTCACAATTTCCTCATCTCTCTGCCTCCTGACTAACCCTGGTGCTTCCCCATGTGGCACTGAATAGTTCAGCATTCCATCTTCTCTTGGGATATGTAAGTATAAAAAAATTATCTTCTCAATAACAGTCATTTCCTGATTTGTTGGCCTTACCATACCTGAATAATAACAAAACATGTATTAAAACAGAACTCATACCGCGACCAGATTTCACCAAATACATAAACCTCAAAACCTGATACACAGACCTCCAAAGAGTTCAGAGAGTTCTAACTCTAAATATTGAACCTGAAATATCCCTGAATCAAACCATAGGGTGGACCCTGGAAGGCCTCACATTTGAACACAGTTCCCAAATATCTCTGAATGAATTCATGCAACACAGACCCTAGAAGAGTTCAGAAAATCCCAACCCTGGATGCAGACTCAGAATACCTCAGATTCAAAACTTAGAAAACAGACTCTTAAAAGACTCTTAAATACAGAGAACAAACTGAGGGTTGATGGGGGGAGGTGGGGAGAGGGTAAAATGGGTGATGGGCATTGAGGAGGGCACTCTTTAAGATGAGCACTGGGTGTTGTATATAAGCAATGAATCATAGGAATCTACCCCTGAAACCAAGAGCACACTGTATACACTGTATGTTAGCCAATTTGACAATAATTTATACCTAAAAAAAAAAAAAGAAAGAAAATAGACTCAAATACTTTAGATAACCCACATCCTCAACCTGGATCGCCAAATACCTCAGATGCAAACCTTGGAACAGATCCTTAAGGAGTTTATTTATCATGTACCATGAATTAAGATCCTCCTGTTAACTATATTTCAAGCCTTGGGACACACATCCTCAAAGAATTTAGGGAAGTCAAACCCTGAACATAGACATCTAAATACCTTATAGTTAAACCTTGGAACACAGACCATCAAAGCATTTAGAAACCTTGCAACCTGAAAAAAATAAATAAATACCTCAGATTCAAACCTTGGGAGAAAGCCTCAAAGAGTTCAGAGACTTCAACCCTGAACAAAGATCCCCAGATGCCTCAGACTCAAACCTTGGAACACAGAACCTTGTGCAGCTCAGGGACTTCACATCTAGAACAGAAACCTCAAATATATCAGACTCAAACCTTGGAAGAGAGCCTCCAAGTGTTTAGAGACCTCACTCCCTGAAAGCAGACCCCAAATACCTCAAACTCACACTTGGAACACAGACTTCAAGGCACCTGAGTGGCTCAGTTGGTTGAGCCTCCGACTTTGGCTCAGATCATGATCTCATGGTTCATGAGTTTGAGCCCCAAGTCGGGTTCTGTGCTGACAGCTCAGAGCCTGAAGCCTGCTTTGGATTCTGTGCCTCCCCCCACCTCTCTCTCTCTCTCTGCCCCTCCCCTGTTTGTAGTCTCTCTCTCAAAAAAATAAAAAATAACATAACATAACATAACATAACATAACATAAAATTTCAGAGACCTTACACCTTGAACACAGACCCACAGATACCTCAGACCCAAACCTTGTGACACAAACCCTCAAATATTCAAAGATTTCACACAATGAACACAAATGCTCAAGTACCTGAACTCCCACAATGGAACAGAGCCTCAAGAATTTGGAGACAGGAGGCTCTGAACACAGATTCTCAATTGCATCAGACTCATATCTTGAAACACAGACCTTCAAAGATTTCAGACAGCACACAACCTGAACACAAACCCCACATACCTCAGATTCAAACTTTGGAGCACAGATCCTGGGTGAGTTCAAGGACCTCACACTCTGACTTCAGACACCAAATACCTCACAACCAAATTTGGACAGACTCTCTAAAAGTTCTAAGACTTCAAGGGTGCTTAGGTGGCTCAGTCAGTTAAGCGTCTGACTTTGGCTCAGGTCGTGATCTCATGGTTTTGGGTTCAAGTTCAGCATTGGGCTCTGTGCTGAAAAAAATTTTAATAAAAAATAAAAGTTCTAAGACTTCAGACCCTGAACCTAGACCTCCCAAATAAATCAGCCATAAATCATGGAATACTGACTAAAGAATTTCAGTGACCGCATACACTGAATCCAAGCCTAATTATCTCAGATTCAAACCTTGGAACACAGACAATGAAAGCACTTTAAAATCTCACATCCTGGGGTGACTGGGTGGCTCAGTCGGTTAAGCGTCCGACTTCAGCTCAGGTCATGATCTCGCGGTCTGTGAGTTCAAGCCCCACATCAGGCTCTGGGCTGATGGCTCAGGGCCTGGAGCCTGCTTCCTATTCTGTGTCTCCCTCTCTCTCTGCCCCTCCCCCATTCATGCTCTGTCATGCTCTGTCACTGTCTCAAAAATAAATAAAACGTTAAAAAAATTAAAAAATAAATAAATAAAAGTCTTTAAAAAAAATCTCACATCCTAAAAAAATAAATAAAATAAAATAAAATCTCACATCCTGAAAAAGATTCTCTGAATACCTCAGAGTTATACCTTGGGACACAAACCCTCAAAGATTTCAGAGACTCCACACCTGAATACAGACCAAAAATACATAATACACAAACCTTGCAATATAGACCCTATGAAAGTGCTGACTAGCAGCATTACTCACAAGAACCAAAAACCAGCGGCTGGGGAAGGGGTAAATCGGGAATTAGTGTTCAATGGGTATAAAGTTTCAGTTTGGGAAGATGGAAAAGTTCTGGAGACCTGTTGTTCAACAGTGTGAATATCCTTAGTGAACTGTACACTTAAAAACGGTTGAGGGGCACCTGGGTGGCTCAGTCAGTTAAACATCCGACTTCGGCTCAGGTCATGATCTCATGGCTCATGAGTTCAAGCTGATAGCTCAGAGCCTGGAGCCTTCTTCAGATTCTGTGTCTCCCTCTATCTCTGCCTCTCCCCTGCTCACGCTCTGTCTCTCACTCTTTCAAAAATAAATAAACATTATTTTTTTTCAAATAGTTAAGATGATACATCCTATGTTATGTGTATTTTACCACAATTTAAAATATAGGGAGTGGGGATATTAACTGGATTATCTATCTGCATAGTATCTGCTCAATTGTTTATATTGGACCAACCTATAGCTTCTGAGTACACCTGTCAAATTGCTTAGCTACCTTTGTTCTCATTGCCCGTGGAATGAGAGTTAGAAATTGCAAGGACACTAATGCGATTGTGGAAGATCATCTGTGTTACTGTCCCCTTCCTTAAAGGTAAAGAACAGTAAGTAGTGACAATGAGTAGACAGAGACACAAGGATAAGCATTTGTGGAAAAGAGAGGATCTTAAATGATAGAATCTCTCCAGTTTAACAAAAAGAACCACGGGGAAATATCATTTCTATCATTTCTTCAATTGAACTCAAATTCCCTTCTGTATATGATCAAAATATATTACGTTACATATATAAATACCCAGAAATAATTATAATAATTGTTGTAATTATAATATTAATTACCATTGGAATTCACACATATATAGCACTTTACAATATTCAAAGCATTTTTGTGTGACTTTAGTTCATTTAATTCTTGCAACTCTAACAAGAAGAAAAGACTGAGCCAAACAACTTCTGGCTTAGGATCAGTGCTCATGTGGACATATCTGGCTCCTGGGGTCATCAGCTCTGCCTTGTGACCTCCAAAACATTGACCTCTGGTAACTGCCTGATTTGTCCTAATCTTCCATCTGCTCTTCTTGACACAAGACGCCTTACACATTTGATTTACAGTCATGAGTCCTATAATCTATGATCTGTCACAAGGTTTTGCAAAATTTACTTAATAATCCATCTGGAGACCACCTACTACTCTCGGGCCTTTATCATCTTTCATTGTACCACTATAACATCCCCCCAATAGTCTTTTTATCTCCATTTTAGTCCCTTGAATTAGTCAGCTTAATGGTGATAAAAAAAGATGGTTCAAAGTGTTTAAATTGAAAGACTTGAATTAATGGACCAGGCAAACCTTTAAACTTTAAACCCTTAAACTTGGTTGAAGGTTTTAACAGAGTTAAAGGAAGTTAAGGGTGCTGAGACACCTGGGGAGTAGCAACAGGGAGAAGCCATTACCATCCCTTGAGGTGAAGGGGCATGGGGAAGAAGAAGTCTTACTGGAATCCGTGAGAATTCAAGCAGAAGAGGTGCCAGTGGACAGGAGCTATGGCTGCAGGTAGAAAACCAGAGTCATTGACAGATGCACAGCCAGGGAGGGAGAGAGTTAGGGGGGGCAGAATGGACAGATAAATACCTACAAACTCTCTCTCTAACCACACTCTGATCTGCTGGTGCCCACTTCTTCCCACCCATACCTACACACATGCATTGTCCAAAATCAAGCAGAAGTTAGAGGATATGGTGCTTGTAAAACATCTTCAAATTCATTTACAATCCCCTCATCAAGGGGTGGAGTCTAATTCTCCTCCACTTAAATATTTTTTGTTTATTTTAATCTATTTCTTTATTAGCTTTGCAATTAACAAAGGAAAAAAGGGTAATGACATAAAGAGCAATAAAAAATCTGTGACCTGTTGGTTTGGGATATGTACTTTAAGACTAGAATTGTTTTTACTCTTCATATAAAATGGTGAATATTATAAAACTGTAGAAATCAAACACAAGCTGTTTTTCTTTCATTAAAGATTGGGTCTTTTCTCCTGAAAGCATGTAGGTCCCAAAGATACTGATATCAAGTTTACAAAATATCATACATTGATTCTGTTACCCCATTTATACAAAATTGCAAACAACTCTGTCTACATATATGTAGACTCAGAGTCACATATCTGTGATTGTATTCAGCAAAGTATAAAACAATGGTTTTCTTGGGAATGCAAGCTGGTGCAGCCACTCTGGAAAACAGTATGGAGGGTCCTCAAAAAACTAAAAATAGAACTACCCTACAACCCAGCAACTGCACTACTAGGCATTTATCCAAGGGATACAGGTGTGCTGTTTCGAAGGGACACATGCACCCCGATGTTTATAGCAGCACTATCAACAATAGCCAAAGTATGGAAACAGCCCAAATGTCCATCAATGGATGAATGGATAAAGAAGATGTGGTATATATATACAATGGAGTATTACTCAGCAATCAAAAAGAATGAAATCTTGCCATTTGCAACTACGTGGATGGAACTGGAGGGTATTATGCTAAGTGAAATTAGTCAGAGAAAGACAAAAATCATATGACTTCACTCATATGAGGACTTTAAGAGACAAAACAGATGAACATAAGGGAAGGGAAACAAAAATAATATAAAAACAGGGACAGGGACAAAACAGAAGAGACTCATAAATATGGAAAACAAACTGAGGGTTACTGGAGGGGTTGTGGGAGGGGGTATGGGCTAAATGGGTAAGGGGCACTAAGGAATCTATTCCTGAAATCATTGTTGTACTATATGCTAACTAATTTGGATGTAAATTTTAAAAAATAATAAATAAATAAATAAATAAATAAATAAATAAATAAATAAATAATTTTAAAAATGGAATCTCCCAAAAAGCCAGCATGGAAATAACCATGCACTTAATTTCTCAATAAATACTACTTGTCTGAAACTTGAAATGTGTCCTGAACCATTGTTGTTAACTCAAAAGAGCAAGGAAAATGGGTGAAAAGTGTTCTTTTTCACTTTAGTATCTCCAGTTTGGGAATGGTTGGTAAGAAAAAGGCATCAAAAATGACAGCTTTAAAAATACCAAAATTTAATTCAATAAAATGAACTTGCCAATGTAGCTGACTTAATACCCTAGGTAGCATAATGCCAGAGAGATGACAATAAGCTTTTATAACATAAGGATGTGTTTAAGGAAAAGGAAGAACCTCAGGCAGGAAGTAACTTATAGACTCTTAAAATCCCATCTGTTAAAAAGATTTTGACACTTGTTAACATGCTACAGAAGACTTTAGTCAGAACTATTGCAATAGGTATATCAATCAGGGAGGAAAAACTTTCCCTCTCTTAGCTTCAGTGCTTGGGAGACTGCAAATTAAACTGACAGTGAACAGTAGCAGAATATGCCATCCCAAAATATGCTATGTTGGCATAAGAATTCTTTTAAGCTGAAGACAAGTGAGAAGAAGCAGATACAAAAAAAGCTCTCTGCCCTCCCTCTGTCTACAAGTAGAACATAAATTTGTAAAGATGTTCCCCCTCTCCTTTCTATGAGGAAGGACAGAAGTTAATCACCAGAGACAACTCTCGACTTAGCCCAGAGAGAGCACCAGAAAAATCAACATAGCAAACATTTCTAACTAGCCCTTATCTTCCATTAGTTCTTCCATATATTTACCTTCTCATAATTTGCCACCCTTACAAAGTCCTTTTCCTTTATCTTATCATGCCTCTAAAAAATGTGTTGTTCTCTTGTCAAGATGCCATATAAGCCCAAGTTCAAACCACCCCTTTGAGTTAATCATCAATGAGTATTCTCCCATGTGTATTTCAAATGTACACATTAATAAACTTCTATTTGTTTTTCTCTTGTTAGTATGTCTTTTGTCAGTCAAATTTGCAGAGCCCCAGCCAATGAAACCAGGATGAGTAGAAGAAACAGATTTTGTTTTCCTCTCCTACAACAGATTATCAAGAGTAAAACAGATTTTTATTCTTGTGTGTACATCACAGAAAAATATGACTTAAGGAGGCATTTAAAATTTGGGGCTTATACACCATCTTGATAGGGGAAGGGTGCAGGATAAGGGTACTTACAGAAAAACAAGTGACTTTTTGGAAAGATAATAGGCCCTTAGGAGAACAGATAGGAGATATGGTAGTTTTATGACATCTGTTCAGGCATCCTGTGGAGACTTCTCATCTCCATTGATAAGAGCCAATCATCCCTGGTTGCTCCCAAGAAGGGGATTTATGACAGTTTAGTTCTTTTGGGAGGCTCTGCTTTTAGGCAGATAAGAGATTTCAGGAACTCAGATGCCTTCCTCTCAAAACAATTTTTATGCCACAGTAGCTTATTCTGGACCCCTTCAAGTGTGTCGAGACTATCACCATAGAGGAGAGATATTGGGCTCAACTCCAAATATAACAAGGACAAGTGAAGATTTATAACCAGTGAGCCAAATGAGGGGTCAGTAGATGGAAAATTACTCAAAGGAAACATCATGGGTAGGGGGATTCTTGCTAAACTAACTCAACAGGATTCTTACTGAAAGAAAGCCAGAATGATCAGATATCAAGAGTGGGGATTCTCAGGGCACTCAGCTGACTCAGTTGGTAGAGCATGCAACTCTTGATCTCAGGGTTGTAAGTTCGAACCCCATGATGGGTATAGAGATTACTTAAAAATAAAATCTTAAAAAAAGAGGATTCTCTCTAAACTAACTTAGCAGGATTCTTGTTGCAACTGGACTAAGCAAACTGAAGACAGGGTCCAAAGAAAAGGCCTAGTTGAAAAGAGGTCTCAGAGGAGCCTGACTAAAGTTTGGTCAAGGACAGAGTCTTCGTCACTTGTGAGCTCAAACTGAAGCTGACCATAGTATTTATTGGGTGTCATCGAACACCAACGGTACTCTGTGACCATTGCCTAAATAGAGCCAAAGACACAAATGTGGCTTTTGAGCCTTCTGGCTTTATATTTGAGTTTCATGTTGCTTTTCCTGCTCTACTCACAAAAAAAGAAAGGAGAAATGTCATCTAACCAAAAATGACCCAGGTAACCTAAGATATGGGAGAAAATATTTACAAGTCCTATATCTGATAAGAGGTTAATATCCAAAATATATAAAGAACTCCTACAACTTAATAACAAAAACCAAACAACCCAATGTAAAAATGGGCAGAAGAACAGATGTTTTTTTTCAAGGAAGATATCCAAACAGCCAAGAGGTACCTGCAAAGATGCTCAATATGAGTCATCAGGGAAATGCAAATCAAAACTAATGACCTATCACTTCACACCTGTTAGAATGGCTATCATCAAGATGAGATAACAAGTGTTTGCAAGGATGTGGCAAAAAGGGAACCCTCATGCACTGTTAGTGGGAATGTAAATTGGTACAGCCACTGTGAAAAATAGAATGGAGGTTCCTCAGAAAATTAAAAATAGAACTACTGTGGGGTGCCTGGGTGGCTCAGTTGGTTAAGTGTCCAACTTTGGCTCTGCACTGGGCTCTGTGCTGACAGCTCAGAGCCTGGAGCCTGCTTCAGATTCTGTGTCTCCCTCTCTCTCTGCCCCTCCCCCACTCACACCCTGTCTCTCTCTCTTTCTCAAAAATGAATAAACATTAAAAAAAATAATAGAACAACTATATGATCCAGCAATCCCACTCCTAAGTGTATATCTGAAGGAAATGAAAACAGGACGTTGAAAAGATATCTGCACCTCCATGTTCATTGCAACATTATTCATAATAACCAATATATGGAAACAACCCAAGTGGCCATCAACAGATGAATGGATAAAAAAGATATGTTATATATATATATACAATGGAATATCATTCAGCCATGAGAAATAAGAAAATCCTGCCATTTGCAACAACATGGATGGACCTTGAGGACATTATGCTAAGTGAGGTAAGTCAAAGAAAAGACAAGTACTCTATGATCTCAGTTATACGTGGAATCTAAAAAAGCCAAACTCATAGGACCAGAGAGTAGAATGGTGGTTACCAGGGCTGGGGTTGGGGGGAAGTGGGGAGAAATTGGTCAAAGGGTACAAAGCTGCAATTATGTAGGATAAATAAGTTCTGGAGATCTAATGCACTGCATAGTGATTATAGTCAACAATATTGCATTATATACTTCAAATTACCAAGAGACTAGATCTTAAATGTTGCCACCACAAAAAAAAATGATAATTATGTGACATCATAGAGGCATTAGCTAATGCTACAGTAGTAATCACATTGCAATATATAAATGTACCAAATCAACACATTGCACATTTTAAACATATAATTATATGTCAATTATATCTCATTTAAAAAATGACTCAATGAGTATACATAAATATTCCTTCAAATCCCATAAATCATAATATTTCTGTGGAAATTCTATTATAGAAGGAAATATAAAGATCATTTTATAATAAAAAAAATGTTCATAAAAAAAGAGAATAAAGATTCTTGGCTATGATAGGGATCAGGACACAATACCCCAAAATATGGTACCTTGGCATATTGAATATTTCAAGCTGAAGGAGTTTGAAAAAAAAGCAGCAAAAGCACCTTCCCTCATCCTTCTCTCCTAAAGCAGGTCATAAGACTCTCATGTGAGAGGTGCCCTCCTGTACCCAGAGGAAAAGAGCATCCTTATATCTAAAGACAAAGGATGCTGAAAGAATCTGAAAGAACAGGCCTTGCTAAGTTTCCCTCAGTTTACTACACTTAACTTTATACTTCTTGCCTATCATATTCCTCTACAACAGTCTACTTCTTATCAAACCTAGCATAAAAATACTCAAGTATGTTAGGTCAGGCCTCATTAAGGCTCCCATGCCACATAAAACATACATCAAACAGATGTGTATGCTTTTCTCCTGTTAATCTGTCTTTGTCCATTTAATTTTCAGACCTAGCTAGGGACCCTAAGAGGGTCAAGGAAAACTTTTTCGTCCCTTATAGCTCCATCCAAAAACTTTTTGAGCAAAATGTTCTAGCAGGAATGGAATTTTGGCTCCCATTTCCTGACTAAACCATTTGTCATGATAAGCCATTCCTAGCTCTCTTGTCTTTTATGTTTCTCCCACATTCCCTGTCCCCTCACCATGCTTACCCATATTCCCATTCCTCCTCTCACCTTACTATCCCCTCTAGGGGCCCCGCCTACATAATTTGGTCCCTCTATTCTGGCAGGTGGTTCATGAAGTTCTGACCATTCCTTTCGATTCACCAGACAAAACTGCAGACATTAAAATGATGAGGAAAAAGGTGTGCAGAGGAAAAACTGTTCTGAGGGAAAACTTTACAAGGAGTACAGAGTTATTTTAAAAATAAAAGCAGGGCACCTGGGTGGCTCAGTTGGTTAAGCATCTGACTTCGGCTCAGGTCATAATCTCATGGTTCGTGGGTTTGAGCCCCACACTGGGCTCTGTGCTGACAGCTCAGAGCCTGGAGCCTGCTTCAGATTCTGTGTCTCCTTCTCTCTCTGCCCCTCCCCCACTTGTGCTCTGTCTCTCTGTATCAAAAATAAATAAATCTAATTTTTTTTAAAAAAGAGGCAAGACATTAGTCACAGAATCTGAAAAAAAGCAAATTTTAAATCCCCCTCCAAAATTATAAAATGATAAACAAAAGCACCGGATAATGATTTCTGGAGCCTGCTTCAGATTCTGTGCTTCCCTCACTCTCTACCCCTCCCCCACTCACACTCTCCCTCCCTCTTTCTCTCTCAAAAAATAAACATTAAATATAAAAGCCAACATAGAAATAAACCAAATCTCTCATCATCTTTCTCTCCCCACCCCACCCATACAGCTCAAAGCTGTCCAAAGGTTTTCAAACCCTCATAAAGAACAACTTCAGAGAAGACATGGTTCAGTGAAAAGGTCTGTAACCACAGGAACTGGAAGTAGCTAGAATCAGCTGATAGGAATCCTAAAGCCATTAGGATCAAGTATGCAGACACGGGATCTTCACACATTAAAGATTTAGAGAATCTGAAATGAAACCTTTTTCACTATGAAAAAAACCCCCTGCATTTCCTACTGATCATATTGCAAGTCCAACCAAATAGATTAACCTTTAATGGCTTTCGTACTCTTCCTAAATTCCTCCTCTTTTAATTTCTCTGCTCTTAACCCCTCCATTCACCTTGCCCAAGCTCCTTATAGAGAAATATTTGTGTTTCAATGGAAAACTCTGTATCAGGGTTATCAGATTCTAGCCCTAGTCATCATTGTCTTTGAGCTATTTCGCAATTCTTTGTAAGCTGTAGGTAACTGATATATATGGAAATTCTGTCCTGTTTGGCAGTAATTGAAATTAGCTTCATTCCCTCTGTGGCAAAATGATTTTTGTGGACCTTTGCAACTTGTCTCAATGTTGCTTTACTTCATATAAATCTGTGCAGTTTTGACCTTTCCTTTGAACCAATTATAAAATCTGCCTGGTTCTCTCATACCACAAAAGTGACAAAGACTCTCCTTGACCAAACTTTGGTCAAGCTTCCCTGAGCCCTCTTCTCAGCTAGGCCTTGACATCCTTGGGGGACCTGCATAGCCCAGTTGTAGCAAAAATTCTAAATCATTTTAGCGAGAATCTCCCCAGCCTTGATATCCCATCCTCCTGGCATTCTTTCAGTAAGAATCCCATTAGCTCAATTTAGTAAGATCTCCCTACCTTTGATGTCTCCTCTCAGTAATTCTCCATCCACTGATCCCCTCATTCTGCTCCTAGGCTATAAATCCCCAGCTTCCTTTGTTGTATTTAGAATTGAGCTCACTTCTACATTGAGGTCTCTTTTTCCCTAATATAATAGTTCCTGAATAAAGTCTGTTTTTACTGCTTTAACTACTGTAAGGTTCTGGTTCTCTTTAATAGGAGTTAAATTATTTCCTTAACATGTGTTGACTTTTATATCTGTATGAGAGTAATGATTTTACCTTTCTCTGAAAATTATATTTCAACAGCCTTCTGCTCTCACCAAAGCATATGAAAGAGAGATTTTGCCACCCCAAAATATGCCTCCCTGGAATAAGGATTATTTTAATTTAAAGGCAATCAAAACCCAGCAGATTCAGGAAAAGCTCTTTACCTCTTCCTCAACTGCCTAAATTTACATTGGATAGTGGGCCTGTACTAGGAAGAGAGCTATTACCAGAGATTCCTTTTACCTAAGAAACTTATCTACATAACAAGACAACCTTTGTTCTCCAACAATCTTCTCTCACCTTCCTGTGAATGGCCTTTTTCTCCTTTGCATCCCCAGACACCTACTTCTTTCCTTAACTCAAAATGTTACATAAGCCTAATGACCTGGCTGCCCTTTGGGTCTCATATTTTTACGGGGTTCCTATACTTATGAAATCTGGTTTTTTTTCCTGTTAATCTGTCTTATGTCAACTTAATTATTAGTCCAGGAAAGAAACCTAGAAAAGAATAAGGAGAAATTTTTCCTCCCCTACACTTATCTGTCACTCTTTCAAAAGAAAATTGATTGCACCTATATCTCTTCCAGAAAATCTTTATAATGTGTTCTTTCAGTGTCAAACCACTTCATATGTGATGAATATGTGATGTGTTGCCTTGTTCTTAGGAGGATTCACTATCCCAAATTAGACTGAGTTCCCAAGAATTCAGAGTCATGTGTTCCTTTGAAATTCCCAGACAAAGACCTTGCACAAGACTAGTGGACGTAAGGTTTGCAGTGATGTCCTCCTGAGGTGTCAGTCTGACAGCCACCTCAACCAAAGTGGAAGGCAAGAATCATGCAAGCAAAACAATGGATCTCAGAAATATCCATTAACACAGCCCATCCTCCAAAGCTGAACAATTTCATTGCCCTGGGCCTTCATTCAGATTTGGAGTTCCTCCCCCCACACACCACCTTCTAACAAGCTTGTATGTCTAGTTCCTTCCTATAGCACATTTGAAGCAATGACCTGCAAATAGGATGTTAGAAACAGGCATGATGACAGAAGGGTCAGGAACAGCTGCAGTGTCACTGAGGGAAGAGATTTGAAAAAGGGTGAATCAAATCAAATGAACCACGATATTGCTGGCCAGTTTTTTTTTTAAAGAGAGATGTCTACAGAAAAAAGTTTGGAACTGTGTATAACATTCTCTGCTAAATGTAGGGCAAGGTATAATATATTGTTGGTACATGTAGTTTATATATGTGAAGTATTGTATATATTGCCTCTCCTCCATTTTTAAGGATGCTAGATAGATTTGGTATTACTGAAAAACAAAGAATACAACCAAATTATTGTTTGGTTAATATTTTCATGATATCAGGGCACTTGGGTGGCTCAGTTGGTTAAGTGTCCGACTTTGGCTCAGGCCATGATCTCGCAGTTCGTGGGTTCAGGCCCCACATTGGGCTCCATGCTGACAGCTTGGAACCTGGAACCTGCTTTGGATTCTGTGTCTCCCTCTCTTTCTGCCCCTCCCCTGCTTGTGCTCTGTCCCTCTCTCACACTCTCAAAAATAAACATTAAAATAATTAAATATTATCATGATATCAGTATCTGCCAATTTACCTGCATTCCATTCTAATGATGGAAGAAACACTGGTCTTCAGAAAAAAAAAAGGTGCTGAAGACCTATCTTGCATGCAGGTCCTATTGCTAGACTTCAACCACTTGTGATTTGTCTAACCCCAATATGAATATGGGGTTCATATTGTGGTAGAGCCCCTCCCTAAGGAATGTGGTGAAGGCCTTTCCATAACAAAGGAAGGCAACGTTCAACGTGGCCCAATCAACTCCCATACATATATGCATAGCTCTGACTTGACTCTGTAACTTTGTGTCCAATCAGACTATATGTGTCACCATATATAGGAGACAAAGAAGTAGAAATTGCATAAAAGGCTATACCTTGCTGCACTCAGGGCTTAGCCTTTTTGGGCTAAGCCTTAACCCACTGAGCCCATGCCAGCACAAATGAAGACGCTTCCTGGACAAAGAAAGCCTGGGTGTCCCATCTCTCTGTGTGAGAATCCTCCTATAATATGACAGTAGACCTTTTCTTCCTCTGAGCAGGCCTTGTAGCAAGCTCAACTTTGGACATCCGTAACTGGTCTAAGCTCCTCCCATAAAAGCAAACTTGCTCAAAAATCAGGGGTTTATCATAAGCCTGTTGTAAGCAGAAGGAGTTAGAGGTTTCCAGAAAAAGATAATATACAGCTTTTGTGATGCAAGAGAATTCATTTTGCAAGATCTATACCCTACTTGTCCAAGTACACTTCTTGCAGAACTTCCTAGGAAGTATCAGAATTACAAAGAAATGCAAAACCTCAGTAGTTAAGAATTTTAAGGGAACAAAGAGAATGTAAAAACTTACAAGTCTCTAGCCTAACCATATCAGAAACTAAATCAGTGATAAAAACTCCTAGTGCTGTTTCAAAAGTAAGCAAGACCCTGCATTCCTTACCTGAAATAAGGAGCCCAAGACACCATCCAGTTTATACTGGCTCTCGGAGCATGTAAATGTGGGCATAAAGTTGCACAGGCATAAGTAGAAAACATGCCTACACCTGCATCCTATGTTATGTTAATGAGGCTTATGCTACTCCTAGGGCAAAGACTTTAAATATTATAATGAAGCAAAGGTAACTGTCCAACAGGGGGAAAGGGCTTGCTCATTGTGATTTCATGAATCCTGAAAGTCTCATTCAAATATGATAATCTTCCTCCTCAGAAGAAAAGAAATAGTGGCTATCTCAAAACTATCATGTGTACAATTGTTGCAGGATAGTTGAGCATAATGGTTAAGAAAGAATTCTTGAGATGTTTTGACATGCAACTTAGTAAGTTTATTTAAGTAGGATGGGAACAGAACCAATACGCAGAAAGAGCTACACTTTTGTTGTATGAAGCTTGTGGTTATATGCTTCATGCTCAAGGGGGAGAGAACATGCAGGGAGTATTAGGTCATAAAGGTTTTCTTCGAACTTCTACTCATAAAACTACTTTCACAAGATTTCTCTGGTGCTTATCATTCAGTTTGATATTAACTATTGGTGAGATTTACAGGCAGTCATGAGATCCTTTAGGAATGCAGCAACCAGCATGTGTTTGATCCTTATCGGAACTATGCAGACTATAGGTCAGCCTTCCGGGCTAAAAGTGAACATTTTTCTGCTTCTATCCCTCATCACAATGATAGGCATTGATGTTGCCAAGATGGCTGGTTAATGTTTCCAGAGACCATCTCCAGACATTTTTTGTTTTCTCTGTGAAATTATTCACAATAGTAACGATACAGTGGTTCAAATTTTACAAAAATATTGGTAAGGAAATTTCACTCCAGAAAGATGGCCAAATCGGGTGCCTGGGTGGCTCAGTTGGTTAAGCCTCTGACTTTGGCTCAGGTCATGATCTCACAGTTGGTGGGTTCGAGCCCTGTGTCAGGCTCTATGCTGAGAGCTCAGAGCCTGGAGCCTGTCTTTGGATTCTGTGTCTCCCTCTTTCTCCCTCCCCTGCTCACGCTCTCTCTCTCTCTTTCAAAAATAAATAAAACATTAAAAAATTTAAATAAAAGAAAGATGGCCAAATCTTGCCCTGTCATTATCATAACCAAGGAAAACCTATGAAGAAAAGCAAAACTCAGAACACTTGCCTCAAAAACCATTTGAACATTTGCAAATGGGTTTTACTCAATTGTTCTGTAGGGGAGGAAAAAAAATTTTCCCTCTGCTCTTCTAGATTCTTGACTGAGACCTCCCTGTAATAAAAGAAAGACTAATAAGAGAAAAACAAACAGAAGTTTAATAATATGTATGCCTCACATATACATGGGAGATACTCAGAAAAACAGTAAAATTTCCCAAAATGGTCCAACCCACCAGCTTAAATTCCATCTTCAGCTAATGACAAAAGAAAGGTGTTGGGAGGGAGCAGTTATGGAAGGTTACCAGGAAAAATACAGTAAGGATGTTATGCAGATTTAAGTCAGGCATAGTCTCTAATGATGAGTTTCTTAAATTGTAGTCATTTTCTTCCTGGTACAAAGAGGGAGACACCCTTACAAATGGAGATTTCCTTTACAAATCTAAATTTCCCTTACAAAAAAGTAACTTCAACTCTGTTTTCAGAGATTCCTCTGTGTCTTCTTTTTATTAAAAAAATCAACTCAAAATAATCTTCATGCCAAAGAGGCATATTTTAGGGTGGCATATTCTGCTACCCTTCAGCCCAAAAACAAAATTTTGAAAAACACTGAAGGGGATTAGAATATGCCACCCCAAAATCTGCCACTTTGGCATAAAAATTATTTTGAGCTGAAGGCAATTGAGAATTAACAGATGTAGAAAGAATTTCTCACAGAGCTTCCATTATCTGACTCAAAGCAGCAACTTCTGGGAAATGAGGCTGCCATAAATTCCCTCTTCAGATTTCCTCCCAGGAGAGAGACCAAAAATAAACCTAGCATAAATTCCCTTTCCTAAGAAGTTTCATGGCCATGAAGAAGAGGGAAAGACCACTTGCATCTGCATAAACAAACATCACAAACTTTCTTATATCCCATTTATTCTCCTAACACCCATTTGTCATTCCTAAAGAAACCTATTTGTTCTTCTTATAAGAGCCTTTTTCCCCTCTCCCTTTCCCTACTAAGTTAGGTATGTAAGCCTCCCAATTCTAACCACCCTTCTGAGTTACTTATCACTAAGCACTTCTGCATGTATATATACTGCACATGTAAAAAAAAAAAAAAAAACCACTGGTTCTTCTCTTGCTAATCTGTCTTTTGTTAGCTTAATTCACAAGCCCCATTCAATGAATATATAAGGGTAGAGGAAAAGTTTTCCATCCCACAACACTTTAGTAATGGTTTGTTAGTTTTATGCTTGGATGGAAGTCTCCCCCTGATAAAAAGCTAATACTATGTTGCCAAAACAAACAAACAGACAAATACTAATAATAGATAGATTTTGGTTTTCCCGCCTGGATAATATATTCATTACTCGCCAGTGCTAAAGAATCTCACCTTAGGGGTACCTGGGTAGCTCAGTCGGTTGAGCGGCTGACTTCGGCTCAGGTCATGATCTCGCGGCTTGTGAGTTCAAGCCCCGTGTCGGGCTCTGTGCTGACAGCTTGGAGCCTGGAGCCTGTTCCAGATTCTGTGTCTCCCTCTCTCTGCCCCTAACCCACTTGCATTCTGTCTCTGTCTCTCTCAAAAATAAATAAACATTAAAAAATTTTTTAAAAAAGAATCTCACTTTATAGGTGAAATACTTAAGAAACTGTGTAAAGTACTTCATTAAAGTAAAAACTTCCTTGTCCATACTGACCTGTAAAACTATGTCAGAATTGAATGAAGGAATGATCTTTTAAAAATCAAAATCATCAAAATTTCTACAAAAGATTGTGCCCTGACTTGAAATCTAACCATTAGCTGTAATGATAATGCAATCCTCATCTCAAAATCCTCAGAGGTCCTCATATAAAATGATTCCAGGAGGACCCATAAGCTTATCAAATATTGTCAAAAATGACATCATATGCTCACCAGGTGCAAAGAGAATACCCCAGATACACCTTTACATGATTTGTTTTGGGGAGACTGGGGTTACTGAGAAGAGACAGACACCAGTGAAATTCCGCCTTAGAACTACATTGGAAAGGACCCTTTCAGGTCCTTTGAACTGTAAGTACTGCATTTAAACTCCCGGGTATGCACTCATAAGTACATGAAAGGCAGTATCAGCAATACCATAAACAATACATTTGTGCCTCTTCAGTGTGCAGCCCTGAGATGTTCTTGGTGTAATCAGATGGATTTCCTATGTTTGCCACATTAAAATATGCCCCACACTTTGGGTATAGTCATTCAGTCTTTCCAAGCATTCAAAACTGAACTTCCCTGTGCTCTCATTTTATTAATATTTTGATATATTCCCTTACCAGGAAGTATCCAAGACACTTTCACTGATTGGTGCAAGGATTTATACTCTGGCTAGGAGTTCCTGAACTAGATCATGTTATCCATAATTTATACCAGACTCTGGCTCAAACAGCAAAAGAAATAGCTCAAGCATTAGAAGTATAATAGATGAGCATAAATTTACCAGACAGAAGTTTTATTTGCTCGCCAGCCTAAGTGGAGTCTGGGCAATAGGTAACACATCTTATTGTACCAAATAAATACCTTAGGAGAAGCGGAACAATCAGTTAACTAAAAACCCACTTGTGTAGCTAATATTGACCTAATTAACCCTTGTAATTGCTCTCCTGGTTGGGTTTAGGCAAACTAAGAAATTGGACATGCAGTGGATTCCAACTTTACTCACTATTGTCCTTAGGCTTTTTGCTCTCTTTCACCATCTAACAGCCAGATTCTTAAATGCTGCTGCATAGTCATGATCCCAAAGCAATGGTTAACTCATGATCAGCATCAGAAGGAACCTGGCTGGGTGCTGAGTGACTGAGAGGGGTAGTTGAAGAAGACAGTGACAGATGTAGCACAAACACAGCCTATCACACATTGCCCAGAGTTAAATTCCCAAGGTCATCTGGGAATCCATAAACATCTAAACTCGTTTTCCTTAAGGAGCCAGGCTGCTGCCCAAGGGCCAATTGACCATTTGCTGGTTGCCAGCTCACCCAACAAGAGGAAAGCAATGTTCACCATTTCCAAATATGGCTGTGGTTTTCCTTCTTTCCTCTCTCATCTTTCTTGTAGATAAACCCAAAGTTAGATAAAATCAATCTATTATTAGTGTTTTGCATCCAAGCAAATCAGTGTGATAATGATTAACAATATGTCTCTGGGTTATTATTTTGTTGCCAGATGGATGGGGGAGATCCCTGGGCCCTGAGGCCTTCATCCAGCTCATCCCTGGGATATCATCAAAGGCTCTTGGTCTTGTAAGAAAGAATGCAAGGAAAGACCAGACACAATGGTTGAGTGGTGCAAGTGGGAAAGTCTATTAAAATGAATTAAGGAAAGAGGAGCTAAGATGGCAGAGCAGTAGGGGGACTTCCTATGCTTGTCCCTCATCCCTTGAACACAGATAGATAAATATCAAATCATTCTGAACACCCAAGAAATCAATAGAAATGCTGAGAGAACAAACTGCAAAACTAGAGGGAGAAAAGAAGCCACATTGTGGAAGGTAAGAGGTGCTGAGGCATGCTCCGGGGAGAAAAGAACTGTGGGTGCTGCAGAGGGAAGGGAGCTTTGATCTCAGTGAAAGGAGAGAGAGAGAGAGAAACAGAGAGAAAACAGTGCACAGGGGATTGCACAAGAGAACATTTCCCCAAATCACTGACTGGGAAAACTAAAGAGGCTGATTATCATTTTTACAAGCAACACAGCTCAAAGTGTGAAGATTTAGAAGTCTGCACCACTGCTGGGTGGAGCCTGGGGGGCACAGTGGTGCTCTGGTAGGAAAGGAGGATGGAGTCCCAGGAGCAGAAAGCATGATTTGAGGATCCCCTGGGTCGCACTGGGAGAGACAGTTCTCCTTCTTGGAGTGCATTTGGGAGAGGTGACAAAGCCTCTTGGTGTGGGGGTGTAGCAGGGAAGAGCAGGTAGGCACCAATGTGATGCCTCATTTGTTAGCGTAGGAACAGAGACACCCACTGAGAGCAGCAAACCTTGGTGCCAGCTTTTCGATGGTCCTTACCATAAACTCAAGGACCCTGCACAATCGTGCAACTGCTTTTCTGGGGCAAACCAGCAGCATGATGAGACCCTCGCCCAGAGGACCAGCATTGGTCTGTGCTGCACCAGGTCCCTAAAATTTGTAGTTTTGAAACCCAACCATGAACCTGAGATAACACACAGGAGTACTGTGCCACCTGGCAGGCACCAGACACAGAAAGGGTGAAGGCAGGGATCTGATGGAAGTTGTAGACACAACAGGGGAGATTGTTTGCTCTGCTCTGAGGGCTTCCTGAATAGCAGCAGGCACGAACTCCACACTCTGGGGACAAGAGAGTGCGGTGAGGCCATTCCCATGCCTGCCCCCTCTGCCCCCCCCCCCATCAGCACTGACAGACATCAGTGAGCAACACATCACCCCCAGTGGAGGCTGGAGCCACTTACACCAAGTTCCAACCCCCTGTGCCTTTCATGTGCATCTTTACTAGGGCAAGTCCACATGAGAAGCAGTGCAGCAGGATCCTTGCCCACAAGACCAGCACCAAACCCGTACATGCACCAAGTCCGCTGACCATAGAGCGCTGCAGAGCTTCAGCTCTAGTGGAAATAAGATCAGGCTTCGTTTAACAAGCAGACCAAAGCACACCTAGTTAAAATACCACACACAGGACAAGGTCCAAACACTTCCCACTGCAGGCAAGGAGAAACTCTGCAGAGCACTGACCAACCAAAACAAAAGTGCACACTCTGAAGCACTTCCTGAAGCAACAGGCCCTGGACAGTGTAGGACCTCTTCTTACTCTCAGGGGCAGCTATTACTCTCAGGAGCAGGAAATGGAACAGGCTTTCCTAACGCACACACGCACGTGTGCGCACACACACACACACACACAGACATACATACACACAAAACAGTGACCTAGACAAAATGACAAGATGGAAGAATTCACCCCAGTAGAACAAGAAGACATCACAGCCAGAGATCTAATCAAAACAGATATAAGTGATGTGCCTGAACCACGATTTCAATTTTTTTAATGTTTTTATTTATATTTGAGAGAGAGAGAGGGAGACACAGAATCTGAAGCAGGCCCCAGGCTCTGAGATGTCAGCACAGAGCCCGACGAGGGGCTGGATCCCATGAACCATCAGATCATGGCCTGAGCCAACGTCAGATGATTAACCAACTGAGCCACCCAGGTGCCCCGTCTGAACTACAATTTAAAACAACAATCATTTGGGGCACCTGGGTGGTTCAGTTGGTTAACCATCTGACTTTGGCTCAGGTCATGATCTCACTCTTCATGGGTTCGGGGTCCCCATCGAGCTCTGTTCTGACAGCTCAGAGCCTGGAGCCTGTTTCAGATTCTGTGTCTCCTTCCCATCCCTGGTTCTCACTGTCTCTCTCTCTCAAAAATAAATAAACATTTAAAAAATTTAAATAAAAAAATAAAACAATAACCATAAGGATACGAGCTGGGCTTAAAGGCATAGAGAATCCCTTTCTGCAGAGATACAAGAGTATTTATTACTTGGGGATGGGATATCTTAGGCACACGGTTTCATGCCTCTTCTCCAATATTTGGTCAAGATCTCTGGCTTTCTGTGTGTTGGGCCTGTATGGTTTGATCCAGTTTGTTGTAGCTTTGTTTTTGCAGCTGCCAGGACAGGCCTCTAACTTTCCCTACAGCTTGCCATGACTCTCCCTTTGTCAGCCTCCAAGCATCCTGTTAAAACCTAACCAACTGCTTACTTGAGCACTTGGACACATTACCTAACCTCTATCAGCCTCAGTTTCCTTATCTTGAAAAATGGGAACATACAACACACAACTAGAGAAAACTGAGTGAGATCACCAAAGTTCCATTGCCCAGCACTGCATCCTGCACAGGTGCAGAAAAGCTGCCTTCCCAGATGAAGTTGATGATGAAGGTGTTCAATCAGGCACTCAAGAAGTGTTACAAGTAGAAAGGAACTTACGTGAAATGCTTAATGGAATCCTAATCAATCAATTAACCATTGTGTGTGTTAAGCTCCTGTGCTGGGGAAGATACGAAAGGACAGACAAGATCCCTTCCTTTAAAGAAACAATATGAGTTGTGGAGATATAATACACATGAAACAATACTTTAAGAATATGGCCATGGTGGAACTTAACAATATGAATAAACTGCGGAAGGGCAAAGGAGGGTGACGATACTTAATGCAAGAAGGCATGAAGGTGTGGAAGAGCAGAGTCAGACTGACCAGATAATCCTTCTGGTGCCCAACAGAGTTACTCAAGATGATGTGTTACAGGTCAGTACCCTAGGTTGAAACGTTGAGTGATATAAGCACTTTGTGCCTCAGTTTCTTCACCTATAAAATAAGAATTACAATACCCACT
Organism: Felis catus; assembly: GCF_018350175.1. Lineage (NCBI taxonomy): Eukaryota > Metazoa > Chordata > Mammalia > Carnivora > Felidae > Felis > Felis catus. The sequence continues at coordinate 43,017,534 of NC_058386.1, read as the reverse complement.
TCAGAAAGTTATGTACTTTATATGTGGTAATTGGTGAGAAGCACTTCACAAATCCAAAGCAGGAAATTTATTTATAGTAGTTGTTATTGTGATTTTTGTTCACTGTAGTTGACATTGCCTTTCTATTCTTCATTCTCCCATATCCCCTCTTACAACCATGCTGGAAAACACCCACTTTACTCCCAATTTCATAAACATTTCTTGCTCTTTCTGGCTTGTACTTTTATTTACTCTGAATGTACCCTATCTCCCTCCCCACCCCCACCCCCAAACACACGCAGAACTCATCTGCCACTGCCTTTCTCAGTTTCAAAGTCTAGATTAAATTAGGAAAGTATTTCCAGAGTCATTCAATGCACATTTTTTTTGCCTTTATGCAGCACTCTTCACAGACAGCAGTGTGTCATAATTGCTTTTGTAGGCAAAAGTCTCTAATTGGCTTATGAGGCAAGCACACTATTAGCCTTTGAGTTTCCTAAGGCCAGCCAAAACAAGGCACAGAGTAGTCTAGCTAGACCCCCAAAATCAGGAATTCTTGATTCGGTTTCTCGAGGATAAAGGCCAAGTAGCTCCCCCTGCTGTTCCAGAGTCCACTTGGCTTCTGCACTGCGGGTAGGCCATAAGAGGAACCCATCTAGGAATGAGAACCAGTCATCTGACAATCTGTATTGTGAGTCCTTCAGCATTTTGAACAGTAAACATTTTTGGTTACTGAAACCCTTGACAACAGTAATTCATAATTCCTGGATTATATGTGTTCTGGTGTGCACGTGCACACATGCATGTAAGTTTAAATGCCACAAATCTGGGGCACCTGGGTGACTCAGTTGTTAAGCATCTGACTTCAGCTCAGGTCATGGTGTCACAGTTGGTGAGTTCAAGTCCTGCATCGGGTGAGCACGAGCCCGCTTCTGGTGAGCTCCAGCCCAGCTTCGGGTAAAAAAACACAAGCCCCAGGTGAGCCAGCTTCCCTCCCTCCCTCTCTTTTTTTCTCCCTTCCTCTCTCTCTCTCTTTCTCTCTCTCTCTCACTTGTTCCCGCTCTCTCTCTCAAAATAAAATAAAATAATAAAATAAAATAATAAAAGCCACAAATCTTATATTGGGTGGCTTCTGCATGTTTTTCAAGTTTTCAAAACCTGAACTAACCAGAGCATATTCAGCTTGATCCTGGGCTGATGTAAGAGAGCTTTCATTGTGTGGGAATGTATGGAGATTATTTTTTAATAAAAGCCTAGTGTTCCCTTTGGATGAATTCCTTAATCTCACAGTGAAATATTGCACGTGTCACTTTTGATTTATTGTTTCTTTAAACTTTGCGCATGTATTAGTTTCATTAAAGATAGTCTGCTTATCTTTTTCATGTCCACCTCCTTAAAGGTGAAGAAGGGCTCAGTCGAGCCTCTGGTGCCGCCTATAGAGTCCCCTTCCTCTCTGCCGAGCCATGTCAGCTGCTGCCCTTCCACTTTTTCTATGGAGTTTATGAAAACATATTAAATCTAACAACTTTGGTTACAGTGTCCGGGCAGCAGCGATGGTGAATAACTTATCTTACTGACAAATGAGCTTCTTGAAGATCGACCCTTACCTTGGGCACTGGGAAAGAAAAACAGGATAATCCAAAAGACTCCTGTACGTGCAGTCACAGGAACCTAGAGCCATCTGGTTGGGACAAAAATAAATCAGCGATGAAGGCTGCGTGAACCTCCAGGGACTTGGGCAACCGACTCGACATTACTCGCACTGAAGAGCAGAGGAGACTGGCAGCAGAGACCGTGGAAACAACTCTAATTAACACACATGGAGCAAAGGACTTTTAGAAGAAAATGCCTTGTATTGCCTGAGGCTGAAAACCAGACAGTAACTTGAAAGTCTCCCAGCTTGATAAAGGCAAATCAAAGCATGTACTGATTGGAGGATAAGCTCTTTTCTGGTATGGAAACACAACAAAACAGAAAATAGAAATGTCATTTAATTGGCATTTAACAAACCAGAGGGCTCCGCTGAGCAAAAATTATTCAGCTGCCTTGTGTTAAGATGCTCCTCTCTGAGAATTCTGTGTGGAGTTACGTTTTTACATATGCTTAGGGTTCTAGATTTAGCAAATCACAGTTATGCAATATTTGGGACACAGTTATGCTAAAAATTGTTTGTTGTTTATCTGAAATTCAAATTTCACAGGGTATCCTATATTTTATCTGGCAACCCTACTGTGAAAATAAACGAAAACCACCCAAATGAGAACAAAAACAGGCGATTTATTCAGAGCTTGCTGTAGCAAGAGAGTCAGCTGTCATCAGTTATGTTTGGTAGAGATTCAAAGGCAGGCAGGGGAGTGGGAAAGTTTTATAGTTAAAAAAAAAAAGGAAAGACTTTAGGTATGCCCTATGGAAATAAATGAAGACAGACCAAATGAGAAAAGCAAAGGCCATTTATTCTGAGCTTGTGCTGGCAAAGGTGTCAGACACTGTCACTTGCCTTTTGGCAGAGACTCAAAGGCAGACAGGGAAAGCTTTATAGTAAAGAAAGGAAAGGCTTCAGGTGTGCCCTGATTGGAGGCCACTGGCATGGGGAGGCAGGCTAACTAGAAGCAGGGCATCCTGGGTGATTGGTTAGGGGAGCATATTTAGCCTTCTCCCATTGGTGCTAATTTGGAAGCAGGGACAAAAATGAAGGTGGCTTGGGGTGCCTGGGTGGCTCAGTCAGTTAAGTATCTGACTTCAGCTCAGGTCATAATCTCATGGTTCATGGGTTCAAGCCCCACATTGGGCTCTGTGCTGACAGCTCAGAGCCTGGAGCCTGTTTCAGATTCTGTGTCTCCCTCTCTCTCTTTCCCTGCCCCCCCCACCCCCCCCACCCCACCCCCCCCACTCATGCTCTGTCTCTCTCTCAAAAATAAATAAATATTTTTAAAAATGAAGGAGGCTTGCCAGTTATTAATCAAGTCCTGGCCATTTGCGGCTGGTTGTTACAGAAGTTATTGTTTAGTTTCCTGGATTGTCACTAGAGATACCAACCTGACTTCTTGCAAATCTGATTTATAGCAGACTGGCTTCCTGGGTTATTTATTGTTGATAAGGGGCTGGTTTCCTTCGCAGGTTGCTACAGATTGTGGGGCAAAGTTCTATTTGTATATGTGTCTGGTCATTGTCCATTTGCATATTAAGTCTCTCAGGTCTGATTGGAGGCTGTTGGCAGGAAAAGCTGGAGGTGGGCTAATAAGAAGCAGGGTATCTTGTTAAAGTTTATTTATTTGTTTATTTTGAGAGAGAGTGCATGAGCAAGGAAGAGCAGAGAGAGAAAGAGAGAGAGAATCCCAAGCAGGCTCTGCACTGTCGGCATGGAGCCAGACACGGGGCTCGAACTCACAAACCATGAGATCACGACCTGAGCTGAAATCAAGAGTCAGACACTCAACCTACTGAGCCACCCAGGCACCCCAAGAAGCAGGTCATCTTATGTGATTGGCTTGTGAAGCAGATTGGGCTTTCTCTGGTGAGTGCTGACTTGAAAGCTGGAGTCAAAAACAGGGAAGCTGGCAGTCGTTGATGAAATCCTGATGGTTTGGGACCAATTGCAGCAGAGGTTGTAGTTTGACCTGCCTAGCAGGTTGCAACAGAGATGGTCATTTGGCAAAGGACCTGCATAGACATTTCTCTAAAGAAGATACACAAATGACCAACAAGCACATGAAGAGGTGCCCAACATCCTTAGTAATCAGGGGAAATGCAAATAAAAACCACAACGAGATACCACTTCATATCCACTAGGATGGCAGTAATTTAAAACACAGATAATAACAAGTGTCAACAAAAGAGGTAGAGAAATGGGAACCCTCATAAATTGCTGGTGGGAATGTAAAATGGTGCAGCTGCAGTAGAAAACAGTTTAGCAGAGCAGTTCCTCAAAAATTTGAACACAGAACTGCCATTTGACCCAGCATCCCACTCTCTGGTATATACCCAAGACAAATGTGTCTGGCAAATATGTCGTATTGGCAAATATGTCTGCATAAAAGACTTGTACATGAATGTTCACAGCAGCATTATTCACAGTCACCAAAAATGGAAATAGACTAAACGTCCATCAGCCAACAAATGGATAAACAACATGTGGTATATCAATGCAATGAAATATTATTCAGCCATAATGAAGTACTAATATATGGTACAACATGGTTGAACCTTGAAAACGTTATGCAAAGTGAAGAAGCCAGACACAAAAGGCTACATAGTGTACAATCCTGTTTATATGAAATGGTCAAAAGAAGCAAATCCATAGAGACAGAAAATATGTTAGTGGTTACCAGGGCCTGGGAGGAGGTGGGAATAGGGAATGACTGCTAATGGGTACACAGTTTCTTTCGGAAATGATGAAAATGTTCTAGAATCAGTTAGTAGTGATGGTTGTACAACTCTGAATATACTAAAAAACACTGAATTGTACAGTTTTTACAATGCTATGATTCTAAATTTAGGAGTTATGTTTTCTTCTTTCCCTTCTGCTTTTATTCTCTCTATGCACTCAGAAAATATAAATTGTCATAGCCTCTTGTTAGTTTTAATCACATGAGGTAGACCTAGAAGTTCCTAAACTCTCTTCCTTTAGCTCTCTCTGTTTCACCATCTATAAATATTTAGCCTGTGTTTGATTTCTCTCAAGCAGGGCCTTCCAAAAGTGTCTGATCCACCAATCTCCAATTAGCTGGTTGACTTTAAGATGGTAAGAGCTTCATGTTTTACCTTTCTCACTGCCGCAAAAGTCTACTGATAATATATGTTCTAACCAGCCATCCCCAACCCCAGAAACACATTCAAATAACCTGTGAAATAAGTTTTGAATGTTGATGCCTGAAGCCCAGACCCAGCTGGATTGGTATAAGGTGGGCTTGAAAATTGATATTTTAAAAAGTTCTCTAGAAAATTCCAGTGGTCAGAGTTGATGAAAACTGAAATAAAAAATAATTATTTGTAAATTTTAGATTTACTAATTATATTTCTATCAAGCAATATAGTTATAAAGTTCTAAAAGTCTGGTGATACTTTCTAAGACTTTTAAAAACACAGTTTTTTGTTCTGCCCTTATCAATCCTTCATTCTCATTCCCCAGAGGCAACCACATTCAACCCTTTTAACTATTTCCTTAAATTATTTACCTTTATTTATCGGTGGTGTTATTATACTGATATTTCTTATTTATTTTATTATTTTTTAATTTTTTAAATGTTTATTTATTTTTGACAGACAGAGCATGAGTGGGGGAGGGGCAGACAGAGATAGAGACAGAATCTGAAGCAGGCTCCAGGCTCTGAGCGGTCAGCACAGAGCCCAACGTGGGACTTGAACTCATGAGCTGTGACATCATGACCTGAGCTGATGTCAGATGCTCAACTGACTGAGCCACCCAGGCATCCCCAACTGTTGTTTTTAGTGGTTATTTATTTTTGAGAGAGATAGTACAAGCAGGGGAGGGGTAGAGAGAGACGGAGACAGAGGATCCAAAGCAGGCTCCATGCCGACAGCAGTGAGCCCCACATGGAGCTCGAACCCACAAACCGGGAGATCATGACCTGAGCTGAAGTCGGACGCTCAACCAACTGAGCCACCCAGGTGCTCCCACACCCAACTGGTTTTTCACAAAGATGTGAAAAGAATCGAATGGATCCAATGGAGGAAGGATAGCCTTTTCAACAAATGGTGCTGGAGCAATTGGATAGCCATAAGCAAAAAAAAAAAAAAAAAAAAAAAAGAACCTTGACCTAAACCTCAAACTTTGTACAATTAACTGAAAATGGGTCATGGAGTTAATGTAAAATGTGAAACTGGCTTTAGAAACAAAACATAGGGAAAAAAATCTTTAGGATCTAGGACTCAGTAAAGAGTTCTTAGGCTTGACACCAAGAGCACAATCCTTAAAAGGAAAAGTGGATGAACTGGACTTTATCAAAATTAAAGACATTTGTTCCATTGACCCTGTCAAAAAGATGCAAAGACAAGTTACAAACTGGGGGAAAATATTTGCCAGCCCCGTATCTGACAAAGGCCTTATATCTAGGATATACAAAAAAACTCTAAGAGCACAACAATAAAAAAGCAAATAATCCAACTAGAGACTGGGCAAAAGACAGGAACATACATTTCACCAAGAAGGAGACATGGATGGCAAATAAGTATCTGAAAAGATGGTCAACATGACTGGCCATTACAGAAATGTAAATTAAGACCACGATGTGATATCACTAAGCACCTATTAGTTGAAATAAATAAATAGTGATAAATACCAAATACTGGTGAGGACACAGAGAAGTGGAATCTCCATACATTGCTGGTGTGAATGTAGGATGGTTTAGCCAGTCTGAAGAAGGGTTCATGGTAAAGTGAATACAAAGATGTAACATGAGGATGTTCTTCGGTGGTAATGGACCAGTTCTGGAGCTTGATTGTGGCAGTGGCATAAAACTACACACACACACACACACACACACACACACACACACACACACAAATGCAGTTTTTTTAATGGTAAACACTGAATGAGGTATATAGTCTAATTAACAGTAATGCATCAGTGTCAGTTTCCTAGTGTTGATATTATACTACAGCTATGTAAGATGTCACCACTGGGAGAAGATGGGTGAGGATGAAGTTGTACTATTTTTGCAATATCCTGCAAGTCTATAATTATTTCAAAACAAAAAAAAAATTAAGAAATATATCCCCCAAAAGAAGTCTGCCCCTTCTGACCATTAGGCTGGGCCTCCTGTGACCTAAGCTGGCCAATCCACATCAACCTCCCTCTTAGGCATAGTATTTGGATAAAAAGAAGTCACATTAGGGTCGCCTGGGTGGCACAGTCGGTTAAGCGTCCGACTTCAGCCAGGTCACGATCTCGCGGTCCGTGAGTTCGAGCCCCGCATCAGGCTCTGGGCTGACGGCTCGGAGCCTGGAGCCTGTTTCCGATTCTGTGTCTCCCTCTCTCTCTGCCCCTCCCCCATTCATGCTCTGTCTCTCTCTGTCCCAAAAATAAATAAAAACGTTGAAAAAAAATAAATAAAAAAAAAAGAAGTCACGTTACACAAATCAGCCAATCAGAGTCCTCTTGGAGAACTTTTTTTGTCTACCAAGGAAGATAACATGGGGGAACCCTGATAATGTTATTTGAATCCCGAGATCCAGCTGTGCCTCAAAGCATAGAACCTGCATTTCCCAATTGTGCAAGCCAATAATTCCTCTAAAAACATTGATGTATGATAGGGAGAATCCAAAAGCACAGTAGTCATAATAATTACTAACTACAGTTTTTACCTTGTTTCTATTTCCTTCTATATGTCACTCTGAGTCTTTGAAAACATAGGATAAAAACTGAGCTACATCCATTGAAGGGCTTAGATGGAAATAATAATGGTGCAGTTAACATCGATGTAATGTTTGGGTATACAAATTTTCTGTGAATGCCTGAAATTATACCATAAAATAATCTACCTTCTTTGTGCAGATAAATGGTCCCTTTGCCAATCAAATTCATTTCTGTTTAAGCTGAATACAATAAGCATATAACATGAGGAGGCAGATATGGAAGATCATAGTCAGAAGTTAAGTCTACTTTCCTATGTGTCAAGGAAGAGAATTTTAGAGAAATATAAACCAGATCTGAATAAAGTAAAAAGTGTCCAACTAGAGAAAAGTATCCATATGGAAAACTGTTATCTCGTGGCAACAAGGCAGCCTCAGTTGCCTAGGTGACTCCCACAGGAAGATGTTAGCCATGTGGCTTTCTTTATAACCTGGCAGGATAGGCTATTATCTCCAGGGTCTGGCATCAGGAGCTCCAGATAAATGGGCCCTTGTTTGCCATCTTCCAGGACATGGCAACATAAGTTCAATTGAGACAAGCCATAACCTAGAAGTACACTCACTAAACCCTTCTCATAAGGGAGCTGGCTCATCTTCAGATGTGCAGACAGGATGGATGTAACACCCAGGAGCTATGGGAACAAATGACAGAGGGCAGTCCAGGTCAGTAGTTAGGTGAGTTGAGTGAGGTGGCAGAGGAAGATCCAGTTTAAGTGCCAAAAATTCTGGCTAGCTCTCAGCATATGGTGGCAGAGTATCAAAGAGCAGGCTACATATAAATGGTGATTCTTGGAAGCCTAAGCAAGTTGTCAGTCAGCCTCAGGTGCATCTTACAACAGGGGGCAAAACTGTGGGCACTGGACTGGCTATGGAAGCCAAAACTTGATTCCATGGGTAGTCAGTGGGGAAAGGTATTAGGACATACAGGAAAGAGATAAGCACAGAGCTCTAATCCGGGATCATCCAGGGTAGGGTATACATCATTGTGGCAAATACCCAAGCTGAAGAAATAAGACAAAAGCCCAGTTCTGTGAAATGGGCTATAAAGACCAAGAAATCAATTTAGAAGTAAGCAGAGCCCAATGTTGAGCTCCCAGAATGTTAAAACAGAGCTCCTGAAATTTTCACTGAGAACAGACATCATTTGTAGAGAATAAGGCAAGATTTAGCCTCTAGGTGGAAATTGAGGGGCCCGTTTAGGAAAAAAAAAAAAAAAAGGATAATAGTGACTGGGAACCCAGCTGGAAATGTCACTGCTACCAATGTGAAACTTCCCTCAGTTCTATGTATGCCACTATTAGAGCTGGATTTTGTTTTTAGCAAAGGGTTATCCCATTCCTTATAAGAAAATTTTCTAGGGGCGCCTGGGTGGCTCAGTCGATTGAGCATCCAACTTCGGCTCAGGTCATGATCTCACAGTTCATGGGTTCGAGGCCCACGTTGGGCTCTGTGCTGACAGCTTGGAGCCTGGAGCCTGCTTTGGATTGTGTGTTTCCCTCTGTCTCTGCCCTTCTCCTGCTCGTTCTCTCTCTCTCTCTCCCTCTCTCTCTCTCTCTCTCTCTCTTTCGAAAATAAACATTTAAAAAAAGAAATTTTTCCATTAGTATATATGTCATAATGTAAATGTTTATCAGCCATTTATACCTTAGTATGAATTTGCTTACATTTTTCCTTCTGGAGAGCAGGTTTTGATAGAAATTGGAAGAAATTATAGCAGTCTTACTGAGAGGCTAAGAGCCAGCCACTGTGCTATGCACTAGGGATATAAAGATGAGGTAAAGCACATGTGCTTCATCTCTGAATAATTTTATAATCTTCTATACTAAATGTGGGAAGGAAGCCACTAAAGGGAAAAATAGGTGCAAGAGGAAAGTTGGGTTGATTATAAACAAATATTTTCTTATTTTCCAGTGTTTCCAAATAGGACTCATTTTTCCATGGAAATCCCACAAATGACCCTTGCCATCTTTCCACAGCCCTTAGCCCAACATCCTAATTCTTCAAATAGCATCAGGGCTTCTTGGTCCCTGCTTAAAATCAGGAGGAGAGATGCTGGAAGATCATTTTGTTCCATACACCTTGATTCATTGACAAGGAAATCCCAGCCCAAAGAGATAAAGCAACTGGAAGAAATCATAAAGAGTTCAAGACAGAAGTTCATGGATTCCCCAAAGCCTTGCATCAAAACCCTTTCAACTGCATCATAGCATCTCTTAACAATAGGTCAGGAAAACTACAAATAGCAGAGAAACCCCACATCACTTGTTTTACAATGTCCACTACATAAACTTCAAACCCCTGGGCCTGGCTTTCAAAGCCTTCCACTCTCTTTGGTCTACATAACTGCGCTACTTGATCTTCCATTACTCATCTTCAATTATTTGACTCTTATATCACCTGTGCTTTCCTATTTCCATCCCCTCGTTCATGCCATCCTCTCCACCAGATGCCCTACTACTGACATCTCCATATAAAGAATTCCTACCAGTTCTTCAGTGCTGTCCCATTCGCAAAGTCATCTACAATCTCACCCACCAGAAAAGATCACTAACTATTTTTGTGTTTGTGCCATTCCAATGGCTCTTACCACATACTACTGTAACTGCCTTATCTGTCCGAATGAAAGACAGGGACTCTGATGTATATCTGGAACCCTTCCAGAATTCCCAGCACAGTAAATTCTGGGCATGATAAATAAACAAATAAATGAATAGAATAGAATAGAATAGAATAGAATAGAATAGAATAGAATAGAACAGAACAGAACAGAACTAACTTGAATTCATGTCGTTGACCAAAAGGTGGAGACCAAATCACAGCAATGCTGTTCCAAAGCCTCGCCTTGCTGGGGCAGACTAGATAGGCCAGAGAAGGAAAAACTAGAAGGAGACTGCCGAGGGACCAATTAAGGGACCTGTGATTATTATGGAGTGAGGAAATAAAAGTAGAGATCCAGATGGTAGAACTGGACCTGGGCAGGAAACAGCAAACTGGAAACACATTGCAAGCCAAGACATGGGGCCTGGAGGAGATGAAGAATAAAGCTTTAATATGGGAGACTAAACATGGAGGTATCCTAGACACAAACAAGCACACAGTGATTGCCAAACTGTTTTCTCCTTCTTTTTTTCAGTTTTATGGTTTTATTAACACAAATATAATATGCACATAAGCTGTCTATTCATTTTCTTTGCTGTATAGCCTAGCATTGGGCTCGGTGACTCTGATGGCCAACTGGGCTGCTCTTTCCACAATGGCTTTGCCTCTTCTTGAAGGAGACATTGTGAGCAGTCTCAGCACAGTAAGATTTGTTGCATATCAGCAGCACTTCAAGCTCCTTGACATTGTGGACTAGAAACTTCCAGAAGCCACTGGACAACATAGTCTTTGTTTTCTTGTTGGTCCCATAACCAATATTGGGCATCAAGATCTGGCCCTTGAATCTTCTGTGCACCCTATTGTCAATGCCTCTGGTTTCTGCCAGTTGCACATAATTTTCACATATTGGTCTGACTGGTGCTGAATGAAATTCTTGGTCCTCTTTTTAATGCTCTTGGGCTTCACAAGGGTTCTAAGGGTGGCCATGATGCTGAGTAGGAGATAGCTGCCACCTCCACAGGTAGCATGGAGGAAGAGACTGATTTTCTCTTTTTTTAAAATGCATTTATTTATTTTGAGAGGGGTGGTAGGAGCAGAGAGAGAGGGAGAGAGATAATCCCAAGCAGGCTCCACACTGCCAGCACAGAGCCCAACTCAGGGCTTGAACTCACGAACTGTGAGATCATAACCTGAGCCGAAACCAAGAGTCAGACGTTTAACCAACTGAGCCAACTAGGCACCCCTGATTTTCTCCTTCTTGATGAAAGTTGTGAGCTTAGTTACTAATCATTCTTTTTTTTTTTAATTTGTTGGAAGGTTCTGTAAGTCTCTGAAGCACAGAAATGCAGGCTGTGTCCCCGGGAACCCTGCCCTGTACCTCCTCTCTGCCCCCACCCATGCTCTGTGGAGACATCTCAGGGCCACCAGGGTTGTCAAGGGGCATCCTGGGCAGGGTTCTGGAGCTCCAGCTAACCTCCCTTCAAACACTGAATTTCAATTTATCTTGTATTTTGGGTTTGCCTTAAGATATATCTTGAAAAAAAGAATTTACTGTTTTAAAGGTGTTTTATATGACCCAGTAATTCCATCCCTTTCATTCAAGAGAAATGAAAATAGATGTCCACACAAAAGTCCATGCACAAATGTGCATAGCAGCCTATTAATAATAGCCAAAAGGTAGACGTAAGCCAAATGTCCATCAACTGATGAATGAATGGATAAACAAAATGTGGTTTACCAGTGCAATGGAATATTATTCATCCTTAAAAAGGAATGAAGTCCTGATACATGCTAAAAAGCCGGTGAATCTTGAAAGCATTATGCTACATGAGAGAAACCAGTCACAAAAATCACATATTGTATGATTTCACTTAAATGAAATGTCCAGAATAGGCAAATCCATAGAAACAGAAAATAGATTAGTGGCTGCCTGGGGTGGTGAGGAATAAGGGCTGACTTTTAATGGGCATGAGGTTTCTTTTAGGGGGGTCAAAACTGTTCTAACATTAGACTGTGGTAGCGGCTGCTTGACCTTGTAAAGACATTTAAAAACCACTTTTTCATTTTTTTAATGTTTTATTTATTTTTGAGGGAGAGAGAGCATGAGCAGGGGAGGGGCAGCGAGAGAGAGGGAGACACAGAATCTGAAGTAGGTTCCAGGCTCTGAATTGTCAGCACAGAGCCTGACATGGGGCTCAAACTAATGGATCCATGAGATCATGACCTGAGCCGAAGTCAAACACTTAACCAACTGAGCCACCCAGGCACCCCTAAAAACCACTTTTAAAAGGCTAACTGTGTGGTCTATGCGTTACATCTCAATAAAGCTCTTTTTTATTTTCAAATTTAAAATTTTAGAATCTTTCACTATAAGGCAATGGTTCTCAACAGACAGCAATATCCTGTCCCCCAGGGGATATTCAATATCTAGAGACATTTTTGACTGTCACAACGAGGGAGGTGTTACTGGCATCTAGTGGGTAGAGGTCGGGGAAGCTACTAAACACCCTACAAGGCACAGTACAGGCCCCACAACAAAGAAAAATCTTGCCCAAGATGTCAACAGAGCCTTGGCTAAGACACCCTGATCAAAGGTAAGTGCTCTAAAATAGAAATGAGGGGCACCTGGGTGGCTCAGTTGGCTGAGCGTCTGACTCTTGATTTTGGCTCAGGTCATGATCCCAGGGTCATGAGATTGAACCCTGTCTTGGGCTCTGTGCTAAGCATGGAGTCTACCTGGGGCGCTCGCTCTCTCTCTCTCTCTCTCTCTCTCTCTCTCTCTCTCTGTCTCTCTCTCTTTCTCTCTCTCTCTCCCCCCCTCTTTCTCTCTCTCAATAAATAAATGAAATGAAATGAAATAAAATAAAATAAAAATGACTGTTCTTGAAAAAAAAAAAAAGACCGTTCTAATACTTTCATCGAGGTTTGTTGTTGTTGCTTTTTTATGGTATTTGCTACCCACCCTCACCCCCATATACCCATGGGACTCAGGAGTTGCTTCACATCTTTTGGAACTGGTCTCTCAGGGCTAAAGTGGCCGCTAGGATGCATGAATTCGTGTTTATAGGGGCGCCTGGGTGGCGCAGTCGGTTGGGCGTCCAACTTCAGCCAGGTCACGATCTCGCGGTCTGTGAGTTCGAGCCCCGCGTCGGGCTCTGGGCTGATGGCTCGGAGCCTGGAGCCTGTTTCCGATTCTGTGTCTCCCTCTCTCTCTGCCCCTCCCCCGTTCATGCTCTGTCTCTCTCTGTCCCAAAAATAAATAAAAACGTTGAAAAAAAAATTAAAAAAAAAAAAAAAAAAAGAATTCGTGTTTATAGCAGTGATCAGCTCCTCCCTCTCACAATGGTTAGAAACCACTTCAGGATTATAGTCAGAGCTCTTGAAAATATTTATGCAACAATTTTTAATGATAGTTATGGTTCTACAAAATGGACAGGGGCTATCTTAACATTGTAAATAAAGTACCTAATTTAGAAGGTAAAGAAACATCCATATTTTATAGTCTACAAAATTTAAATCCATGCTTTAAAAAGAGACCTTACATGAAATGCATACACGACCCAGCAAGTTTATTTATCAAAATATATTTATACAAAAGATGCATTATAAAGTTAGGGGATCTGGTGAGGCTAGGCAAGTATTCACAGTAACTACATGAGGGCAAGTGCCTATGGAAAAATTTTGTGACAGGCAAGCTAAAGTTAACTGAGTAAAGCCCTGTATGGAGCCAGCTCTCTCTATGGGCGTACCTTGTTTTATTGTGCTTCCTTTTATTGTGCTTCGCAGACACATACAACTTTGCGGGGCTGGAAACACTTGTTTTCAGGAGTCAGAGCCTCCCTTGCCTGCTTTGTTGGTTTCCCTCAGGGACATGTCTCTTTTGCTAGGAGACTTATTCTTTTCACCTTACCTCTATCACACCTCTAACAAAACCAATACTCTGAAAAAGGTTCTGACAAGATCTTCACCTGGATGGTTGATAATGCCTAAATTTTACCTTTCCCAAGGGTGTGTGTATTGTAAAAGTTGTCAGAGCCTTCAGCGGAAGGAAGGAATGAAAGTGTAAAATTGGAAACTTAAGACTTGCTAGATGGGGCTATGCAATTAACACATCAAAGCAACAACATGGATAAATCTAAAAGTAATTATGCTGAGTGAGTGAAGCCAGACGAGAAAAAATATATACAGTATGATTCCATTTATATAAAATTCTAGGAAATACACACAGAAAGCAGACAGTGGTTGCCTAGAAATGGGATGGTTGATGGAAAGGGTGGGTGGGAGGCAGGGATTCCCAAGGGGCAGCAGAAAACTGTTGGGGGTGATGCATATGTTCACTGTCTGGATCATGGGGATGGTTTTGCAGGTGTATGCATATGCCAAAACTCATAAAATCACCTAGACTTTAAATATGTGCCATTTATTGAATGTCAATTATAACACAGGTGGTTACAAAATTTAAGATTACAATATATTTTTTAAGAGCACTGTGCAATTTCCAAAGGGAAGTCAAACTTGCAACTTACAGGAATGGTAAAGCAAGATTATGTCCTAAAAATACATTGTTCTAAACTTTTACATAACTGAAAAAACAACATTTAATCTGTATTTACATGGCAAGAGTGAACTCTAGTAGACATTGCTGTGGCTTAATAAAACTGAAGTAAACCTTGAGTTGAGGCTTGGGATAATTTCCCCTTTTGCTGGTTCAGTGGGTTCACATTACTCTCTTCTGAACCCCAAATCTGTTCCCAAGCCCTGCACCTCCAGTCTACTCAGTACCCTGCCCCCAGATCCCCAGTAATCAAGGCATTACAAGAGGCTCATGAAGAGCTGAAGTGGGTAACTGAACTGTAACCACAGTATCCAAGGCATACCTAGAAGGCCATCTCTCACTTGCATCACCTGGATAACAGCCCAGGTGTCTTACTTAAAACTGAGCTTCAGGGGTGCCTGGGTGGCTCAGTCGGTTGAGCATCCAACTTCGGCTCAGGTCATGATCTTGCAATCGTGGTGGTTCCAGCCCCTCATCAGGGTCTGTGCTGACAGCTCAGAGCCTGGAGCCTGCTTTGGATTCTGTGTTTCCCTCTCTCTCTCTCTCTCTGCCCCTCCCCTGCTCAGGCTCTGTCTCTCTCTCTCTCTCTCTCTCTCTCTCTCTCTCTCTCTCTCTCAAGAAATAAACATTTTGAATAAATAGATAAACAAACAAACAAATAAATAAATAAAATTGAGCTTCAGATATATTCCATAAATTTTATCCAGGAGGTTGAGAAATAGCAGAAAAACGAACAGTGGTCTCAGATGGTGACACTACTGAAGCCACTGAGGATCTGGCAAATATATAGTTCTCAACTCTGCTCCAAAGAGTTCCATGGGAAGATGGAGAATTTGAGGGGCCCCACCCCCAGCTGGGGTCTGTATATTTGCATGGGGCTCAGCCAGACATCAGAGTTGGAGCACTGGGGCCCAGGCACAGGGTCTCAAGGGCAGCTCCACCGAGATGAGGTCAGGTGGGATGGTGCCTTTCCCTCTGCATCTGGACATGAATATCTATAAATGGCATGTTGGTCTGGGGTCCCTCCGTCTAAAGACAGAAACCCTCATCCCCAAGCAACTCATGAATTGGAACAAGACCTATAACACTGCAAAGGCTGATGTCCTAGTGCCGCTGTTGCTAACAAATGCCACTGAAACGCACATCACCTGATCCATATTCACAACAGTATGGGATGTGGGTATGGGCTGCAAACAGCAGCAACTAAAGTCAGAAATCCATTCCGTGTTGTTGCCACTTCTGGTGTTGAGAAAAGCCAGACTTCTGGGCATCCAGCAGAGTGAGCTTTTTGCCTGCGGAGTTTGTGAGACCTCCAGAAGCCAGCGCCAAATTGCCACTCCCCTTGCAAAAACCCCAAGCTCAATGAAACCAGGAGCTGGTTCTTTGAAAGAATTAACAAAATTGATAAACCACTAGCCACTTTGATCAAAAAGAAACAGGAAAGGACCCAAATAAGCAAAATCAAGAATGAAAGAGGACAGATCACAACCAACACAGCAGAAATAAAAACAATAATAATATTACAAGCAATTATATGCCAATAAAATGGGCAATCTGGAAGAAATGGACAAATTCCTACAAACATATACACTACCAAAACTGAAACAGGAAGAAATAACCTGTAAGGAAATCAAACTAGTAATCAAAAATCTGCCAAAAAACAAGAGTCCAGGGCCAGATGGCTTTCCAGAGGAATTCTACCAAACATTTAAGGAAGAGTTAACACCTATTCTCTTGAAGCTGTTCCAAAAAATAGAAACAGAAGGAAAATTCCAAACTCCTTCTATGAGGCCAGCATTACCTTGATTCCAAAACCAGACAGAGACACCACTAAAAAGGAGAACTATAGACAATTTTCCTGATGAACATGGATGCAAAAATCCTCAACAAGATTTTAGCCAACCGGCTCCAACAATACATTAAAAAAATTACTCACCACGACCAAGTGGGATTTACACCTGGGATGCAGGGCTGGTTCAATATCTGCAAAACAATTAACGTGATTCATCACATCAGTAAAAGAAAGGACAAGAACCATATGATCCTCTCAATAGATGCAGAGAAAGCATTTGACAAAATACAGCATCCTTTCTTGATAAAAACCCTCAAGAAAGTAGGGATAGAAGGAGCACACCTAGAGCTCCTAAAAGCCATATATGAACGACCCAACACTAACATCATCCTCAATGGGGAAAAACTGAGAGCTTTCCCCCTAAGATGAGGAACAAGACAGGGATGTCCACTCTCACCACTGTTATTCAACATAGTATTAGAAGTCTTAGCCTCTGCAATCAGACAACACAAAGAAATAAAATGCATCCAAATCAGCCAGGAGGAGGTCAAACTTTCTCTCTTTGCAGATGACATGATACTCTATATGGAAAACCCAAAAGATTCCACCAAAACACTGCTAGAATTGATTCATGAATTCAGCAAAGTTGCAGGATATAAAATCAACGCACAGAAATCGGTTGCATTCCTATACACCAACAATGAAGCGACAGAAAGAGAAATCAAGGAATCGATCCCATTTCCAGTTGCACACAAAAAAATAAATAAAATAAAATACCTAGGAATAAATCTAACCAGGGGCGCCTGGGTGGCTCAGTTGGCTGGGCAACCGACTTCGGCTCAGGTCATGTTCTCACAGTTCATGAGTTCGAGCCCTGCGTCGGGCTGTGTGCTGACAGCTCAGATCCTGGAGCCTACTTCAGATTCTGTGTCTCCCCTCTCTCTACCCCTCCCCTGCTCATGCTCTGTGTCTCTCTGTCTCTCAGTAATAAATAAACGTTAAATTTTTTTTTTAATCTAACCAAAGAGGTGAAAAATCTATACACTGAAAACTATAGAACGCTTATGAAAGAAATTGAAGAAGACACACAAAAAAAATGGAAAAAAGATTCCATGCTCCTGGATAGGAAGAACAAATATTATTAAAATGTCGATACTACCCAAAGCAATCTACATATTCAATGCAATCCCTATGAAAATAACACCAGCATTTTTCACAGAGCTAGAACAAATAATCCTAAAATTTGTATGGAACCCCGAATAGCCAAAGTGATCTTGAAAAAGAAAACCAAAGCAGGAGGCATCACAATCCCACACTTTAAGCTATACTACAAAGCTGTAATAATCAAGACAGTATGGTACTGGCACAAGAACAGACACTCAGATCAATGGAACAGAATAGAGAACCCAGAAATGGACCCACACACGTATAGCCAACTAATCTTTGACAAAGCAGGACAGAATATCCAATGGAATAAAGACAGTCTCTTCAACAAGTGGTTCTGAGAAAACTGGACAGTGACATGCAGAAGAATGAACTTGGACCACTTTCTTACACCATACACAAAAATAAACTCAAAATGGATGAAAGACCTCAATGTAAGACAGGAAGCCATCAAAATCCTCGAGGAGAAAACAGAAAAAAACCTCTTTGATCTTGCCCACAGCAACTTCTTACTCAACTCGTCTCCGGAGGCAAGGGAAACAAAAGCAAAAATGAACTATTGGGACCTCATCAAAATAAAAAGCTTCTGCACAGGGAAGGAAACAATCAGCAAAACTAAAAGGCAACCAACAGAATGGGAGAAGATATTTGCAAATGACATATCAGATAAAGGGTTAGTATCCAAAATCTACAAAGAACTTATCAACCTCAACACCCAAAAAACAAAGAATCCAGGGAAGAAATGGGCAAAAGACATGAATAGACACTTCTCCAAAGAAGACATCCAGAAGGCCAACCGACACATGAAAAAAGGCTCAACATCACTTATCATCAGGGAAATACAAATCGAAACCACAATGAGATACCACCTTACACCTGTCAGAATGGCTAACATTAACAACTCAGGCAACAACAGATGTTGGCAAGGATGCGGAGAAAGAGGATCTCTTTTGCATTGTTGATGGCAATGCAAGCTGGCGCAGCTACTCTGGAAAACAATGTGGAGGTTCCTCAAAAAACTAAAAATAGAACTACCCTACGACCCAGCAATGGCACTACTAGGCATTTATCCAAGGGATACAGGTGTGCTGTTTCGAAGGGACACATGCACCCCAATGTTTATAGCAGCACTATCAACAATAGCCAAAGTATGGAAAGAGCCCAAATGTCCATCGATGGATGAATGGATAAAGAAGATGTGGTATATATATATATATATATATATATATATATATATACACAACAGAGTATTACTCGGCAATCAAAAAGAATGAAATCTTGCCATTTGCAACTACGTGGATGGAACTGGAGGGTAATATGCTAAGTGAAATTAGTCAGAGAAAGACAAAAAAAATCATTTGAATTCACTCATATGAGGACTTTAAGAGACAAAACAGATGAACATAAGGGAAGGGAAACAAAAATAATATGAAAACAGGGAGGGGGCAAAACAGAAGACTCATAAATATGGAGAACAAACTGAGGGTTACTGGAGGGGTTGTGGGAGGGGGTATGGGCTAAAGGGGTAAGGGGCACTAAGGAATCTATTCCTGAAATCATTGCTGCACCATATGTTAATTTGGATGTAAATTTTTAAAAATAAAAAATTAAATTAAAAAAAAAACAAGCCACCAGCTGATGATGCCTGAAATTCCTTCACAAAGGAAGAAGGTGGTTTTATGGTTTCATTCCACAACCGGCTCTTGATGCCATGTGGCACTGATGTTTCTCCACTCCCCAGCTGTTTAGCTGAGTCCTGGGCATGAGGGCTTCCTAAGATCAGGGTCAGGCCATGGGGAGATGATGGAGGAAACAATGAGTATTTGGAGGCCTCTTATCTGTCCTCCTTTGGGGACCATCTTTCCTCTCTTATCAGATTTCCTCTCCCTTTTCACTATTCCTGCTCAGTTTCCAGTGCCCTACTCACTCCCTCTTGTCTTTCCTTCTAGAACCTCCCCATTACCCTCGTCCCATCCAGAATGCCCTGTTCTGTGTCCCATACCCTCAGGGCCAATTCAGCAAGCTGACCACAGTCAACTAAAGAATAAATATGGCACCATATTTCTTCTTCAGTTATGATCTTTAGGGAGACAGGTTTTAATCCAAAGAGTAATCTTTGAGTAATCCAAGAGTATCATTGGAGATAGAAGAGAGAGAGGTTTTTGAACAGCTGGGGCCTTTTTAGGGCCTTTGTGTTATTCTCTACATGCTATCCCCACCCTACCCCATCAGAAAGGCAAGGTTCTAGAACTGTCTCTGTAAATGAACCAGTAATGTGATTTGCAGCAGAACTCATCAGAGCTGGAATCCCATGGTCACTTCGGCAAAGGCATATTTTAACACTCAGGTTATGCTGCAGAGCGGGCAGTTGATGCTGGGCAAACATTTCATGTAATGTGACCCTTGAGAGGCATTACATGAATGGGGCTTAGAACTTGGACTCCATCACTAGACTGCCAAGATTCCAATCCATTTATTAGCTGTGAAACTTTGACCAAGTTACCTCACCTTTCTTGCCTCAGTTTTTCTTTCTGTAAAATGAGAAAATAATGACACATGCCTGATAGTGTTGCGGTGATGATAAAATGAATTAGGTAATGTAATGGAGCCCAGGTGCTTATTAAGAGCTGATCCTTACTATTAAGGAAGGACAGTTGCTTCAGGACATGGAGAAGTTTGAGCCTTGGCCCCATCATCTGCTAGCAGTGTGACCTGGAAGCAAGTCACATGTCCTCTGTGTGCCTCAGGTTCCTAATGTGTAAAACAGGGGTAATAATGTCCCCTACCTCTTCAAAGGATGTTGTGAGGATTAAGAGCATTCCTGAGAAGCAGTTAGCACAATCCTGCACTGAATACCTGAATAACAGGGAAATTGTTAATGGTGAATTAGCTAGGCTCATGTTATCTGGTACACCCAATATCTCTCCTTGGGGAAGTTACTACTGTCCCACTTGACTGGTTATTTATTTTGAGATGTTGCATGGGAACTCATTTCAGGGACTGGCTCAAAAGCACCAACCAGTTCTGTCCTCCCAAAGCCCTGGTTGTGGAAATGATCAAATGGTGACTTACAGAATGCTTGCCTGGGATGGTTTATCCCTCCTGGAGGGACTAAAACATGACAGATACATCTTTTCCTCCCCACCACTGTACTGTACCAAGTAGGTGTCTGGCATGTTGCAGGTGGATCTAGCCTTTCAGGATGTCACCGAGAGACCAGCAATGCCTTCCTCTGTGGCGGCCTATTCTGCTATTTGTCCCGTCCCATGCTCTAACCTGCAAAAATGCTCTTTTCTTCTGGGTGCTAGCACCTCACCTCCTTTAAATGTTTTGAGGCTTTGGTAAGAAGCAATTGGAACCAGAAGTTCCTGTTTTACTGCAGGCTCCATAACAGCAGCCCAGCCCCAGCCTGAGGATTCAACAGAGTCCCTGAATGCATCCAGGAACAGATTTCACGCAGGTGTCTTCTCATTGCCTTAAAAAGACTCGTTTTCTCAGAAACTGGATATCTATGAAGGTTAGGACACAATCTAATGCCCAGTTCAAATATTCAGGAGTAAGGCTGAATTTTTAACTTCCTCAACTGAACTTACATAAAGCTGCAAAGTCTGGTTCCCTGTGCTGTCCCATGCATCCTCCTTCAAAGTGAAATATGTCATCTCTGAAACTCCCTTTAACTTTATGACTGTCATTCAGCAACCATGATGTCTTAAGTTAAATCAACTCACACTTCATAATATTCTTCATGAATCTCATTGCAACTGCTGTGAAACAGGACACTTTATATTGAAGGAGAAAGCTTCAACTTGGACATTAACAGGGTCATACAAAAAAAAAAAAAAAACAGGGGTGCCTGGGTGGCTCAGTCGGTTGAGTGTCCAACTTCAGCTCAGGTCAGGATCTCACAGTTCATGGGTTTGAGCCCTACATCATCGGGCTCTGTGCTGACAGCTCAGAGCCTGGAGCCTACTTTGGATTCTGTGTCTCCCTCTCTCTCTGCCCCTCCCCTGCTCGTACTGTCTCTGTCTGTCTCTCAAAAAAATGAATAAATGTTAAAAAGAAACCAAATGTTTATTATAGGACGAAGCGATCAATCCTCACTTATGCATCGTGTACTTATTGTGTACCCAGGTCAGCATTACACTGCACCAAGAGAGATGTAACAAAAAAGGGGGATGTCAACCCTTCTTCCTGCTTTAAGAGAGCCCATACTCTAGCTGGGATGAAAATATGAAGGAGTTTAATTTTAGGAAGCATAAGAAGAACAGGTTGTTCCATTCACACTCCCAAGTGCCAAGATGCTCAGAGCGAGACAGAGGACTAGAGGGAGATAATCCACAGTCCAGTTTACAGGGCTGGCTGCGAGCCCCTCATTTGGGGTGAGTCAGGCATGAGGCAAGAGTCAGCAATGAATTACCGGAGAGAGCAGCACAAATGACCAATATTGGGAATGGAGGTGATGTCACCACTGATTTGACACATATTAGGAGGATAATTAAGGAAACATTGTTAACAACTTTACACCAATAAATCTGACAACTGACATGAAATGGACAAATTCATCAAAAGAAAAATTACCCAAGCTTAGTCGAGAAGAAATAGATAATTAGATGGCCTCACTGGTGAATTCTACCAAATACTTAAGGGGAAAATACCAATTCTACACAAATTCTTCCATAACACTAAAAAGGAAAAAAATCCTCCCCAACTCATTCTGTGAGGCCAGCTTTATACCCTGATACAAAAATCTGACAAAGTATGCTAACTAACTTAATTTTAAATAAATAAATTTTTTATAAATCAGACAAACACATTCAAAAAGAGTGGGCACCTGGGCAGTTCAGTCAGTTAAGCATCCAACTCTTGATTTCAGCTCAGGCCATGATCTCACGGTTTCTGAGTTTGAGCCCCACGTCACGCTCTGGGTTGACAGTGCAGAGCCTGCTTGGGATTCTCTCTCTCTCTCTCTCTCTCTCTCTCTCTCTCTCTCTCTCTCTGCCCTTGCTCCCCCCACTTCAAAATAAATAAATAAACTTTTTTTAAAAAAGACATTTGAGGGGCGCCTGGGTGGCGCAGTCGGTTAAGCGTCCGACTTCAGCCAGGTCACGATCTCGCGGTCCGGGAGTTCGAGCCCGGCGTCGGGCTCTGGGCTGATGGCTCAGAGCCTGGAGCCTGTTTCTGATTCTGTGTCTCCCTCTCTCTCTGCCCCTCCCCCGTTCATGCTCTGTCTCTCTCTGTCCCAAAAAAAATAAATAAAAAAACGTTGAAAAAAAAAAAAGACATTTGAAAAGAAAATTACAGACCAATGTTTTGTAATCATAGACACAAAATTTTAAACAAAATTTTAGCACACCAAATAAAACAATATATTGGGGTGCCTGGGTGGATCAGTTAAGCATCTGACTTCAGCTCAGGTCATGATCTCAAGTCCCACATGGTGTGGAACCTGCTTGGAATTCTCTCTCTCTCTCTCTCTCTCTCTCTGCCCCTTCATGTACTCACTCTTTCTCCCAAAATAAACTTTAAAATAATACAATATCTTAAAAGGATAATACATCATGAGAGCTAGGGTCTATTCCAGGAATGTAGGGCTGGTTTAACATTTGAAAACCAATGTTATTTCACCATGTTAACAAATGAAAAGGAAAAAAATGATATGATCATTTCAATAGAGTCAGAAAAAAGCATTTTAAAAATGTCAACACTGATTTCTAACAAAAACTCTCAGCAAACAAGGAACAGAATAAAAATTCCTCAACCTGATAATAGACATCTATGGAAAATCACAGCTAACACCATACTTAATGGTGAAAGACTGAATGCTTTCTCCATGACATCAGAAACAAGACAGGGATTTCTACTCTTACCACTTCTATTAAATACTGCACTGGAGAGGCTCCTGCGTGGCTCAGTCAGTTAAGCATCCAACTTCGGCTCAGGCCATGATCTCAGTTTGTGAGTGCAAGCCCTGCATCTGGTTCTGTGTTGACAGCTCGGAGCCTGGAGCCTGCTTCGGATTCTGTGTCTCCCTCTCTCTCTCTGCCGCTCCCCTATGCACACTCTGTCTCTCTGTCTCTCCAAAACAAAATAAATATTAAAAAAATACTGCACTGGAGGTTCTAGCCTACAAATCTGAAAATGAAATTAAGAAAACAATTCCACTTACAATAGCATCAAAAATATGAAATATTGAGATAACTCTGACAAAAGGTATGTAACACTTGCACACAGAAAACTACAAAACATTGCTGAGAAAAATTAAAGACATAAATAAACAGACATGTATAGTTTGCTTATAGATCAGAAGACTCAATATTGATAAGATATTAATTCTACCCAGAATGGTCTATACATTCAACACAATCCAGTCAAAATCCCAGCAGGATGTGTTAACTTTTGGCTTTTGGGTTTGCTGGTTTTATCTCATCTTGTTTTTTTATAGAAACTGACAAGCAAAATCTAAAATTCATCTGGAAGTGCTAAGGACTGAAAATAGCCAAAAGAGCTTTGAAAAAGAACTAAGTTGGAGGGCTAACACCACCTGATTTTTTTAAGTTTATTTATTTATTTTGAAAGAGAGAGAGAGAGAGAGAGAGAGGTGGGGGGCAGAAACAGAGGGAGAGAGAGAATCCCAAGCAGGCTCCTGAATGTCAGTGCAGAGCCCCATGCAGGGCTTGATCTTATGACCATGAGATCATGGCATGAATCAAAATAAAGAGTTGGATGCTTTAGGGACACCTGGATGGCTCAGTCAGTTGAGCATCCAACTTTGGCTCAAGTCATCCTGTGGTTCATGAGTTTGAGCCCTACATCGGGCCCGCTGCAGTCAGCCTGTCAGCACAGAGCCCACTTCCAATCCTCTGTCTCCCTCTCCCTGCCCCTCCTCCACTTGTGCTCTCCCAAAAATAAATAAATATAAGAAGTAGCGGGTGCCTGGGTGGCTCAGTCGGTTGGGCATCCAACTTCGGCTCAGGTCATGATCTCAAGGCTCGTAAGTTGGAGCCCCACATGGCTCTGTGCTGACAGCTCAGAGCCTGGAGCCTGCTTCAGATTCTATATCTCCCTCTCTCTCTGCCCCATCTCTGCTCGTGCGTGCTCTCGCTCTCTCTCTCGCTCTCTCTCTCTCTCTTAAAAATAAACACTAAAAAAAATTTTTAAGAGTTGGATGCTTTAACCGACGGAGCCAACCACACCCCCATCACCCGATTTTTTAATTGAAGTATAGGTGACATACAATGTTATATTAGTTTCAGGTGTACCACATAGTGAATCAATAATTCTATACATTACACAAGGCTCACCATGATAAGTGTATCTACCATGTGTCACCACGCAAAGTTATTACAATATTGTTGACTACATTCCCTATGCTGTACTTTTTATCCCCTGGCTTATTCATTTTATAACTGGAAGTATGTACCTCTTAGTCCCTCAGAATTCATATATTGAAACCCTAATCCCAACGTGATGGTATTTGGAGGTAGTAGGCCTGTGGGAGGTAAATAGATAACGAGGGTGGAGCCTTCATGAGTGGGATCAGTGCTCCTATAAAAGAGGCCAGACACCTAGCTCGCACTCTTTCTGCCATGTGAGGGTACAAGGAGAAGTCGGCAGTCTATGACCCAGAAGACAGTTCTCACCAGAATCTGACCATGCTGGCACTCTACTCTGGGACTTCCAGCTTCTGGAACTCTGAGAAATAAATATTGTTGCTTAAGCTACCCAGTCTATGATCACTTGTTATAACAGCCGGAGGGGACCAAGACACTTACTCCAAAGTTTCCACCTGCCTGGCGGGCCAAGACTTCGTTGGGCTCTCCATTGTGGTTCTACCTCTGCCTCTGCCCAGCTCCATTTCTGTCCCCTTCCTTTCACAGGTGTTGGTCCTTAATAAATATCTTACCACCAACTGTTTCCAGAGAATGCACCATGGGACACCTGCCTTCATTCTATACTTTTTGAAAACTACTTTAACAGAGATTTCACAGGCAGTATAGGAACGTTACAAGCAAGAGCCCCTGGATAGGACAAATAATCAGCTCTGTAATAAGGGCTGTGTGAGGTCAATTGATATCTTTACTGTTATCTCAAGCAAAACTTATTTTCTTGGTTCCTTTCCTTGGGAACATGGGGAGGCATGTGTAGATGGAAAACTACTTGGAAGAATGTAAAGGAAAGAGAACACCTCAGTAACATTGTAAAATACCTTGTGCTCCTTCTGGGTCTTCCCTTCTCCCTTTTGGCACCCACCCCCGTGCACCCTCCACCTCCTCCTCCATTAACCATGTGACCTTTCACTGTGACCTGGGCCCCCAGCAAACCTCCAGGATCTTGTCCCCCATAAAACTCCCCTGCCTACCAAAAGTGACCCATTCTTCATTACCCCTGTGGGTCACGTCCCATTAGACACGTGCAAAGTAAGTGACTCATTAATCCAATAAACCAGGATATTAACAGCTGCTCATAGCAATATAAACAGTCCCATTCTTATGCATTCTCCAGAAGAATATAATGTGGGGACTCTAGAGCCAGTAGGGCAGACAGTCATAAATAAAGGCAATTACACAAATAATGGCTTTTCAGCAGTCACTTTGATACAGAGAGATCAGAGTGGGATTCTAAGAAACAGCAAACACGTATATTCACAATGGTTCATGACAAGCACCACACTGAGGTTATGGCCCTCAGCGGCTAGAGTGACCTGGGCTACTCCAGGGGCTGGAATGGTGAGGGGACCTGAGTGGAGAGTAAGTCTGCTCCAGCCCCCTTCTTACCAAGTTCTTCGAGTTCTGACTCTTGTATCCCAAGGCACTTTCTGATAAGTAACTGACTTAAATAGACTGTATTTCCAGTCTGCCCTTGTCCTAGAAAAACCGGCTTCAGGTAAACGACAGGATCCTGATTAAAACAAACAGGAAGCATTCAGAAATCTTGACAGAAAGGAAAGTTGAATATTGAACCCCGGGCAGATGGAGCCCTTCCTCTGTGTCATGACCCATATTAACACAGCCAGAGAAAGTTATCAGGAAGAATACTTTCTCCATGGGTTATCAGTTTGATCAAGAGTTAGGTTCATTTGTGTGTGCTTGCGCTCAGTTTTAGGGTTTGCTTTTTCCTCCCATACTTTCACGTTTACTTTTAGTTTTTGACTATGTAGCTTCCCCCATTTTACTATGCATCACAAGAGGAAATGTTGGAAATATAATGTTGTGAGCACAAGTGTTTCCTGTTGCATTTAGATGAAGATTTATGCTGCATTTTAAAATTAGATTGCAGTATGGTTTCCACATAATCCTGGCTCTGGGTCCTTAACGTATTTCTGGAATTAACAGCCAGAAGAAAACGCACATGGGAAAATATTTGATCGCAAAAGCACCACCTGCTGGGAGACTGGGCTTGTAAGGAGCCCTGTTCTGTGGTCCTGGGGTCAGGGGCCATTCACCATGCAGGATTTCTGCTTAATAAAGTGACTTCTGTGAAATGTCCCTAAATCCCAGACCCGAAGATTCAAATTTTAGCAATGGAGAGAATGAATGAATGGTTGCACTGCAAGAATAAAGGCGAGGAGACAGGGGCATCTGCTGGGCTTGCGACTTGAGTTTAGGATGAAAGGGGCACACACGAGGTGTCAGCCCCCAACGCCGGTGCACTAAAAGGCAGAACATGCCTACGAGCAGCGATCTGTGAATTTTACTACAGGAGTACCATCTTCAACCCCTCTGACAAGTTAACACTGAGGCACGGAGACCGAATCCAAACCTCTTCACATCACGAAAGCCTCACCGCCACATCCCGGAACTCTAGCCAAGCAACCACTGCGCCTGCGCCAAACCAGCGGCCAATAGGAGCTCGGCGCGCGATCAGGGACAGGGCTCACGCCCCTTCTGCGCACAGGAAAAGCCTGAGATTGGTGAGAGCTTGCGTTTACCAATCAGATCACAAAACAAGCCTTGAGGCCCACTCCCTTCTCCCCGATCCAATCGCTTGGCCCTGCCCCCGCAAGCCACTGATTTAAAGTCAAAGAACCAAAATGGGTGGAGCTGAAGAAGAAGCTGTGACTGAAACCCGGGAAAGGTGGAGTTCTCAGTCCTATAGCGGGTGCTTACCTGGGACTTGGATGGGAACCGGGAGGATGGGCAGGGGCTGCGGACGGTGAAGGTAGTGCCACTCCTGCCTCCATCGGGGGCTTGGGCAGAAACCCCTTGCACGGGGGTGGTAGCAGCCCTTATGGCCTCCGCAGCCCACACAATGGTTTGTTCCAAAATAGACGCCCCCTACCCAGTGGTACCTCCCAGAGCCGACTGTTCCATCTCTACTTCCTGATAAGGGTATATCTTGGGAGGACGGTCCCATTTTGTATTATTTATCCTTATTTCCTGTAAGCCCCCTAGTGGTATGACCAAGGAGGTATCTATGGAAATACCCTGTAAACCATTTCTCTTCCTTCTCCCACTCCCCAGTGGACCCTTCCGTCCCCCGTCTCCTCCGCCTTCAACACACACTCCACCCGGACGTCCCCCAAATGGACCGTCCCAGGCCCTAACCCGGAAGATTTTGCAGAGAGCAAAGGCCAAGGGACCCATCTCCTTGCTTCAAAGTTCCCAATCCAGGAGAGGGCTGAAGATGTCGGTTATTGGACAGCATTGAGGCAACGTCTGTGAAGATACAAACTGGAAACCTCCTCCACTGCAATGTCAGTTCCACCAAAGCAGGAACATGGGACTTTTAGTTCCTTGATGTCTCCCCAGTGCCTACAGCAGCGTCCATCATTTATTAGCCACTCTTTAGGTGTTTGTTCAGTGAGTGACTCCTTTGACTCAGCAATTCCACTTGTAAGATTATGTGCCAAAGAAACACACGTGTGCACAAGGATGGTACGAACAAACTGGGCGGGGGGGGGGGGGGGGGGATACTCTAAATGACCGCTTGTAGCCAATGATTTGCAGAGTAACATTAATGACTGTTATATCACAGATCTGGACATGATACAGAATGTATGTACCTGCAAGGGCGAGTGGGAGCGCCTTCTACAGGGAAAAACAGGTAGAATGTGCACTTGGGCCGAAAAAGGACGCAACTCCAAGAGGCTACTGCCTGATCCCTGTTGAAGGAATGGGGGCTGGGCTTTGCTTACCTCAGTTCTGACTCCATATCACTCTCAGGGCTGTCCCAGATGAGTGGCCTTAGGAAGGACTGGCTCTGGCCTGGGAGAGAATGAGCCACCACTTTTAGCTTTAGTCATTCATTCACATATGCAATGGGCTGACATTTACTTTTATTATTTGAATGAAGATACAGTAATAGGCTCATCCAGAATGACGTTGAGAAGAATCCCCAGATCCTAATAGTCTGTGGGGAGTCAGGGCTCATGGGTCCACCTTCATGGGGCCCAGAGTGAGGCCCTGACATTCAGCTGGCCTTTGCATGGCAGGGAAAGGGAGTTCCATGATAGTTTGGGAAGAGCCCCTTGGGAGCCACAAGGAAATCTTGGAGCCTGGGGCCATATTAACCGGAGTGCCATCCAGAACAGAGGAGGGGAAAGGTTTCCTGCGAAAGGATGGGGTCTTAACCCTAGGACCACGCTTTAAGAAAGATGAAAGGAGGGGCGCCTGTGTGGCTCAGTCGGTTGAGCGTCGGACTTCGGCTCAGGTCACGATCTCGCAGTTGGTGAGTTCGAGCCCCACGTCAGGCTCTGTGCTGACAGCTCGGAGCCTAGAGCCTGCTTTGGAGTCTGTCTCCCTCTCTCTGCCCCTTTCCCGCTCATGCTCTGTCTCTGTCTCTCAAAAAATGAATAAACGTTAAAAAAATTATAAAAAAAGAAAGATGAAAGAAAATATATACAATAAACTTTGGAGGGTAGTGCTATTACCATCTTTGCTTCACCATTATGTCTTCTTCCCCTGCGTCCCTTGAACTTCCATGGTCTGTACTTGTAATTCAATGCTTAAGATATTAAGCATTTATTGAACATTTATTATATGTCAGAACCTGTTCTATATTCTTTACAAATAAAGAGGCGCTTGGGTGGCTCAGTCGGGTAAGCATCCGACTTCAGCTCACTTCATGATCTCACGGCTTGTGGGTTTGAGCCCCACATTGGGCTCTGTGCTGACAGCCTGGAGCCTCCTTCCGATTCTGTGTCTCCATCTCTGCCCCTCCCCAGTTTATGCTCTGCTTCTCTCTCTCTCTCTCTCTCTCTCTCTCTCTCTCTCTCTCTCTCTGTCTCAAAAATAAATAAACATTAAAAATTTTTAATAAATTCTTTACAAATATTAACTCATGTAATACTCCTTACAACAATCTAATGTGATAGATAAGGTTGTTTTCTCCATTTTACAAATGAGGCACCTGAGAAACAGGTTTAGTAACCTGCCAGAGGTAACACAGCTGGGAAATCATGAAGCCAGGATTCAAATGAAAGCCATCTGGATCCAGAGTTCCATTCTCATAGCCACATACTGCAGCGCCTTTCCATTTCTTTTTGTTATGCTTGTATGTATGTGTCAGCCTCCTGCACCAGACTGTGTGACACCTGAAGGTTTGTATGATGCCTGTGGGACTGCCAGGTTCCCAGCAATCAGGATGTACCTGACGTGTGGGCATCCTTGAGCAGATGTTCAGTTGGTGGCTAACCCCTCCCCCTTGCATCTTGAAGCAAGAATCCAGAGTACCTTCAGTGTGGGCACCAATGGGGAGTGAGCCTCTGTGCACCTGACCCCAGAAAGATCCTTCTGGGCAACTGAGAGGCTGAAGGGCCAGGACCCCATTCAGACTAATACAGTCATCTCAAATAAGTTCAAATTACTTTTGTTCTTCAATGAAATATCTTGAAAAGATTCTATCACTACGCAACACTAAAAACAATATATTTCCACAAAGATAACTATAAAAATAAACCATGGAAAATCCCATATTTTATCAAATCTAAAATGCCCTCTTTTCACATATCAACATACCAAAAATCAGGACTTCATCTTACAGTCACTGAGATAAGAAGGCATTGGGTCATAGTTAATTAGCAGCATTCTTTCTTTCTTCAGTATTACCTAAAATGGAAGTGTGAGACACAATCTATAGTATCTGAGATTCGATGAGATACGGTAAAAAACATCATGAAAATTTTAAATTTTAAATTAAAAAAGTAACTTTCTTTTAGATAATCATAGATCTATTTGATTTGCAGGGTCCTAAGCACTTCTTTTTTTCCCAGCTTTACTGAGATATAGTTAGAATACAACATCATATAAGTTTAAGGTATACAACATAAAGATCTGATATATGTATATATTGCTAAATGATCACCACAGTAAGTTTTGTTAACATACATCACCTCACACAGTTACAATTTTTTTCTTGTCATGAGAATTTTTAAGATCTAATCTCTTTTTATTTTTTAATGTTTATTTTTGAGAGAGACAGAGAGAGAGAGCATGAGCAGGGGAGGAGCAGAGAGAGAGGAAGACACAGAATCTGAAGCAGGCTCCAGGCTTCAAGCTGTCGGC
Organism: Felis catus; assembly: GCF_018350175.1. NCBI lineage: Eukaryota > Metazoa > Chordata > Mammalia > Carnivora > Felidae > Felis > Felis catus. The sequence continues at coordinate 42,986,573 of NC_058386.1, read as the reverse complement.
ACAGAGCCTGATGCAGGGCTGGAACTCACCAACCAGGAGATCATGACCTGAGCCAATGTCAGATGCCTAACTGAGCCACCCAGGTGCCCCTAAGATCTAATCTCTTAACAACTTTCTTTTTTTAATGTTTATTTATTTGAGAAAGAGAGAGAGAGGGAGAGAGAGAGAGACAGTATGTAACCTGGGAGGGGCAGAGAGAGACAGAGACAGAGAATCTGTGAAGCAGGACAGAGGATCTGAAGCAGGCTCTGTGCTGTCAGCAGAGAACTGTGAGATCATGACCTGGGCTGAAGTTTGACCCTTTACTGACTGAAACACCCAGGTGCTCCTCTTAACAACTTTCAAATACACAATACAGTAGTGTTAACTATAGTCACTATGCTATACAGTAGACCTCCAGAACTTACGTATCTTATAACTGGATGTTTGTACTTTTAACCCCCTTCACCCATTCTCCAGCCCCCAATTCCCCACCACTGGTAACCACCAATTTGTTCTCTGTTTCTATGAGTTTGCTTTTTTTAGATTCCACATAGAAGTGAGATCATACAGTATGAGTCTTCCTCTGTCTGACTTATTTCACTTAGCATAATGTCCTCTGGAGGCATCCATGTTATTGCAAATGGCAAGATTTCCCTCTTTTTTATGGCTGATCCCAAGCACTTCTTAGGCGCCATCTCACTTAATCCTCACTAGGCCCCCTTAGAAGAAAACCCTGTCACGGATGAGGATACTCGGGTCCAGACAAGACAGATGACAGACTCAAGTTGCCCAGATGCCTTGGGGCACAGCCGGCCAGAGGCCAAAGCCCATGAGGACAGCCACTGGAGCACTCCTGCAATCATGCTCCCTCAGTACCCCCCAGGGTACCTTCTCCTTGTTTACAGACCCAACCTTGCACAGCATCATCCCACCTCCTGATGGGACAATAATCCCAGCTCATCGTCTCAGAAAACCTTCCCTTTACCCCAGCCCTGGGGAATTACCCTGGACCCCCCAGTCCAGGGCTGGAGTTACACTTGGATCCTGGAGGATTTTTGGTTCCTCCCTAACAAGGACTTTATGACAGACCCCTGCATGGTGGCAGGAAGATCTTTGTCCTACACAATGTTGTGCACTTGCAGGAAGTGGAAAGTCCCTGGGTGGGTCCTCTGAGGTAGAGCTGGTGTGCTGGTTGACAGGACAAAAATGGGATATAACTAAGGCCCTGTGACTAGGGCTGAGGGAGGGGGCTAAAGAGGCTCCTGGGAAGGGCTCCTGGGTGGCTCAGTCAGTTAAGTGTATGACTTCGGCTCAGATCATGATCCCACATTTCGTGAGTTCAAGCCCTGCGTTGGACTCTGTGCTGATAGCCCGGAGCCTGGAGCCTGTTTTGGATTCTGTGTCAGTGTCTCCCTCCTTCTCTGCCCCTCCCTCACTTGCATTCTCTCTCTTTCTTTCAAATAAACATAAATTTTTTTTTAACGTTTATTTATTTTTGAGACAGAGAGAGGCAGAGCATGAACCGGGGAGGGTCAGAGAGAGAGGGAGACACAGAATCGGAAGCAGGCTCCAGGCTCTGGGCCATCATCAGCCCAGAGCCTGACGCGGGGCTCGAACTCACGGACCGCGAGATCGTGACCTGAGCTGAAGTCCGACGCTTAACCGACTGAGCCACCCAGGCGCCCCAATAATTTTTTTTTTAATGGCTCCTGTGTAGCAGGATTCTCGCACAGAGGGACGCGACATCCAATTTCTTCTTTCCAGGAAGCATCTTTATTCGTGCCAGCCCAGGATCAGTGTACTAAGATCCCAAAAAGGCTGAGCCCCGAACACAGTGGGGTATAGCCTTTTATGCAATTTATACTTTTTGGTCTCCCATATATGGTGACACATATAGTCTGATTGGACACAGTGCAAATTATAGAGTCGTGTCAGGGAGTTGATTGGGCCATGCTGTATGTCATCTTCCTTTGTTTTTTTGTTGTTTTTTTTTGGGGGGGGGGGGGACAGAGAGAGACAGAGCATGAACGGGGGAGGGGCAGAGAGAGAGAGGGAGACACAGAATCGGAAACAGGCTCCAGGCTCGGAGCCATCAGCCCAGAGCCTGACGCGGGGCTCGAACTCACGGACCGTGAGATCGTGACCTGGCCGAAGTCGGATGCTTAACCGACTGCGCCACCCAGGCGCCCCTCATCTTCCTTTGTTTTGAGAAGACTTCCACCACATTCCTTAGGGAGGGGTTCTACCACACCTGGGAGGGGAAGGGGACACCTGGTGGCTGGCAAGTATTGATTAAGGAACAGATATGTTGAGGGATCCAGAAGTCCTGGTCTAGACACCTACACCATTCACACTCTGCTGCTCACCCCCCACCCCAGATGCCCACAGAAGACTGTCACTCTCCCTGGCTGCCTCCTGCTCACCCTCAAAAACTGAAGCTACTTTAATGGGGGAACAAAGCTATAGGCGTTTCTACACTAGCTGTGGAGCTCTGTGTAAGGCATCCCCCACGTGTGTTGAGGGTCATAATCTCCTGAATTATGTAGATACATAGGTCCTTAGTTGTGTAGGTTAAGCCACAAATATAAGACACTATGGTCTGTGTGTGCACCCACATGTATGGGAGGGAGAGGAAGAGGGAGGAGAGAAAGAGAGTCTGAGACACACAGAGAAAGGTGGAAGGCAAATACCCTCTTTGTAGGTCCAGTAATGATAGTGATTTGGCCACTAGCAGACCCTAAAATCCATCCTACAGTTCTAGATTCATAAAGGATCCACTTTAAGGGGGCCTCCCCTGACCCCTCTAAGGATCACAGTCGTAACTTGAGGCAGTCGCTAAAGGCACAGACTATAGAGAAAGCCTGTCTTCTAACCCTGGCTCCTCCACTACTTCCCATCTGCATGACATTGGGCAAATCATACGACCTTGCTGGGCCTCAGACTCTCACTTGGAAAATGAGGGTGATGGCACCTATAATCCATGCAAAGTACGGGCACATGGAAAGCCTACAGTAAATGGTAACTGTTATGATCAGAACAGTCATTATTATTATTCCCAGTGGCCATTGACTACTGCTGTACTTTTTCCTTTGTCAGATGGAGACTTTGCTGCTCAGAGAGGTAAGCCAAATCTGCTTACCTCTGTGGACCAATGTGGGGACAGTAACAGTCATCCCAAGGGCTTAGGAGAGGGGAAAGGAGGTGTGGTACACAGAATAATGACCCCACCCCACCCCCACGCAAAGATGCTCTCATCCTAATCCCCAGAACCTGTGAAGACATCACCTTACATGACAAAAGGAATTCTGCAAGTGTGATTAAATTAAGCATCAAAATAGTGAGATGAGCCTGGATTACTCAGGTATCTCCTGTGTAATCATGAGAATCTTTATAATTGAAAGAAAAAGACAAGAGTCAGTGTTAATATGACCACGTTCTGGGTCATAACAAAATTTTAACAAATTTAAAAGAACTGAAATAATGCACAGTATATTCTCTGGCTGTAATGGAGCTAAACTAGAAATCAATGACAGAAAAATACATGGACTATTCCCCAGATGTTTGAAAACTAAAGACACAGGGGCGCCTGGGTGGCTCAGTCGGTTAAGCATCCGACTTCGGCTCAGGTCATGATCTTGCGGTCCGTGAGATCAAGCCCCGCGTCGGGCTCTGTGCTGACAGCTCAGAGCCTAGAGCTTGCTTCGGATTCTGTGTCTCCCTCTCTCTCTGACCTTCCCACGTTCATGCTCTGTCTCTCCCTGCCTCAAAAATAAATAAACATTAAAAAAAATTAAAAAAAAAAAGAAAAAGAAAACTAAAGACACATATACATAACCTATGGGCACATCAAAGAGTAAGTCACCAAGCAAATTAGAAATTATTTTTCAGGGGCACCTGGGTGGCTCAATCAGTTAAGCGTCTGACCCGCTCAGGTCATGATCTCGAAGTTCATAAGTTCAAGCCCCGTGTCGAGCCTTGTGCTGTCATAGCAGCTCAGAACCTGGAGCTTCCAATTTTGTGTCTCCCTCTCTTTCTGCCCTTCCCCCACTCGCACTGTCTCTCTGTCTTTCAAAAAATAAACATTTGGGACGCCTGGGTGGCTCAGTCGGTTAAGCATCTGACTTCAGCTCAGATCATGATCTCATGGTTCGTGGGTTTGAGCCCCAAGTTGAACTCTGTGCTGACAGCTCAGAGCCTTGAGCTTGCTTCGGATTCTGTCTTCCTCTCTCTCTGCCCCTCCCTCCCTCATGCTCGGGGTCTCTCTCTCTCTCAAAAATAAATAATAAACATTAAAAAAATTAAAAAATAAATAAACATTTAAAAAATTTTTGAAAACAAGAAAATATTTATCAGGGGTGCCTGGTGACTCAGTCAGTTGGGCATCTGACTCTTGATCTCAGCTCAGGTCTTGATCTCAGGGTCGTGGGTTCAAACCCAGCGTTGGGATCCACACTGAATGTGAAGCCTACTTAAAAAAAATTTTTTTTCAATAAATTAAACTGATAACAAAATCTGTGGTATGCAGATAAAGCAGTGCATAGAAGAAAACTTATTATATTAAATGCTTATGTTCAAAAAGAAAATTGTAATAGAGGGAAAAGTTTTCTTTGACCCTCTTAGAGACCCTAGCTGGGTCTGAAAATTAAACTGACAAAAAGCAGATGAACAGGAAAAAAAGCACACAAATCTATTTAACATAAGTTTTACATGACATCGAAGCTTTCATAAGGAAATGAAAAGCCAAAGAAACAGTTGGACCTGAGTACTTTTATCCTAGGTTTGATGAAGAGTGGACAGCCATGGAGGAATATGGTAGTTCAAGGAGTACCAGGTTAAGTATAGTAAACTGGGGGAAACAGCACAGCCTGATTCTTCTCAAGATCCCTTTGTCTTCAGAGATAAGGATTCTCCTATCCTCTGGGTATAGGGAGGGCACCTCTCACATGACAGTCTTATGACCTGCTTCAAGGGAAAAGGGCAGGGGGAAGGTCAGAGTGAACTTTATGCTTCTGCTGTTTTCTCAAACTCTTTCCACCTAAAATATTCAGTATGCCAAGGTGCCACATTTTGGAGCAGCATATCCTGATCCCCATCAAGGCTTCTTATCAATGATCTAAGCTTCTACATTATGAAATCAGAGAAAGACAAACCTAAAGCAAGCTGAAGGAAGAAAATAATAAAGATAAGAAAATAAATCAAGACAAACTGAAAACAGAATAACAATAGAAAAAAAATCAATGAAACCAAAAGCTAGTTCCTTGGAAAGATAAATAAAATTGACAAAACTAGCCAGACTGGCCGAAAACACAAGCAAAAGACAAAGAGGACAAAACTACCAGTATCACAAATGAAAGAAAGACAGAGGGAGAAATAGGGTGTTAGTGTTTACTGGGTACAGTGTTTCAGCTTTGCAAAGTAAAAAGAGTTCTGGAGATGGTGATGATGGTTCACAACAATGTAAATGGACTTAATGCCACAGAACTGTACACCTAAACATTGTGAAAATGGTAAACTTTATGCTATGTATATTTCACCACAATTTTAAAATAAAGAAATAATTTTAATAACTACACAGTGTCCAAAGAAGACCATTTCAGTGAAGGAGGAGGCCCTTTACCCACAACTACTGTGAATATTCATCCTGCCAGTCCTGAGCCGGACAACCTGGAGGAGCTGGTGCTTCTTTTTGGAATTTATCATGGGATTCTCAGACTCTTGATGCACAGCAGACACATCTAGCAGTCTCTGGTCCTCCTGAGGTCTTTGTCCCTGTGACACAGAGCAATTTGTGCAATTATTTACCTTGCCTGGCACAATGATCCCAGAAGCCTAGAAAAGTATCTCTTCTCCAGGGTGCCCAGGCTTAGGGGGCTGACCAATCTTCAGTATAACTTCTGACCCAGGCACACAGCTCCTGACAAAGGTCTGTGATCCAAAGCCTGAGCAATAAAAAGATATTTCCCAACACTTTTAAAGGATAGACTGGTGTCTAAACAGACCAGATATCAGGGATTTATCTTTTTCTGTAAGAAAAAAAAAAATATCCCCACCTTTTCCCATTGCCTGCACTTTCTGTTTTCCCTTTAAGTGCCTTGTCACACAAATTTCTGAATCAAAGACTGTCATCAGGTGACGTGGGAAACAGCAGACATAAGACAGGTTTTCCTAGCTTTCAGCTTAGGTCAAAGAAAACACTCCAACTGAAGTCAATACAATCTAGGGGTGCCTGGGTGGCTCAGTCAGTTAAGCATCCGAGTTCCGCTCAGGTCATGATCTCACAGTTCATGGGTTCGAGCCCTACATCGTTGGGCTCTGTGCTGACAGCTTGAAGCCTACTTAGGATTCTGTGTCTCCCTCTCTCTCTGCCCCACCCCCACTCGTGCTCTATCTCTCTCTGTCTCTCAAAAGTAAATAAATGTTTTAAAAAAATAAAAAATAAAAGTCAATACAACCTAAGAATTCCTGCTCCCAGCCATCTTTTGTCTTTTCAATAACATTTAGGTTATTATCAAAGCTTAGGAATGCCAAGGCAATATACAACCCCAGTGCTCTGTAAACCCTTCCACTGAGAAGAGAAAGATAAGTTTCCAATATTTTGTAGGAAGTTCCCATAATATTGACATCAGAACCCAACAGGGAGAGCTGAATCAGGTAAGCTATATGTTTATATTTTAGGCATTCATTAATTGAGAAAAAGTAGAAAAGTAGATTCTTTTTGCTTTTTATTTTTATAAAATTGTTATCCAAGTGAAGAAAAGTAGACTTTTTTAGAGAGAGAGTACAAGTCGGGAAGGGGCAGAGGAAGAGAGAGAGAGACAGACAGAGAGAGAGAGAGAGAGAGAGAGAATCTCAAGCAGGCTCCATGTCCAGTGTGGGGAGCCTGAGGCCAGGCTCAATCCCACAACAGTGAGATCATGACCTGAGCTGAAATCAGGAGTTGGACGTTTAACTGACTGAGCCATGCAGGAGCCCCAGAAAAGTAGATTTTTAACTATCTCTTGGAAATCCATAGCTCATAAAAAGCATTCAATGGAAGACCAAAAAAAAAAAAAAAACATTAGCGAATCTTCCATAAAGTTGAATAAACAGACAAAAGGAGTGGAACAATAAAAAATAAAGTCTTAGGGGCACCTGGCTGGCTCACTTGGTACAGTGTACAACTCCTGATTTCAGAGTTGTAAATTCAAGCCCCACGTTGGGAGATCACTTTAAAAAAATAAATAAAATCTTCAAAAATGAATAAAGTTTTAGTAAAGGTAATCTATGATTGGATTAAGAAAATTTGGTTAAGCATCCAACTCTATTTCAGCTCAGGTCATGATCTCACGGTTTGTGAGATCAAGCCCTGCATCAGGCTCTGTGTTGACAGTGCAGAGCCTGCTTGGGATTCTCTCTCTCTCTCTCTCTCTCTCTCTGCCCTTCCCTCACTTTCTCTCTCTCAAAAATAAATAAACAAACATTAAAAAAAGAAAATTTCCAGATACTGAGAACATAGGAAAGGGCAGAGAAAATTATCAAAAAAAAATGCAAGAATGCTCCTTAAAAAATGAAAGGCATGAGTATCTAACACAAATGAATAAAGACATAGACTTTAGGCATATCACTATAGGTATATCACTGTAAAATGTCAGAATAAAAATAAATAAATAAATAAATAAATAAATAAATAAATAAATAAATAAATTCCTTTAAAAAAAAAGATCACAAACCACCCAATAAAACGAGTACAGGAAATTTGAACAGACAAGAATATGCATGGATGAAAATTAACACATGAAAATATGCTCAACATGTTGAAACTCCAAGGAGATACCACTACCTTCCTTTTTAAAAGGCAAATTAAAACTCCAAGGTGATACTACTACATGCCTTTTAGAATGGCTACAATTAAAAAGACTGACCACCCCAAGTGTTCATAAGGATGTGGAGCAACTGGAACCTTCACACACTGCTGGTGGGAATGCAATATTGTACAGTCACTTTGAAAAATATTTTGGCAGTTCGCACTAATGCTGTAAAAAAAATCTAAACAAACTACAGATGAATTAAAGAAAAAGAACTTATGGGACAGGAAGAGCAAAGAGGGGCGCCTGGGTGGCTCAGTAGGTTAATCGTCTGACACCAGTTCAGGTCATGATCTTGGGGTTCGTGGGTTCGAGCCCCACATCCAGCTACTCACTGACAGCACAGAGCCTGCCTGGGACTCTCTCTCTCATACTGTCTCTCTGCCCCTCCCTCGCTGATGCTCTCAAAATAAACTTTAAAAAAAACAAGAAGAGCGAGGAAAAGTATTTATGGTGAATATAAATTAAGACAGAAGACAATATTAAAAGCAAAGAAATGATTATAATGAGAAGTACACAGGGGTTCAAAGAGTCCAGGGCTGAAAACTGGCCGCACCAGAAACTAGTGATTTGACCTTGAATAAGATACTTAGCTTCTCTTATCCTTAATTACCTCATCTATGAGGAGAATTGAGCAGTGAGGTTTTTTATGTTTATTTATCTTTGAGAGAGAGAGAGAGAGGGAGATACAGAGCGCAAGTGGGGGAGGGGCAGAGAGAGAAAGAGGGAGACACAGAATCCAAAGCAGGCTCCAGGCTGCAAGCTGTCAGCAAAGCCCGATTCAGGGCTCGAACTCACAAACTACGAGATCATGACCTGAGCTGAAGTCAGACAACCAACTGAGCCACCCAGGCACCCCTAAGTTGTTGTTTTTTTTTTTTTAATGAAAGAAGGATGATAACAGAGATAGAAATATATCTATAGTGAAGTGGCACCTAGGGCACACACATCATCCCCTTGGAGAAGCCATTCCTGACTGTATGAATTACAGGGCTCTCTCCTCTGTGTTCTGAGCCCCCTCTGGCTCTCCCCTGCTATGGCTGTCCTCAAATTTGTTCTGTCATCTTCTGGATGGTTCTCTAGTCATTAACTATGAGCTGTTTGAGAACTCATCCTATATGAATCATTCCTATGTCCTCAGAGCCTGCCTGGCCCAGAGCAGGAGCCTGGTTCCCAGCAAGTGCTCAAAGATTTGTTTGGTTTTGGTTTGGGTTTGGGTTTGGTTTTGGTTTGAGTGATGATGACACATGCTACACTCTTTTTAAAAAAATCTTTTTAATGTTTATTCATTTTTGATAGACAGAATGTGAGTGGGGGAAGGGGCAGAGAGAGAGGGAGACACAGAATCCAAAGCAGGCTCCAGGCTCCAAGCTGTCAGCACAGAGCCCAACGCGGGGCTTGAACTCTCAAACCTCGAGATCATGACCTGAGCCAAAGTTGGACACTTAACCAACTGAGCCACCCAGGCGCCCTAATACATGCTACTCTGTTAATCGAGTATACCAATGATGGCGTCAGGGCCTACTACCCAAAATATTGCACCTTGGCCTATTGAATATTTTAGCTGTAGGAATTTGAGAAACTGAAGGTACAGGCAAGATTTTCGCCTCTGAAACAGGTCATAAGCGCCTCATGTGAAAGATGGCCTCTCTAAACCCAGAGGAAAGGAGCATCCTTCTCTTCAGAGACACAAAAACACCGAGAAGAATCTGAATGAACAGGCCTTGCTGTTTCCCCTAGTTTACTACACTTGGTTCATGACCTTTTCTTTTCTTGTCCTCTTACCTTTTTTTTTCCATGACTTTGCACTCTTCATCAAATATAGCATAAAAATGATCAGGTTTAACCATCGCTTTGGGTCACATAGAACTTATTACAATAAGTCAATCTGTATGTTTTTTTCTTGTCAGTCTGTCTTTTGTCACTGCTATTTTATCAGATCAGCCCACATTTAGGAGCTGTATCAGCTAATTCTCTGAAGTCTTCCCATATACAAAACAGCTGGTGAATAGACCAGGCTCTCAGTAACTAATTTTTGGATACACACAACCAGTGCCGATCTGATTATCTTAGTCTTTTTTTTAATGTTTATTTTTGAGAGAGACAGAACGTGAGCAAGGGAGAGGGGCAGAGAGAGGAGACACAGAATCCAAAGCAGGCTCCAGGCTCCAAGCTGTCACCACAAAGCCCAATGCAGGGCTCAAACTCAAGAGCTGTGAGGTCATGCTGACTTCACCTTCAGCTCATGACTTCACCTGAGCTGAAGTCGGATGCTCAACCGACTGAGCCACCCAGGCACCCCAGATTATCTTAGTTTTTAAGTGTGAGATCACTCTGCTTATTTTAGTTTTAAGTGTTGAGGTAGATGGCACCCAGACTCCTATCAGCAGGGTCACATATGCAAACCCAGTGAGCAGCAGATGTGGGAATCCAGGCCTCTTTCACTTGGACAATGAGTCCCCTCTCCTGGTTTTCCTCCTGGTCGCCCCACTGGTTTTTTTCCTGGGTCCCTTCCCGGTGTTTCTCCTTTCCACTTCAACTGCTATTCTGTTTATGTATCTGTCTGTCCCATCAGTGTGATGGCCTCCAAAACAAGCACTGTATGGATCTGTAGGTTACCTCTTATTCATCACAGCCATCATTGTAACTCCTACTGTAGAAATGAGGAAGCAGACCTAAAAGGATGTCCAGAGGATATAAATGCCTTTTGCACCATCACACAGTGTGTCAGAGCCAGGACTGAAACCCATGGCTATTTCATGGCTCAGTCTGTAAGGAGACACAGTCGGTAGGATCCAAGTCATTTTGCCTCAGCTAGTCCCCCTGGTTCCTTTTCCTTTTCTTCCACTGAGGCCCTAATTTTTTCAGCCAGCTTCACAAACTGGTGACCTCTCACATATTCTGTGGCAAATTGGGATACTCTACATTTAGAGTATCTTTTTTTATTCGAACCTTGAATTTTCAGTCCTTTTGGGCCAGGAAACATTTTTAAGTTTTTTTTAATGTTTTATTTATTTTTGAGAGAGCACAAGGGGGGGAGGGGCAGAGAGAGGGAGACAGAGGATCTGCACTGATAGCAGTGAGCCTGATGCAGGTCTTGAACTACAAGGTCATGACCTCAGCCAAAGTCAGATGCTCTACCGACTGAGATACCCAAGTGCCTCTGGGCCAGGAAACATTTTTAAACCTCTGCGAGAGGGAGAAATAATTACTTTCTGGAATACCCCGCCATTCCTGAATCAGGGTGGATTCTAAGTAGAGTTATTCTTGTTTTTCAAAACTGTTTTAGGTTTCTTTCCAGGAACTGTTTTATGGGGTATGAAGATATAAGTGGAGTCTCAGAGATGTAACTTGCTGTCATTGTGTATAGGAATAGGAATATAAGGTTTAAATCTGGCAGTTAACGAGGATTCTGAGATGTTAGGCAAATGGAAGACTTTGTTGAAAAAAGAGATTTGTGGCTACTCCCTCCCATCTCTGAATAACTTTGCAGGAGATGTAGCATTTTACCATCATGAGGCTTGTGGCAAAGTTGTTTTCTCTGTCTCCCCACAAACAACTGTTCCAAGTGGCTTTAGTATTCTGGTTATATTTTTCTGTAGCACAAGATAATCATATTATTAAGTGTTTTTTTAAACAATGATTTCATCTTGGACACCATGTGAGGTCTGTTTGGCACATAATAGGAAACCGTTCAAGATAAGAACAAAGCCTTTTAAGTCAAATTATATGTATATATATATTATATAGATATTGTATATGTATATGATATATATTTAAATTTATATATATTCACATAAACATCAGATTACAACTAAAGTCATCACATAGGCCATCAGTTCTTCCTTATTCACTTTCAGAAGCTTTTACTCTGATAAAAGATCAAGGGTTTTGAACTTAAAACTTCAATCCCCAAATCTGCTTCTTACTGAGGTCAGAGATGGTCAGTTTTGTGACAACACTGACTTACCTTCTTTGTAAGGATTTGATGACATCATAAATGTACAGAAAATCTAGTACATAGAAGTGGCTAACAGGTAATACACACCCTATAAATGTGATATAGTATTCCTGTTATTACCAAAGAATTTAATTAAATGGAGCTGTTGTAACTTGACACAGCTCTGGGTTGGTCATCCATTCATGACCAGACAGCACAGACCAAAATTATCTAGACAAGAGCCAAGAATATTAACTTTCTGGATATAGAAGATTAGTGTCAGCATAGAAACAGGAGCAGAGTGATGACATCATTACAGGTGATCCTGCAGGGAAGCTGAGCACCTCACAAAGTATGAAGGGATGGGAACCTAAAGCTGCCCCTTCAGTCATTGCCCTTTATGTAGGGTCTGACCTTAAAATGGAGAAGCAATCCAGAACCAGCTGGATAGGAAAGACTAGCCCTACGTTACCCACAGCACTGAAGTTTCATAAACAGAAAAATACATTTATATCCCGATTCATTTTATGAAGCTAGCATAACCTTGATACCAAAGTCCAACAAAAAGTTTAAAAAAAAAGGCTAGTGTCACTCATGAGGACATACATAAAAATCCTAAACAAATCATTAGGACGTAGATTACGCATGATCAAGTTGTTTACCCTAGGAATACAAAGTTGGCTTAAACATAGAAACTTGAGAATGCAATTCACCATATTAACAGATTTAATAGAGGGAAAAAATCTTACCATCATGTCAATAAATGCCCTGTGTTTGCTGACATTCAACATATTTAAGATGAATACTATCAGCAAATTCAGAATAGAACAGAATGACTTTACCCTGATAAAATGTATATACAAAAAATGTACAGTAAACATTATGGAAAAATGTTGAAAATTTTCTATTTCTAATCATGAAAAAGACAGGAATGTCCCACTCACCAGTCCTATTTCACATTGTACTATTTGGGTCTGCCCAACGCCATAAAATGAGAAAAGGAAATAGAAAATGCAATCTTTAAAATGGCAGGACAAAAAAAATAATAAAATAATAAAATAAAATGGCAGGGACAAAATTATTATTCAAAGATGGTATGATTATGCATTTTGAAAACTGAAAAGGATCTAAAGATAAACTTTTGGTATTAATAAACATATATAGCAAGGTTGCTGGATATAAAAGGCAATATACAAGGGGTGCCTGGGTGGCTCAGTCGGTTGAGCGTTCGACTCTTGATTTCGGCTCAGGTCATGATCCCAGGGTGCTGGGATCTAGCCCCATGTCAGGCTCCACAGCATGGAGCCTGCTTGATATTCTCTCTCTCTCTCTGACCCTTCTCCTTTCCCCCACTCACACTCTCTCCCCTCTCTCTCTAAAATAAAAAAGAAAAAGTGATATACAAAAATTAATGTCTCATTTTCTTTGGGCAAATACCCAGTAGAATTCACTGGATCTTAAGGTAATTCTATTTTTTTTTAATTTTTTTAACGTTTATTTATTTTTGAGACAGAGAGAGACAGAGCATGAACAGGGGAGGGGCAGAGAGAGAGGGAGACACAGAATCTGAAACAGGCTCCAGGCTCTGAGCTGTCAGCACAGAGTCCAACGCGGGACTCGAACTCACGGACCATGAGATCATGACCTGAACTGAAGTCGGACGCCCAACCGACCAAGCCACCCAGGCGCCCCTACTTTTTATTTTTTGAGGAACCTCCATACTGTTCTCCACAGTGTTGAATTACTATATCATACACCTGAAACTAATATAATGCCATATGTTAATTATGCTGAAATTTAAGAAATAAATTTTAAAAATATAAAATTTCCCAAAAAAGTGCAATTTTCAATAGCATCACATTCCTAGGAATAAATTTAACAATAGATGTGCAAAACTTCTTTGGACAAGATGGCAAAACTTTATTGAGAGAAGTTTAACAGGCAAACTTCCAACACAAAAGCAGTCTGCATGGTTTCAACTTGTCTTCGTTTAAACCTGTGATTGCCCTTCACCTTTAAGAGAAACAAAACAGTTGAGAACATTACTTAGCAGAACTTTATTTAGACAACGCTAAAGGCATGCAAATGACACTTCCTAGTGGTACAAAGAAAGCGACAGTTCAAGTTCAGAATGGATTAAACCCAATGCATTTATTCAGAGGTAGTTTTAAATAGCAAACAAAAATATCTTATACTGTTAGTAAGAATCCAACCAATCAATGAAAAACCTAAAAAACAAAAGACACTTTTAAAAAGGTATCATTTAAATGTTTTGACTTGAGAAAATACTCAGAATATAGGATATCTGAAACAGTAATGTCACGCTTGGAATTGCATAAGTGAAATAAATAGAAAGGCTAGGATTGTATTTGTTTTGACTCTTTAGTGGAAAAGTGCAAAACTGTACTTTAACCTAGTTCAGCCCGTATGTGGTTGTTTTAAGTAGGGTGACCATCTGTCCCTGTTTTCACCTATGCTCCTGCTGTAATTACGAATAGTGCCTCTTTAGATGCTTAAAAGTGTGCCAGTTTGAGCAATAAATTATATGCTCACACCAGTTTTAAGTCATTACCATCAAAGGTAACATCAAATTGTGAAGGAGAAACAGTACCATTTCTCAGTTTGGCCAAAAAGGGAGGGGAAAGGAGAAGGGTGGCGAAGAAAAAGAAATTCGGAAAGCCAAAATATGCATTATACATACATACAATATGTATGTACATACATATACATTATACATATATATACATACAAATATACATATACATTATATAATTATAGAATACATTCAGTATCTGTTAGTGTCTTGTTCATATTCTTTATACTTGCCTTTTGTCTATTTTCTTCAAAATTATATAAACTAGTGGATCTTCTATTCGTAAGTATTTGTTTTTAAAATTTTTTAATGTTTACTTTTGAGAGAGAGAGAGAGAGAGAGCAGGGGAGGAGCAGAGAAAGAGAAGGAGACACAGAATCTGAAGCAGGCTCCAGGCACTGAGCTGTCAGCACAGAGCCCGACACGGGGCTCGAACCCACAAACTGTGAGATCATGACCTGAACTGAAGTCATACGCTCAACCAACAGAGCCACCCAGGTGTCCCTATTCATAAGTATTTTCTAAAAGAGAAATCTATCTGTTAGTTGGATTATTTTTCTTTTGCCTGATGATTCATACCGGCCTTTTATTAAGAATCTCTCCTTTACCCTTAGCTTTATTTTGTTGTCTTTTTAATTATTTTGTTTTATATTACATGCTCATATCATTATCTTTACCCTTTTTAATAACATGTATTTAGAGCTATTGTACTTCCCACAGGTACACTTTAGCCATGTTCAGTAAGCTCCCAAAAGCAGTCAAAAACTTGTTTAGTGTACGTCATCTAGTGGAATGGACCAGGAATGTACAGTGAAAATATTTAGAAGACTAATGCAAGTTCATTTCTTCCTTAAATATCAAGCTTTAAATTCAGAAGTTCCTATAATTAAAGGTGCCTAGTTGGCTCAGTTGGTTGAGCGTCCAATGTCGGCTCAGGTCAACATTTTGCAGTTATTACTCAGGAAGGACTTCAGTTACAGTCTTTGAACTTCAAATCTTACCAACTGATATCTCAGGGGGGGAATTTTTCATGCCACATTTGACATGGTTAGAGGTGATTAGATCACGGTGTCCACATTTTAGTGGAAACAGTAGTTCATGAAGACTGACAGTGAGGATGAGGATTGTGCTAGGCACAGGTATCTTACATGCGCCTTGGGCATCACTGACTACATACATTCTCTCTATCTGATCAGCCACAGAAACTAGAAACTATATGGTCTCTTGACATTTTATTCAGCCATTTGAGGCTTCATCTGGGGGAAGATTTAAAATACAATTGTCCTTTAAGAGCCAGAGAATTGTAAATTTGACAGAATCTGAGGATAGGCATTCAGGACTCTGTACAAAAACAAACATCAAACAGTGTTTGTTCATTTCCTTAGTAGTGTTGAATCCTCAGTTCAGGTATTGTAATCTGACTCAGGTCAGGGTTTGGTGATTTATGATAAATCACACAAAACAAATTATCTTTGTATTCTAACCTACAAAACCAGGGCACACAAAATCAGAACCGAAAATGATTTTTACATATCTGATTTGAATCCACTATTTTCCTAAGAGCAAAGATGGGGTCAGAGGTTAAGGGATTTATCCAGACTCACACAAATTATGTTAGAGCTGGTATTAGAACCTATTTCAGGGCCACAGCATATTTCATACAAACTGATGTGTGTTACAAATGTGTTACATATCTGTTAAAAGTGGATATCTCTAAAAGTATCTGAAAATCATTAGCTGTTTGCTAAAGGACTTAAACTCAAAAGTAAGAAACTTTTTCTTTTTTTTTATTTGAGAGAGAGAGAGAGAGAGAGAGGGAGTGGAGTAGAGGGGAGAGGGGAAGAGAGAATCTCAAGCAGGCTCCATGCTCAGCACAGAGCCCGATGTGGTGCTGGGATCACGACCTGAACCAAAATCAAGAATTGGACACCCAACCGACTAAGCCACCCAGGCACCCCTGTTTTCCTGTCTTGTAATTTAATATGGCTTTGACCCAATTTGTTTCTATGCCTGATAGTCTGTAAGTCTGCCATTCAAGGTTTGAACTACATTTCAAATCATTTTTGTATGTGAACTCTGTTACTGGAAGTAGCAATAATGTTACCTCTGTGTTATTAAAAATATAACATTGCAGAAAACAGACACCCTATAATTTGCATGCTTAATGTATCACATACCTGCTTCCGGCATTTTAAGGGACTCTAGATTTGCAAGTCTCTTCCCTCTGACATCAGGACCGTCTCCATGCTCACGACCAGTCTTTGGAAGAACCAGTTCCTGTTGATCAGGTTCCAGGGAAGGCCCTTGAAAATAAAAGGTGTAAGATTTATACAATCTGAAGAGTATGGGGCCTCTGAAAATAAAAAGGTAATCAATTTAAGAAGTAAAACATGAGATATGAATAAGGAAATAATATTCATTCCCTCAGTGTTATGAAATAAAAGCCTTAGGCTAGTGTGGTAACAAATGTGGTTAAGAATTAGAGTAGGGTGCCTGGGTGGCTCAGTTGGTTAAGCATCTGACTTCAGCTCAGGTCATGATCTCATGGCTTGTGGGTTCAAGCCCTGCGTCAGGCCCTGTGCTGACAGTTCAGAGCCTGGAGCCTGCTTCAGATTCTATGTCTTCCTCTCTCTCTGCCCCTCCCCTGCTCGTGCCTGTGTGTCTCTCTCTCTCAAAAAAAATAAACATAACTTTTTTTAATAAAAATAAAATTAAAATTAAAAAAAGAATTACAAAAGCATTATTTCAGGTGTTTATTACCAGAAACTAGGAAATCAGGGTTTTATTACCCTCTTCCTTTTTCAAGAGTGCCCTGAGACTACTCATGTGTCCCCTTTGTACTGATCTGTACTGCACTTGTGATTGTACTTGCCAGTGACTTGAGTCTCTATGACTAGAGTGTGAGTTCAAGGCTGAAATAATGCCTCTCAATACTCAGCATGTTACATGGCACAAGTTGAGTGAAAACAAAGTCTTAAAACAAAGCCCAAAACTGATAAACATTCTGCAAACCAACTGGTCTGTCCTTTTCAAAAATGTGTGGAACTATTCCAGATTAAAAGAAACTAAATGTAAATGCATGATCCTGGACTGGACTCTGGATAAAAAAGTTATATAAAAGAGATTATCAGGACAACTGGGGAAATTGTGTGTGTGTGTGTGTGTGTGTGTGTGTGTGTAATTGTACTGTTCTTGTAACTTTTCTGTAAATTTTGTGGTTTGGAACTATAAAGAATAAAAAGAATATATGACATCATCCTATTGTACTCCAGGAAGACAGTGGGTTTTTTTTAAGTAGACTTCAGTCCTAGCACAGAGCCCAATGTGGGGCTTCAACACACACAACCCTGAGATCAAGACCTAGCTGAGATCAAGAGTCGGATGCTTAACTAACTCAGCCACCCTGGCACCCCACTAGCTACTTTATTTTTAATTCTGGTTTTAAAATGCATAACATAAAATAACCTGTCTTACAGCTCTATGAAGTCTGAAGTTTACATCATGGATAGAATTTAAATTACAATTAAAATGTAACTTTCTCAAGAATTATCTGAGTGTATTTGCAGACCTATGACAAATTTTTTAGAAGTGACACCCATCCTCTCTTGGGGTAACCAAAAACTTACTTGGTTAAAATAAACAAGTTATATTTAGGTCCAAAGGCCCTATGTATAATGTTCCATAAATTAATCCCATGCACAACAAAGGACAAAAAATAAGAGCAAAATTATCTGTGAATGACAATAAGTATACTGTCTTACAGTAAGAATAAAGGAAGTAGGGCGGAAAGAAATGAATGGACGTTGTTATCAGTCATGTTCTAGAACCCTTAACAATGGCCTGAATTATATAAATGCTTTACTTCAAAATACTATATACTAAGAATACTATATATCTGGGAGCAATCCTTATGTCTCATGTTAATCTCAAGATAATTAATCTCTTGGTTTTTCTAACCACAGAAGGATTAAAAACCTCCTTTTAAAAGCCACTTTAAAAAATACAAATTTCCTGGGGCGCCTGGGTGGCTCAGTCGGTTGAGCATCCGACTTCGGCTCAGGTCATGATCTTGGGGCCTGTGAGTTCGAGCCCCGCATTGGGCTCTGTGCTGACAGCTCAGAGCCTGGAACCTGCTTCGGATTCTGTGTCTCCCTCTCTCTCTGCCCCTCCCCCACTCATGCTTGCGCGCTCTCTCTCTCTCTCTCTCTGTCAAAAATAAACATTAAAAAATTTTTAAATACAAATTTTGTTTTCAATAGCCAAATGCTCTTTGATAAACACAACCCTTGAGCTTCAATTTTCTCATTTATAAAATAGGGGAAATTTACTATAGTAAGGAATTGCCCTAGGCTGCAAAGTATATACTCTCTTCACTTTTCCAGCTAATTTCCAAGCAATGTTTGAGATTCCTTTCTATTTTGGTGCTCCCTTCTGTTACAAGTATATCAAGCTACATGAAGCACATCACACACACACATACACGAGGTATTTTTCTTCCCTTTGCCTTCACCTTGAACCACAGGTGCTACTTTATCTTTTTTCTCTTGATCAGGCATACTATCCTGAAGGTCAGTTGGTGGCTCTTCTTGCTGATGTTGTTCAATACTGGGCTGCTGGGCCGAGGGGTGTGTGTATGGATGCACACAAATAAAAAGTTGTGTTATTAATACATGTCAATAATATAAATATACAGAATACATAGATATATTTGATCATAAGTAAATCTAAAAACATTTCACTTCCAGGGAAGATGGCGAGTAGGAAGATTCTAAGCTCACTTTGTCCCACACAGACACCTAGGTAACACCCAATAAGTATAAATAACCCAGAAAAAGATCCACCAAAGACTGGCAGAACAGACTGTCCACAGCTAAATGTAGAGAGGAGGCCACATTAAAAAGGAATTTATAAAATGGTTCAATGACAACAACAACAAAAATCTAAAGACATTTCTCCGATACTATTCAGTATACTTATTCTTAATAAAATTACTCTTCCCACAGAGAGGCTACTCCAAGAAAAGAGTTACCCATAAGGGCTTTGGAAGCTATTTTAATCTATGTTGGGATGGATGTGTGCAATCTGTTGTTAAAATGTGTAAGAAAGTCATCAGATATATTTCCTGGGAACATAACAGCATTCATCCAAGAAATACCAGAATGTGATGCTCCTGGATAAATGCTCCTTATCAGCATGAAAAACCCTTATCAGTGTATCTATATTAGTTTAACACTTTCACAAAAATAAATTTGTACTAATAAAAAACATCAAATGTTCAAGTACTTACAACCACAGGCCCAACTAGCTGGAAAGAGTTTTGATCATTTCGTCTTGCTCTAGGCTTGAATGTTGACCTTATTTGCCAACTCATATTTCA
Source organism: Felis catus (assembly GCF_018350175.1). Taxonomy (NCBI): domain Eukaryota; kingdom Metazoa; phylum Chordata; class Mammalia; order Carnivora; family Felidae; genus Felis; species Felis catus. Next base: position 42,966,837 of record NC_058386.1, on the reverse strand, counting down.
CACTGAAAACAGAATACTGGGATTTAGAAAATGCACTTGAGAGGATACTTATATTTGACCACTTCTGTGGCCAAATGGTGACATGTGCTTTTTTTTCAAGATTGAAAATATGTTCAAAGTAAGTTGAAAGGTAATTTAATTGTGCATACTTTTCAATCACACCAAATCTGGCAGCGTGCAAAGGCAATTGTTTATGTCATGGCCAAGCAGACACAGAAATTAAATAAGGCATGTGTTAAAGACAAGAACATATTTCTGAAGGGATATGGTTTTATAACTTGTTTCACCATCTTGGAGATATTTAAGAAAATACCACTGGAGGGGAACCTGGGCAGCTCAATCGGTCAAGGCTCTGACTCTTGATTTTGCTCAAGCTCAAGTCATGATCTCAAAGTTTATGGGTTTGAGCCCCACGTTGCATGGAGCCTGCTTGAGATCCTTTCTCCACCTCTCTCTCTGCCCCTCCCATTTGGGCTCGCTCTTTCTTCCAAAATAAATAAACTTAAAAAAGAAAAAAAAGGAAGAAACTACCACAGGAGAATTAAGACTTTGAGTAACTACTACTGCTGGCACACTCTGATTTACTAAGCCCTTTCTTTCCATACTTCCAATAAAGTTTTATTGGAACACCTAACTACATTCACTGTTAATATATCGCCTACAGCTAGTTTTGCACTAGAATTGCAGGGTTGAGTGCCTGCAATAAAGACTACATGTGGCACTCTCCTCTCCTGGTACTCCGCCTGGCACACTACAAATCTCAGGGATGCAGTTACAACTCCACAACATTCCCCATTTCTAGGGCCTTTCTTTACTACCAGACTTGCCCCTTATCCAGGACCCCACTGAGGACTCCATTGTGTGGGCCCTATTGGCAGTTCCTTGTGCCTCCAAGACTCCAATATCTCAAAAAATGCCCCCAAGACTCATGCCATCTTCATTTGACCCCCATCTCTCCCTAGCTTACCCTCCTCCCCTGTCCTGCCACCACATCAAGGGCCATTGATGGGGCCCTTCACAGGGTGGCTGTGAAGCCTGTGAGAAGAAAGATGACTTTCCTCCTCAGGGGCCAGAAACCACACTGCCCTGACCCCTGCCTCAAAACTACTGGCTCCCTCTTCACACTCACTCACACTTAAACTGCTGGAAAAACTTATCTGCAGACCTACCAGTTGAGTCTCAGACAGCAAAAAAAAAGAATACAGATTGTAAGACAAGACCCACACTGCTCAGCACTCAGAATTCATTGCACATACCCCACACCTGTGGGTGAAGGTGCAGCAGTCCTGGGAATGCATACTGTGTCCCACATGTGCAGCACAGGTAAGGGCTTCCCCACCCCCTTGCCTGGGACCCACTTAAGATTCCCAAATTTGCCCTCTGTCGACAGTTCCTGGTGCCTCCGGGACCCAAATACCTCAAATCATGCCCCCAGGACTAGCCCATCTTAATCTGAACCCCTCCACTCTGCAGCCCACCATTATTCCCTGTACACATCCCACTATATATCAAGGGCCATGACAGCCCCAATACCTGTGAAGAGGAAGAGGGTAATCGCTCAAGGACCTTCTTCCTCACAGGCCAGGAACGGTGTCATCCTTACTTGCCCAAAGCCTGCTGCATCACTCCTCACACTCACTTGATTTCCTGGGAAGACTAATCTGAAAACCTAGCAATTGAGTCTCAGCAAGAAAGAATGCAGATAGCAGGATGCAACCCACACAGCTCCATACCCGGAACACATTGCACATGCTCCATGCAAATGGCCAGTGGGAAAGAGCATGGCAGTGGGCATGTGCATGGAGTCCTACTGTGCCATGTGGGCGGGGCTTCCAGAAGCCCCACCCAGGATTTCCAAATCTGCCCTCTGTCAGCAGTTCCTGGGGCCTCCAGAGCCCACATACCTCAAATAATACGCCCAAGATTCACACCATCTTCATCTGAACCCCTCCCCCCCAGCCCATCACCCTCCCCTATCCGGGTTACACCTCAGTAACAAGGGCCATGAAGCAAGGACACCTGTGAGGAGAAAGATGGTGACCTCAAGGCCCTTCCTCTTCTGAGGCCAGGAACCACACCACCCCTACCCACCCAAAGCCTGCTGGCTTCCTCTTCACGCTCAAATTCCTGGGAGGACTGATCTGGGAGCATACCAATTGAGTCCCAGACAGCGAGAAAGAATCCAGTCTGTTAGATGCAAACTACGCTGCTCCGCACCCAGAACGCGTGGCACACGCCCCACGCCAATGGCCAATGAGAAAGCCCATGACGCTGGGCAGGCGCACTACATCCCACGAGCGCCGGGTGGGAGGGGACTTACTCCGCTCCTTCATCCGGGCCCCACTAAAGATTCCTCAATCTGCCCCCCTCTGCCAGTAATTCTTGGTGCCTCCAGGACCCGGAAACCTCAAAACGTGCCCCCCAAACACCCCATCTTCATCTCACCCTCCTTTCCCACTGTCCTCTCTTGTTCCACACTCACCAAGACAGGCAATGGCCATGGCTGAAACACCCTAAGGTAAAGGAAGACCTTGAGGACCTTCTTCCTTGGAGGCCAGAAACCACACCACCTTACCCACCCACAGCCTGCTGGCTTCCTCTTCAAGCTCAAATTCCTGGGAGGACTGATCCGGGGACCTACCAATTAAGTTACAGACAGCAAGAAAGAATCCAGACCTTAAAACGTGAACTGCACTGCTCTGCACCCTGAACGTGTTGCACACACCCGGCGCCAGTGGCTGATGGAAAATTGTGTGGTGCTGGGCAGGCGTAGTGCATCCTGCATGTGCCAGGTGGGTGGGGGCTTCCCATCCCCTCACCTGACTGAGGATTCTTGAATCTGCCCTCTGTCAGCAGTTCCTGGGCCCTCCAGAACCCAGATATCTCAACTCATGCACCAGGACTCACCCCAGCTTCATCTTAACCCCCCCTCCCCCATCTGTAAACCATCACCCTCACTTTTCCTAGTCCCAGCATGACATCAAGGGCCATGGCGGCCACCACATCTGTGAAGTGAAGGACAATGACCTCAAGACCCTTCTTATTTGGAGGCCAGGAACCACAGCACCCTTACTCACCCAAAGCCTGCTGGCTCCCTCTTCACACTTAAATTCCTGAGAGGACTGATCCAGCGACCAACCAACTGAGTCTCAAACAGCAAGAAAAAATCCAGACGGTAAAATGCGGCCTGCGTTGCACACACCCCAGGCCAGTGGCTGATGGGAAAGCACATGGTGCTGGGCAGGTGCACTGAGTCCTGTGCCTGCCATGTATGCAAGGGCTTCCCATTCCCTCACCCCACTGTAGATTCTTGAATCAGCCCTCTATCCGCAGTTCTTGCGCCCTCTAGGACCAAGATACCTCAAATCATGACCCCAAGATTTTTCCCGTCTTTCTTTGACACCCTCCCATCTGAAGACTGCTGTTCTCCCTTGTCCTGGCCTGAAATGGTATCAAAGGCAATGGCAGCTGCTGCACCTGTGAAGAGGTTGATGACCTTGAGGACATTTCTTCTAATCCAGGAACTACACAGACTCTAGTGTCTGAAGCTCACTGGCTCCCTCCTCACACCCACTCACATTTAAACTCCTGGGAGAACTTATCTTGGGACCTACAGATTGAGCTCAGGCAGAGAGAAAGAAATCACAAGGTAAAGTGCCACCAGCATAAATCAGCATGAGGTATGCAATGCACACGCCCCACACTAATGGCCAATTGGAAGGCATGCAGCACTGGGCATGTGCACTGGTCCACATGTGCAGGGAGGGTGGGTGCTTCCCACCCATTTATCTGGAGCCTACTTAGGATTCCCAAAGCTGTCCTTTGCTGGCATTTTCTGGTGCCTCCAGGATCCAGATACCTAAAATCATGCCCCCTAGACTCACCCCATTTTCATCTAATCCCTTCCCTTGCGAGGCCCACCTTCTTCCCTTATCCTGACCTCAGCCACAAGGACAAGGGCTACTGTGCCTGCCTCTGAAGATAGAGAGAAGGCCTGCTGACATAGAAGTGGAAACATATTCCATAGGATTTACACAAGACCACTAGTCTCATAATCTAATATTCAAAATGTCCAGAATATAATTCAAATTACTCAGAATGTGAAGAACCAAGAAAAATTCTCAACTTGCATAAGAAAGGCAATCAATGGACACCAATGCATAAAAGGCTGTGTGAACATTAAGAATGGGAAACCTCACTAAAACGGAGGCAAGAAGCCAGAAGGGGGAGATCTTACCCTATCACATGTCCTTAATTCTAGACCCCAACATGAAGGAAGGTACTTTGTAAGTCCATACTGTTTTACTACCCCAGTAAAGAAACGTTTTCTCCTCTCAGCAACAGCCCAGCCAATGAAAGACTGTCACAACTCAGCCAATGAAAAACCACTACACTTGGAAATCCTACTTTATTTCGGTGGACTTTTTGTCTCCCAACTCCCCATTTTTCTCTATAAAAGAGCATTCTTCTCCTTTGTTCTCCCAACTTGCCTATGGTTTTGCCATAGCTTGTGTGTCCCAAGTTTCATTTCTGTTCTTCCTGAATAAATCCATTTTTTGCTGATAAAATAACTGACAGTTTTATTTTTAACGTTAACACTATTTGGTGATCAGAAGTGAGATCCAGAGAAGACTCCCAACAACTTCAAGACTGGTAAGCAATACATGTGCTGGTATCCACAAAGCCAATTGAGCTCCCTGCTTTCTTGCCAACCCTAGAGCTTAAGGGTAAGTTTTCTCCTGGATTCAAGTTCTGCTTGGTTTGTGTTTTGAGCTCTCCAGGCTTTATTTGGGATCATTTTAAAGATTTGTCCTTTCTGGGATGCCTGGGTGGCTCCGTCAGTTTAGCATCCAACTTTGGCTCAGGTCATGATCTCATGGTTCATGAGCTCGAGCCCCACATCAGGCTTGCTGTTGTCAGTGCAGAGCCTGCTTCGGACTCTTTGTCCCTCTCTCTCTCTGCCTGTCCCCTGTTTGCACTCTTTCTCTCTCTCAAAAATAAATAAACATTAAAAAAATAAAAATAAAGATTTGTCCTTTCTGAGAATATTCTTTGGCCTTTGATCAAACTCCTTTTCAGAACCAGACTTGTTCCTATTGGAATTGTGCCTGTTGGAACGATGTTAGCCTTTGGTCATATCCTTTTGGGGATTGGACTGTTCCTGTTGGAATTGTGCTGGCCTTTGGTCTTATTTCTTCTGGAACAAAGCTGTTCCTGAAAAACCTCTAAGAAATGGGAGGTTCTCCCCTCTTTCTGGTACCCTGGTTGGTTTCATGTTTAAAAACTGCAGTTCCCTCCTCATGTGCATTTCTAACTAAATGGACCAACTTAGCCAAAAGTAATCTAGAACACCAGTGGCCATTATGGAGACTTTTGATCTCCCAAAATTTTTTTTCCTCAAAAGTAAATTAGAAAGCCATTGGGGTGCCTGGGTGACTCAGTCAGTTAAGCATCCTACTCTTGATTTTGGCTTAGGTCATGATCTCGTGGTTCGTGGGTTTGAACCCTGTATTGGGCTTGGCACTGACATTGTGGAACCTGCTGGGGATTCTCACTATCTCCTTCTGCCTCTCGGTCCCTCCTCGCCTCAAAATAAATAAATAATTTTTTTAAAATAAAACCACAGTTCAAAAAAACTAAACTGAAACAAACAACCAAAAACTGAATGGGATGCCTATTTTAATTGGTACCTTGAGGTTTCAAAACATTCTCAGGTTTCTAAATTTATCTCATTGCAAAATATTATTTCTAAATTAACTGAAGCAAATAAACAATTGAAGGAAGTAACTGAAGGGCTTCTAAGACCTTTTTCCGTCCTCTGTTTTCTTTGTCCCTCGACATGTAGCAGACACTGACACAGGGCTCAATTCCAGGACACTGGGATCATGACCTGAGTCAAAATCAAGAGTCGGACACTCAACCAACTGAGCCACCCAGGTGCCCCCAAACCTGCCTCCCTTAAAATTAAACTTTGTTGGAGTGCCTAGGTGGCTCAACTGATTGA